>NC_063434.1:19275688-19626804 GCF_020379485.1 Brassica napus | reverse complement strand
AAAACTGCTTAAGGATCAAGTAAGTACTGTTGCCGAAACACAAATTGTTTCTTTTCTTTTGCTAGTTCCATAGTGCTTTGTATGAGGATGCTAAAGCCCGGGCGAGGCGATTTGCTACATCTGTTAATAGACACTTACCTGGAATCATGAATCCCCACTCCATATTCATTCAGAGCTGGACTAGATTGTTTTCCCTTTCATGCTTGTTGTCTATTTTCTTAGACCCCCTCTTTGTCTTCCTCACATTAGTCAAACAAGTATGAAATATCTCTCTTTTGCTTCTCATGTTTTGTATTCTTGCGCTTGACCACCACTTTCTTTCATACTGCAGAACTACAAATGCATTGTAATCGACTGGCCGATGGCTAAAGCATTTATAATTGTTAGAAGTGTAACGGATGCTTTATTCTCTGTAAACATTCTGCTTCAGGTGTGTTTCTTTTTACTTACATTATGTTATAAAAGAATTGCAAGCTTTTAATTCTTCTTCTTTGTAATTTGTATTTCAGTTCCGATTGGCCTATGTATCTCCTGAGTCTATGGTTGTTGGTGTTACCTGGTTGGTTGATCATCCAGTAAAAATTGCTCGCCATTACTTCCAAGGAAATTTTTTCCTAGACTTGTTCATAGTGATGCCACTTCCACAGGTACCATAATGTTAAATCGACACCAGTTTTTAAATCAACCTAACTATAATATGTTCATTTATCGTTGATCTATCCATTGTCTTCTCTTTTGGTTACAGATATTGATATCATGGATAACACCAGCATGGTTAGGCGGATCTTGGGAAAATAATGCATATAGCCTTTTACAGGCTGCAGTTCTTTTACAATACACTCTTAAGTTATATAGGCTTCTTCCTCTTCTTGCCGGAAAAACACCCATTGGGTTCATACTTGAATCATCTTCTAAATTTGCTATTAATTTTCTCACCTTCATGCTTGCTGGTCATGTTGTTGGCTCTTGCTGGTATCTTTTTGGTCTGCAGGTATGGAAAAAGTTCAGAAACTTGTATCATTCACTTTAAATTAATTAACATCCTTTCTGTTTATTAAATTACTTTTCTTGTCCTCACCAACAGAAGACGTATATATTTCTTCTGGTTTGTTGATTCTGTTGTTGCCCTGATTTCCTTTTTTTCTTTTGTTTTTCGTTTGTCTCTTGCAGAGAGTTAATCAATGCCTTCGAGATGCTTGCGGTAATACTGATCGTGCATGCAGAGAACTTATAGACTGTGGTCGTGGAAGTAGTGATGTAGTATTAGCTGCATTGAAATATAATACGAGTGCCAGTGCTTGTTTTCAAGAGAATGGTTTTCCTTATGGAATCTATTTGAAGGCTGTCAATCTCACCAATCAATCTAGTCTGATCACAATTCACAAGATACATTTACTCTCTTTTTTGGGGTTTTCAGGTAACTGGGTTTATTCAAGTTTTTCATAGCAGATTTTATTGCAAAACTGTCCAGCTAGATTGCATAGCTAAAGTTCTCATCAGAGCCATACTTCTTTAGAGGTTAAATTTGAAACAATATATAATTTTCACAATTTTTTTTTGGAAAAGGTCAATCTAAACTATTTCAAAATTCAAAAACCATAAAATTAATAACTTTAAAAGTTATTTTTTATATTTATGTGTAAATCATAATAATATAAAATGTTACCTGGTTATTAAAAAAATATATATATATAAAAGGTTACCTAATATTTTAGTTAATAATATAAAATTTACCTAAAATTTTAAAATAAAATTTCTCTTTTTTGTTTTTTTGGCTAATTTTGTATCCTATAATATTTTTTATATAATATGCAATATGTTTTTTGAAATTGAAAGCTAACCTTATTAGAATGTTTTATGGGTTTGATATCAAGTCCGCTCTGGTTGGTATATGTGGAAGTCTGACTCTGGCCTATTGTCAATTGTCAATTGTTTACTATTCTCCGAAGCAAATCAGCACGCTTGCTGGAAACCAAGTCCCAAGTTACTTTATTTGGGAGGTCTTATTTACAATGGGCATTATCGGACTGGGACTTTTGCTTTTCGCATTTCTTATCGGTAATATGCAGAACTTCCTACAGACTCTTGGCCAAAGGTAATTAACTCCCATCGTTGTACAAAAGAAGATATGTCAAGACATGGTGGATGCTCTCTAAATTACAAAGTACTCAGTTGAGTCTGTTTGCCCACCTTAGGAATTTGGAAATGACGCTAAGACAGCGAGATGCAGAGCAATGGATGAGCCATAGACGGTTTCCAGAGGGGATAAGAAAGTATGTGGACTATGCCTCTTAAACTTTGCCTCTAAAGTTGAATTCTGAAGAATTATGTCGTCCCAGTCTGTATAATGTCACTAAACATAAAGCTAACTAAATAGTTTTTTCTATATTTTCAGGAGGGTGCTAGAGGTTGAGCGGTTCCACTGGGCTGCTAGAAGAGGAGTTGACGAAGAATTACTCTTTAATAATATGCCTGATGACCTTCAAAGAGATATAAGACGACATCTCTTCAAATTTCTCAATAAGGTAAACATAAGAGTAGGCATGGGTGTTTCGGCTGGTTCGGTTAGGATTGAGAATTTTGGGTATTGGATAGTTCGGATAGGGCCCTATTTTCAGGATCCATTATTTTCAGTTCAGATCGGTTTGAATTGTTTGGTTTCAGATCGGTCCTGGTATTTATTTTAATCCAAATAATAACTAGAAAATTTTCAAATACCAAACAGTCTAGGCTCGGTACAGTTAGGTTATTTCATGTAAATTATCGTATAATTCGAATGATTTAGATAAAAATCTCGGATAGTTCCGATTTTGGGATAAAAATATCTGGATAGTTTCAGATAGTTTTGAGTAGTTTGGATAATTTAATTTTTCAAATACATTCAGATCTTTTTAATATATTTTAAATAATATAACTATATATATGGATACCCATTAGATTTTTTGTTCAGTTCGGATATTTAAATATAGGAAAAATTCGAATATTTGAAAGTTTTGGTCCGATTCCGGTTTTAGTTATCTCGGATTAGGTTTAGTTCAATTCGATTCTTTGGATTCGGGTATAATGCCTAGGCCTACATCACACTCCATCTCCCCATTGTTCTTACTCCCTCACTATTCACTCACTCTCGCTCTTACTCTCACTCACAACCTCACAACCTCTCACCCACCCACCCAGTCTCACTCACTCTCTCTCACACAGGTAGATTATTGAAAATGTTAATGGGTCTGCAGGTAAGGATATTTACGCTGATGGATGAATCAATCTTAAATGCCATCCGTGAGAGGCTAAAACATATAACTTACATATCGAGTAGCGTGGTCTTTTCCGCTGGAGATGTAATTGAGAAAATTGTATTCATAGTAAGAGGTGAGATGGAGAGCATTGGAAAAGACGGTTCAGTTATATCTTTGTCAGAGGGAGACGTTTTTGGTGAAGAACTTCTTTCTTGGTGCCTGGAACGAGCAGCTTCAAACACCGGTACATCCTTTGTGTACTTTATGTGCTCATAACTCTCAATGTTTTGTGATAAAATCTGAAAACATGGACTAAACCACAATATAACATTGCATCTGGGTACTTAGAGCAAGTCCATTGGTTAGAACCCATAATGGGTTCTAATGAATAATTTAATAGTTGATTTTGTGATTTGAGAAGTTTAGAACCCTTGTTAGTGTTATTAATTTTTTCATGGTCCAATGGGAGAACCTCTCTTTGAGGTTCTTAAAAATTTTTTAACAAACTGATTCCATTTGATCAAAACAAGTCATACATCAACTAGCATAAGGTTTTAATGATTACTTTCACTTATTACATATCATATTGTTGTTCTCTCTACATACTACTTACCACAAGATCATTGTTACCTGTGGGCTCAATGCTCTGAGACTCGTCTCTTTCATCCGCCATTGTGGTAACCATGCGAGTCAAAAACACTTTGATGATTGAAGTCCTCTTCTTGTAGCATATCTGCACATTCATCACATCATCTCCCTCGAGGAGTTTCCATCAAGCATCCTAAAGAGAGTGTTCTTCACATTATCGAACATGTCAAAGAGTTCCCATCAAGTAAGAACCTACTTCAATTTACCAAAGGACAAGAATGTTTGGAGAATCTAAAGCAAGTGAGAGGGATTTGAGATAAAGTACCTTGACGTTCTGCTCACCACCATCAACAGCGATCTTATCTGGTTGTAAAGCCTACAACCTCATGTCTGCACATCGATTATACTACTATGAGAACAAGTCTCAATCTTTTTCCTTCACAGCAACAATAAGAAGAAGCTATATGCCACTGGAAATGATCTACTTCAAATTAATCTGTACACCAATCTAAGATTCGTATCAATAACAAAGTAAGCATCTTTAAGGGTACCCCCAATACAAATAATCCCACCCACAACAAAAAAAAAAATTGAACTTTCCATGAGAATCCAAAAGATTTACCTTCACTTGGCGTGTCGTTGTGTAAGAGAGCTTGCATACGAAGCCCTCCGTGGCTTGATCCGTTGCTGATTCTCAGATTGTGGATTCACGGATTACAGGACCAACACGAAGACTGGGGCAAATTAGAGAGGTGTGATGATGTTGAGAGAGCTTCCATGGTCATTAGATTCGACGGAGAGGATAATGAAAGATTTTATTAGCTTGAAGAGTTACCAATCTTTCACTGTTGAAATAAAGTAGAGCTTATTGGAATCGACATAGAAGATGGAGAGATCGAGCTTGGAGGAGGAATAGAAAAAATGGGATTTCGAAGGAGAGAGAGAGAGACATAAATGAGCCGTCAAATAAGAATGTGACACGTTAGGGTTCCTAACAATCCTAAAAATCCCAGTTTAAACACGGGTTCTGTGTTTTATTTTCCTTTTTCATTTATTTTTTTTCTCTTTTGTTTGGAACCTCCATTTAAGAAGCGCCGATGGAGGTGGTCTTAATATGCTTTGAAATTTTCAGATGGGACTAGGATATGGATTAAACGAAAGGGATTGTTAAGCTACAGATCTGTTAGGTGTGTGACAAATGTGGATGTGTTTTCCCTCAGTGTAGCAGATCTTGATGACGTCACGAGATTGTTCTCGAGATTCCTAGGGAGTTGTAAAGTGCAAGGAGCCATAAGGTACGAATCTCCATATTGGAGGCTACGAGCTGCTATGGAGATTCAAGTGGCTTGGAGATACAGAAGGAGACGGCTTAAAAGATTGTACTGTTCAGTCTAGTCATCGGTTTTAGATTATTGTCTTCATTCTCGATGGATATTTGATGATATATGCTTGGTGGTTGTCATATAACTATATGAGTTTTTTTTGGTTCACCTTCTAAAGACCTAAGGTGAATATATATGTTCACCATTAAAGTAATTATCAGTAAGAAACTGCCAAGTAATATTCTATTTATAAAAGAGAAAGTAAAAATAATAAAAATAGTATTAATTGTAAAAAAAAAATTGACATTGTAAAACTCTCACTACAAGAAAACATCAATTTTACAACTACAACAATAGTTACAAGGTAGTTGCAAATATCGAAAATGTAACTATTTTGTAACTACTAAATGTAGTTAAAAAAACCTCGTCGCAGAAAATGTTTAGTTGCAAATTAGTTGCAAAAAAAAGCAACTATTTTAACTGCGGTGAAACTACGGTGAAACTATTTAATCGGTGGTAAATTAGCAACTATTTTAACTAATAGTTGTAGTTGCACAAAATTTTATACCACTTTTTCTGTTACGCTTTAGTATCAAAAAATAGTTGCTAATTAGTCTCAATTCTAATTTGGTTATAAGTTAGTTGCTAATATTAGTGACTACAATATTATAAACCTTAAATCCAAAACACTTTTTCTCTAGCAAAAATTGCTTCTCAACACTTGATTCCATAGGTTCTAGACAATCTTAGGAATTGTTTTGCAGGTTGAAGATGAAGTCCCTAAACTTCACCACCTATGTCAAGAACCAATTTGGTAAAGACATAAAGTCACTTCAATGTGATAACGGTGGTGAGTTCGATAACAAACAGTTTCATGATTTCTTCGCTTCAAAGGGCATAACCTTTCGTTTTTCATGTCCCTACTCTTCTCAACAAAACGGAAAATCTGAGACGATGATACGCACAATTAATAATGCAATGCGTAGCTTACTCTTTCAAGCTCATCTACCATCAACTTTTTGGGTAGAATCTCTTCATACGGTTGTCCATATCCTCAACCTCTTACCCTCAAAGGCCATTCAAAACAGGAGCCCTTTCTCTGTTCTTTTTAACAAACCGGTATCATACTCACACTTAAAAGTATTTGGTTGCTTATGTTACCCAAACATCAACCACACTCATCTTCCTAAACCCTCACCAAGATCCTCTAAATGTGTTTTCTTTGGCTATCCTCACGATCATCGAGGATACATGTGTTATGATCTCGACACCAGACGGATCATCATCTCACGAAATGTGAACTTTGATGAAACAAGCTTTCTTTATGAAAAATCTCAACAGAACAAACCTATCTCCTATGACTTCTTGTTACATGAAACCGAGCCTTCTCCTATCTTCAAACAAATACTTCAGACTTCATCTACACAAACTCTTCCGGTTGTAGAGTCTCCACAACAGGGGGCGCCAACTCAAGTTGCTCCAGTAGCAACAGAGGAACCTAGGCACGCTATGTCAACAAGATCAAGACATGGCATCTCCAAACCCAAAAAGATTTTCTCACTTCTTACTCAAACTCAATCACCTTTACCAAAAAGCTATCTTCAAGCTCTAGATGATCCAAATTGGAATCCATCCATGAATGTCGAGTATGATGCTATTATTAAAAGTGATACTTATGATTTGGTGCCAAGGCCTCCAAACACTAACATAGTGCGATCAATGTGGCTTCATAAGCACAAGTATGATGCTAATGGTGTTTTCAGGAAACATAAATCGAGACTGGTAGCTAATGGAAAATCCCAGGAGCATGGCATAGACTACGGCGAAACGTTCAGCCATGTCGTCAAGCCAGCCACCATACGCACGCTGCTACACCTAGCTCTTGCCAATAACTGGGATGTACATCAACTTGATGTGCAAAACACATTTCTCCATGGCACACTCGATGAACCTGTCTTCATGTTTCAGCCACATGGGTTTGTTAATCAATCAAAACCAAATCATGTATGCAAGCTTAAGCAATCTATCTATGGCCTTAAACAAGCCCCAAGGGTTTGGAATGCTCGCTTTGTGAATTTTATTACTAATGCTGGTTTTGAGCAAAGCAAAATGGATACAAGCTTGTTTATATACAGATCTGATTCTATACGTCGACGACATCATTATCACAGCCTCGACGACAACTCTAAAGGAAACGATCATTAAGCTACTGAAGTCAGAGTTTCCTATGTCAAATTCAGGCATCATCCATTCTTTCCTTGGCATCTCAACTACATTCAACGACAAAGGGTTATTTCTAAATCAGTCCAAGTACGCTGAGGACATCATTGCACGAGCTGGAATGTCCGAGTGCAAACCATGCGCTACACCGGTGGATTTGAAATCAAAAATCTCGGAAGATGAAGGCAAACCACTCCAAAATCCGACTGAATATCGAAGCTTGGCCGGGGCTCTACAATACCTGAAATTCACTAGACAAGACATATCCTATGCGGTGCAACAACTCTGCCTCTTCATGCACGATCCACGCGAAGGCCATCTCCTTGCTCTCAAACGCGTTATCCGCTATATACAAGGTACCAAAGAGCTCGGTCTACAGCTTCTAAGACAACAGAAATTGACGCTAACGGCTTTACCTGATGCTGATTGGGGTGGATGTCCAACAAAAAGATGCTCCACTTCCGGTTACTGTCTCTATCTTGGCAACAACCTGGTCTCATGGTCAGAAAAACGCCAGCCCACTGTTTCAGGAACAAGCGCGGAGGCTGAGTACAAAGTCGTGGCGAATGCGGTAGCTGAAGCTTGCTGGCTACGAAACCTCCTCCTCGAGATGGGCAATCCACTTCAACAAGCTACATTGGTATACTGTGACAATGTTAGTGCGGTATACTTCTCAACGAATCCGGTACAGCATCAACGTACAAAGCACATTGAGATAGACATCCATTTCGTACGGGAAAAAAAGTAAAAATGGGTGAAGTTAGAGTAATGCACATACCTGCTACTCTCCAGTACGCTGACATCTTCACAAAGGGCCTACCAACGACCTTGTTTACAGACTTCAGATCCAGTCTTGGCGTGATCAAACCCACGCTCCAACTGCGGGAGCACTACAAGAAAACAAGTAGTTCCCGACTGCAGAATCAGAAGCGAAACAGTCGCAAATGACGTTTTGTGACTGAATAGCGACTACTAAGCATGGTCGTCAATCAACGCGTCAGTAGTTATATTGGTCGTAAATCAGTCGCTATATTACGACTGTTCTACGACACATTTACAACTAAACAATTCAGTCGGCATATAGTCGTCTAATAGTCATAATGTGTTACGACTACACTCTGATTGCTTCACGTCCAATATAGGACTATTTTTAGTCAATTACTTAGTTTATCAGCAGTTGTTAATCAGTCGGTTATTAGGAGTCATCAATTAGTCGGAGCATGAAGTCGTAGTGTAGTCGTTAAATTTGCGACCGTTTAACGACTAATTGTTTAGTCCGAGTGTAGTCACTGATGTAGTCCCAATGCAACGTTAATTTTGCAACCATTTAGCGACTACCTGTTTAGTCTGAGTGTAGTCACAGTTGTTGTCGCAGTTCAGTCGCTAATGTTGCGACTACTTCGCGACTACATGTTTTTATCAGTCGCGGTTTAGTCGTAAAATGTTGTAATTTTATCCAACTGAATTACGACTCTTCATTTTGTTTCTTTGAATTTGCCATTCCGATTTTAGGTGCTTTCTGGTTTGTAATGCTAATAAATCTATGCTATCGAGCATTGTAAAATTAAAAAGCAGTGGTTAATATTGAAACTGAAAATGTTAAAGCTCCAAAAGTTTGAAACAAGCAACTAAACAAAAGAACTTACAAAAGTCATAAGTTTCTAGGTAAATAAACAGGAAAGCATGATCAGGTGCTGGAATTAGCAGCTACAAACTCATTATATAATGGATTAGTTGCAGCTAGAAACTTCCCCACTATAGAGAACTCCTTGATCTGCTTTGATTGCTCTGCAATACAAGCACCTTGCTCTTCAATAACAGCAGCATTTGCTGCATTAGAAGCAGCCTGCTCTTCTATTTTGTGGTGAGCATCTTCAAGAAGCTTATTCATGTCGAGGAATGCAGATGAAGATAATTCACTGAACGTCCGTTTCCCATTGACGAGAGTTTGCTGGAGGCTTCCAATGCCATAGTGCTGTCCTCTTTCATTTGTGAAAGTTGACTACAAAAACAAATCAAATTGTTACTACAAAGCAGAAGAAAAGAGTATCAAGTATAAAGAACAAACAAAAAAAATAAAAGAAACAGCTTACCAAAAGGAATATCTTATTATCCTCCTCTATGGAGAGCTGTGGATCATTGGAAGCACTGTCTGAAGTCTGTGAGTTTTCAGCCTCAAGGGCAGTCAACTTGGCTTCTTTGTTCTTCTTATACATCTCTGCAACCTTCTCTGCTTTCAAATCGACAAAGGTCCCATCCTTTCTTGTATGTGTCTCCATGAAAACTTCACCAAGAGTAACTGGTCTGCCCAATTTCTCAACCTAAAAAGGATAAAAAAAAGAAGTAAAGGTTAAATGCCACAAATACAAGTTTAACTTGTATGATTGGAGGGAGAAAGGACTTACCATTTCATGTTCGATTTGTTCGAAAGACTTCTGGCCGGAGTTGTGCTTGTGTGGACCAAGTCCGTTCCGGTCAGACAACCGAGAGTCCGATGCTGTCTGACTCTTTTTTTCCGCTTCGGGAGTGTCCCAATACGCAGTCATTTGTTCCCACAGTTCACCGTGGATCCAGGGTGGTCGCACTCGTGACCTCCTACGAACGCTAACCATGTTCTTCATACGTCGCTGACATACCGCCTCAAACTTCTCCTGAACAATACCAGTGTGTATTTGATCCCAAGTGTGAGTTTTCTACAAAAAAAAAACAGAGAAGGTTGATGTTAAAAATCAATTTAAACAAAAACTGATATTAAATATAGAAGATAAAACTTAACTGCAAATTCTACAAATATCGTCTCTCTTTTGTTCTGAGGCACAACACTCCAACTGTAATAAGCTTCATCAAACTTTTTTGTAAAAGTCTTTGTGATCTTCCGGGTCAGTTTCCCTTTGTCACGACCAAACCTCAAAACACAGAAGCAAAATAATGAATATGTTCGAGTGAAACACAAGTAATTATTCAGTGACAAAGCCAACCAAAGCAAGCCAAAGTCAATTAAAGAACCAGTGACTAGCGAAAATGCAAGTAAATAACATCAACAATCACTCCAAACACAGAAACCAGTGACTTGTCAAGCCTCAAGTATATAGCATCAACAATCACTCCAAATATTTATCTTACAGTAGCAAAGCCTCAATTAAAGAATCAGTGACTAACGAAAATGCAAGTAATTAATATTACAGTAGCAAAGCCTCAAGTAAGTAACATCAACAATCACTCCAAATATTCACAAATTGACAAGTCGAGTTCTTTAAAAATATATATAACACTCAAAACACATAAACAAAAATAGTTACCATGTTGTTCCAGGCTCAAAGGCTGGAGAAAGGATTGGTATGTCAGTGCCCCAGTTTGGCTGGGATAGCAGTTGGTTGAGTAAACGAGTCTGCTCATCAGAGAGCGTCGGTTCCACAGCTTCTGGACTTTCTGTACTCGCAGAGTCTTGAGACTGAGACCTGCTGGGCGAACGTCGTGTCGCTGACGTTTCGGACCGTCGAGATTGTGACGGTGGAGATGGTTGATGAAGAGGCGGTGGAGATGGTTGATGAAGAGGCCCTGAAGCAGCTTGAGTTTGGGCCTCTGAGTCTTGGAAGAGCTGCCTCGGAGGTGGGTAGTCACTCACGCCTGGTGGAGATCGGCGGTTGGGGACAGGAGGAGCTGTCGTCTTAGGAACGAAATGGTACTGCGAGGGAAGGGGAGATTTTTTTGAAACTTTCTGCTTCTTTTTTGATGACATCGTTTCAAAGAGAGATGAGAGATTAGGGTTCTTTAGGTCTCAAAAGAGAGATGAGGCGTTTCTGGAATTCAGCGATTAGGAATTGGACATAGTGAGATTCGAGAGAGGGTGAGAGATTAGGGTTCTATGGTTTCGGTGGAATCGAAAGAGAGTGAGATTCGAGGGAGGGTGAGAGATTAGGGTTCTATGGTTTCGGTGGAATCGAAAGAGAGTGAGATTCGAGGGAGGGTGATAGATTAGGGTTCTTTCTAATCGAAAGAGAGTGAGATGCGGTTGTCTGAGTGTATTAGGCTTAGGTTGGTTTTGTTTTGGTTTTGGGTCTAAAAATTGGGCTTAGCGGGATTTGATTAATTGGTTAGGCGGGAGTTAGGAAAATTTTTCAATTGGGTTTACACTTTACCGGGGGACTTAGAAAAATTCAGGGGGAAAAGTCGGGTTTAGGGTAAAGGGTGTAGCAATTTTTTTTCCTTTGCTTATAAAAATTTAGGGTTTAAAATTTTATTTTTCTTTGCTTATAACAATTTAGGGTCTAGCAAATTTTTTTTTGATCAATGGATATAGCAATTTAGGATATAACACTTAACAATATAAAAACACATTATTAGGAAGTAAACAACACATTATTTAAAAGTAAAGAACATAAGTTTAGGGATATGACTTAATAAGTTATGGTAAAACATTTTAGGATGGTGTTTCTCCATCTTCACATTCATCATCAGAAGAAGTCGAGGATAGATTACACTGGAATTCATCCTCCGGTTCTGCATCTTCGACATCAATATCAAGATTAATCGGTTCTCCTTGAGCATGTAACAAATGGTCGACTGGTATATCTTCAATTGTAGTCATCAATACAGCATCATCATTGTCTTGTTGTAACACTGCCGGTTCGCTGTCTTCGTATTCTCCTGAAATGATTCCCCTCGGATTCACTTTTAAAACATTGTACCACAACTGCTTTGGTTTCTTTACGTACGGATACGGGATATAACAAACTTGATGTGCTTGAGATGCTGTTATCATATAATAAAAATTTAATAATACATATTTATTTATATTAATTAATATGTATAAATAATACGTACGTACCTAGAATAAATGGTTCGTATTTATAGTATTTCCTCAATGAAAGAACGTCCACGATGCCACCATTGCTCCGCCGAGTGCCTCTACCAATCATAGGATCATACCACTTACACTTAAAAAATGTAATTTTCAAATTCACTGCCCCCTCATACTCAATTTGAATGATATCAGTTAAGATCCCATAGTAATCAGCTTCATCTGATGCATTTGTCGACCGACCTACATGTGTAAATATATCAGGTACTCCGCTGACACAGTATACAGGAACTTCACCTTCATCAAATCGTGTAAACCTGCACAAATTAATGGACCACATTACATTGAAGTAAGAACACGAGTATACAAGAAAAAAGGAATCTGCAGGATAATGAAGGTCTTTAACTTGATTTTGTTTGTATATGATCAGCAAAGTAGTGCTCAGAAAAGTAAGCAATCTCCTCATTGATATATGATTCAACAATCGATCCAGCAACAAATCTTTTGTTCTTTGCTTTTGCTTTCAACTTTTTGAAATTCCTTTCAAAGATATACATCAACCTATAATTGACAGGTCCTCCTAATTCAGCTTCATAGGGGAGGTGTATAGGGAGATGTTTCATCACGTCAAAAAATGATGGTGGAAAGATCTTCTCTAAATTGCAGATGATCAAAATAATGTTTTTTTTTAGAATTTGGAGACGATCTTTCTGCAAAGTTCTCGAGCAAAGGTCACGAAAAAACAATCCACCACCTACAAAATTAGGGATATTCTTCAAATCACATATCAAGTTGTATCATTAAATATAAAAAAAATATAACAAAAAATTAGCACCTGATAATGCAAGATGGACGTTTTTGTCTAGAAGTTCTGAAAAGATAAATGGAAGTAGCCGCTCCATAAAAACATGGCAGTCGTGACTCTTCATGCCAGAGAACTTGTTGTTCTCCATATCAACACAATTAGCTAAGTCTGAAGCATAACCGTCGGGAAATTTAACTGCGAGTTTCACACATTCCAAAAAACTTTTTTTCCCGGCTTCGTCCAATGTGTAGGGAGGAAATGGAGCTTGACCATCATCATCAACATGTAAGTGTGGCCGATCACAAAACTCTGATATATCCAATCTTGACTGGATTGTGTCTTTCGACTTACCCTTCACATTCATAAGAGTATTCATGATGTTGTTGAAAAAATTCTTCTCGATATGCATCACATCAAGATTATGACGGAGAATTAGATCCCTCCAGTATGGTAACTCCCAAAATATGCTTTCCGTGTGCCAATTATGGTACTTTCCATATCCAGGCTTCTTCTTTTCATGACCGTTTCCACCGCAAACAGACGTTTTAGGAGGATTGACACCATTTAACCGCTCTGAATAAACTTGCTCACCAGTCAAAGAATCTGGTGGAACTTCATTTACCGCATTTTTTCCCTTCAAGAAGTCTTTTCTATTCTTCCTCAGTGGATGATTACGAGGAAGAAATCTTCGGTGACAATCAAACCAACACGTCTTACTTCCCTTAGGCAGATAAAAAGACTTAGTATCTTCCATGAAATTGGACATGCTAATTTACCATGGGTCGTCCATCCGGAAAGCATGCCGTCCGCCGGATAGTCGCTTATCATCCACAGAAGCACGGCTTAAGTTGAAATTTTGATTCAAGGACACATCATATGCTTCAACTCCAGTTGACCATAGTTCTTTTTACTCCGCAATAAGAGGTTTGAGGAAGATATCAAGACTAGCTCGTGGATGATTTGGCCCGAAATTTAGAATTGTAAGAAACAGGTACTCTGTTTTCATGCACATACCGGGGGGCAGATTATACGGAGTCAAGATTATAGGCCACAACGAATGATTATGAGACATTCCAAATGGATTGAATCCATCAGTACATAATCCAAGATAAACATTACGCGGTTCTTCGGCAAACCGGGGATGTATTTCTTGAAAGTTTTTCCACTCCGCCGCATCAGATGGATGACACATTTCTCCCTCTTTTGCTTGGTGCTCATCATGCCATCTCATTGCCGCTGCAGTCTTCTTGCTCTGATACATTCTCTTTAACCTATCAGCTATAGGGAGATACCACATACGGCTATATGGGACTTTGGTTCTACGGCGTTTGTCCCACCTTTCAGCACCACAAAATTGACATGTTTCCCACCTTTCATCTTCTTTCCAAAATATCATACAATTGTTGATACAAACATCAATTGTAAAATATGGGAGCCCTAAATTGCGCATCAACTTTTCTGTCTCGTAGTGTGAGTCGGTTGCCATGTTTCCATCTGGTAAATAGTCATTCAACATTTGACACACCGAATCCACACACTTTTCACTCATATTATAATCTGCCTTAGTTTGTAAAACTCGAGCAGCTAAGGATAACTGCGAGTGACCTTCACGACAACCATCATACAAGGGATTTTTTGCTCCTTCTAACAAGTCGTAAAACCTTTTCGAATGTACATCGTCTACTACATTCTGGTAATTACCAGGACCATCCTGGTAATTACCGTCCTGGTAATTACCATCCTGGTAATTACCATCCTCGTGATAATTATCACACCTCACATTATCACAAAATGCATCATTTACCATATCAACATATATATCTTCATTACCAACTTCTTCACTACCACTTAAAGGTGTCGGAACATGACTCGTTCCTAATTCCATATCAACTTCTTCTCCATGATTATACCAGACATAATAGTCACGCATGAAACCTCTACTATATAAATGTTTCCAAATTTTTGATCCCGGAAGAAATTTATCGTTCTTGCAAACACTACATGGACAGAAAAATTTACCCCCATTGCTCTGCGTGATAGGCTGGCTATTTGCAAATGTCATGAATTTATCCACCCCTGCTATGAACTCTTCTGAGAAATTTCCCGTCTTTTCATCGATCCTCTTGTACATCCATTCTCGAAAATGGGAATAGTTGGAATTTCCCGACATTGTAACACTGCAAATTTTTTTTTTTTTGAATGTCAACGATTTTTTGTTGTTTTCACTTTCTTTTTATGTTTCTTAGCAGAAATGTATGGTAAACATCGTGTAGTATTTATAGAAACATTTCCGACTTATTAGCGACTCAATACCGACAAAGCCAGCAAAAATTAGTTACACCAACCATGGAACGTAAATCATGTGTTACGTACCGGTATTGACTGACTGATTAGCGACTCCGTTACGACCACAAAAAAAGCAGTCGCTAAATAGTCACAAAATCTCCGACTATATTGCTACAGAATTGCTCCGAAGACGCCGTAGTCGCAGATCAGTCGTAATGGTTCGACGAATTCGGCGGTTGACTTACAAAAATTAGTTACACCAACCGTAAAATGTAAACCACGTGTTTTGTACCGGTTTTCACCGACTGGTTTGCGGCTACCGTATGACTCTATACATCAGTCGCGAAATAGTCGCAATATTCAGACTATATTGCGACTACATAAACTCCGACAACAATGGGGTCGCGGATCAGTCGTAATCTGACGATGGCATAACGACTAAACGTCACAGTCGCTATTGTGCGACTGATTAACGACTAAAATTTCCGCGTTGCAATTCAGTTGTCCGTCAGTCGCCAAACAGTCGTAAAACTTAACGACTACGTTTTCAGTCGCAAACTGTGGTCGAGAATCACCTGTTTTCTTGTAGTGGAGGGTATTAGATGATAAGCATTATCTCTTGTATTAGTTAGAATATGCTTGTGTATATTCCTATTAGTTAGGAACTTCCCTGATATCTCTCATTCGATTGTACTATATATTTTGAGGAATGATAATGTAAATATTCACGGGAAATCATATTCACTTACAGGGAGAATCTTCGGCCCTGTTGCTATTTACTGTATAAGAATCACTGTGCTTTGTGGCTATTTAGAATTCAGTTTTGTTTGGCCTATCTTTAGAAAGGTAAATAAGAAAATCAAATCTACTGGAAGCCAATACACTGTTTGCGTGTTTGCTGATGATTCCATAGAAAATGAGTAAACGGGTAGCAAGCGACCCCTAATACAACTTTATACAAATGTTAAAAGTCGATTAAAAACCAAAACCAAGTGAGGCTGCAGACCTGAGTTTTACCCATATGCAAAAGTAGAAGGTGGCTAGCCTTCCGAAGAACATGAACAAAAATTATTAGATATTTGATTATGTTCCCTAGTTTTTTTTTTTTGACACATTACGTAGCAAAAGAAATTCATAGAACTGATTCTTCAAACTTGCAGATCCATCTTTGCTTCTTTTTTTGATTACTTTCCTTCAAATCATTAATCTTCATTTTATATTATGTTTTTGATATTTTATAGTTTGTTCAGTGTGATTATCCACTTACCCTTGCCACCTTTTCATACAGTCTTCATCATATTTCTCTGCAACAGCTGAAATAAATCATGATGCATTACAACATATGAGGTCTCGATCGTCAAACAAAATATTCTCTTAACCATTAGTGCAAGAAAGATCAGACAGAAATAAAATCAGATTGACTCATTTCGAAGCTGGTGCAAGATGGTGTATAAGATATTCCGAACGACGTCAATTAAAGCCAGTGAGAGAATGCAGAGAAACTGACTTTGATCAGATTAGAACATCAGTAACTCAAGATTTTTTTTTTGTTTCGGATCACATCAATGAAGTCATTCGATCTATATTATCATAAAAGTTATCGACCAAAGAAACTATAGATATTCAAGTTTTATCAGTCAAGCATGGTACGTAAAATAATAATGAACGTGGTGTTATCGTCACATTTAAGTATACTATTTGTCCGTTTGTTTCTTACGCCCAGATAACTCTTGAGGATGACATTGAGGTCAGGCCGTCATGCGAAGGATATCTGTTGTATTTGGTATAACCATTAAAAATGACACAAAGTGAAGATATATAAGTAGATTATATAAGTGCTCTAATTCTAATGTACGAATAGATCTAAGCATGATGGGTCTCTCGCTAATGTAACCAGATCCAGTTTTGTTTACATAGCTAATTATGAGAGTTCTGTACTAAGTAATGAAGCAACAACATAAGGTGGGGATACGTTATTAAAGTGGTTGCCAAACTGTATACTAATCTGTGTTTATGGTTGACTCCAACCATTGAACATGAAAGGAAGGTCTTAAACACCACAGAAGAAGTAAATCACAAGATTCATACACCACAGAAGAAGAAGTAAACATAAGAGTTGACCAGTGCCGGCTCTATACGAGTGCCGAAGGCGCAACAGCACCGGGTCCACCAATTTCAAGGATTTAAATTTGGTCTTGTGTGATATTGCAAATAATTCTGTGAAAGTCAAAGATTTTTTTTGGTGTGGTGCAGCGTTTGTATTCTTTGTTTGCTAATTCTGTAAAAAGATGGGATATTTTGAAAGCAAATGTGAAAATTTTTACTCTTAAGCAATTATCAACAACCCGATGGGAAAGTCGTATTGAAAGTATTAAAGCTATAAGATTTCAGATTATATATATAAGAGAAGCTTTATTTCAAGTGAATGAAAATGATAATGATCCTTTGATTCAAAGTGAATCAAAAGTCTTTAGCAATAAAATAACTTAGTAGTTTTGAATTTATATTATCTAGTGGTATTTGGTTTGACATATTGCATGTGGTGAATATGGTTAGCAAAAAATTACAGTCAAAGGATATGCAAATTGACATTGCCATGACCGAGGTAAGTGGACTGATTTCTTATTTTAAAAAGTATAGAGAAACTGGTTTTGTTGATGCTATGATGAAAGCAAAATAAATTGCTAATGAAATTGGTATTGAACCAGTTTTTATTCAAAAACGTGTTATTCGTAGAAAAAAAACAGTTTGATGAAACTAGTGATAATGAAACTATATCTGAAGTAGAAGATAATCTTAGGATTCAATATTTTTTGTATATAATAGATCATGCCATTAGTTCTCTTGATAAGAGATTTGAACAATACAAACTATATGAACATATTTGGTTTTTTATTTGATTCTGCTAAGTTGAAGATACGTGATGATGATGATAGATTAAAATCATGTTGTAGTTTTTTAGAAAATAGTTTAAAAACTGAAGATTTGATAGATATAGATGGGGATGAACTTTTTCTTAAACTTAAGTTTCTTAAAGAACGTTTACCAAACAAAAGGATGGGTGCATGTGATGTTTTGAATTTTCTTGTAGAATTTGATAGTTTTCCTAATACTACAACTGCATATAGAATCTTACTAACTGTTCCTATTACTGTTGCTTCTGCAGAAAGAAGTTTCTCCAAACTGAAGCTTTTAAAGTCATATCTAAGAGCATCTATGTCACAAGAAAGATTAAGTGGATTACCTTTAATAGCAATTGAGAATAGTTTTTTGGAAGAATTAGATGTTGAGTTTTTGATTGATGATTTTGCTTCAAAGCATGTAAATAGAATGGTTTATTTTGTTGAGTGATTATGAGAGAAGTTTCCAAGAATAAGGACTTGTTTTGTTTGTTTTTTTTTAATTGTAACAGTTATGGTTATTTGTTCTCTGTATTTGAACTTAAGACAAAAAAATGGATGCACTTTTGTCTCTGATTTTCATTAGTAAAAAGTTTATTTGGGGCCCTTTTTTGAATGATAGCACCAGGTCAAGGTAGCGACTGAGCCGGGCCTGGAGTTGACTACAATGTAAGAACCAAACTAAAGAAGTACTTTGTCAAAAAAGAAAGAAAATAAAGAAGAATTTGTAATGGAAAGATTAAAAAGTATCTACGGGTTTTGTGCGTACCCGAGGGTTCAGTTTGGTTTTCATTACCAAAAAAGGTATAATCATGGTGCACTTAGTAAAATACAAAATAGAGAGACCGAATGATATACTTCAGTCCAAAATTAGTAACTCAGTCTCAGAGCTTAGCTGAAGTCTCAGTTACGTTAAGTATATAACAAGATAATTTTTTTTTGAGAAAATTGCCAAAACGGAACAAACATTTATGATGGTTGTCTCTTTGATATAAAACCAACTTAATGAAATAAATAGTTTTATGAATAAAAAAAATAAGTAAAAATATAAACAATTAATAAAACACTCATATACACTAATATTTTTTTGAAAAACTTGATAAATAAAAATTTTAAATTATCTTCTAATAAAAGTAGAATTCGTCTTCTACGAAAGAAGGGTTATTAGAAAACGAATTCCAGAATAAACAAGTCCATCTACTTTTTTAGAACGAACAATCTATTTTTAATTAAAATTCTAAATATGGAGAATATGAATTCTACTAATTGTAAATATATATACTTTTCTCTCGAATGCAGTTTCTGCTTTTGTGAAGTATTCTAAAATTTCGGGAATGCGAAATCTAAATAGAACACATATGTCTACATGGGGTAGAAATTGCATTAAAGATTTTTTTCATGGTTCTACTCATTGTAGAAGGTGCCTTCTACGTACGCCTGGGCATTCGGTGGCCCATTCGGGTTTCGGGTCGGGTGCAATCGGGTGTCGGGTTTTCGGTTCTCCCATAAACAGCTCCATTCGGATCTTTTAAAAGTTCGGATCGGTTTCGGTGTAGTTTTTATCGGGTTCGGTGCGGGTTTTGCACCATACCAAAGAACCAGTTGTACCCGATTTACACTTCGGGTGTCGGATCTTAATCGGGTTTTGGGTTAAGAAACACTAAATTGTACTAGGTGTACCACTAATTACTTGCTAAAAAGAGCTAAGACATTCTCTTTGTAGTCTTGTGCATCAAGAATGGTTCACACGAGCTAAATAGAAACTAAGACATTCTCTTTGTAGTCTTGTGCATCAAGACATAAATGTATACAAGGAGTCAACTATGAAACACAAAGTCACAAACGTAAAATCCAAACATATAATTTTATTGAATCTAAAACCAAATAAAAGTCAGAATTATTGAAAAGAAAACCAAACAAGATTCATGATCCAAAACCAAACAAAAACCAACATTGTTCAATGAACTGAAAAAAACTAAAACTTTCAAACTTGAAACTTCAATCTTCAACCATCAAACTTCAAAACCAAGACTTCAATCACCAAGGTTGTGAACCTCAAACTCTGACAAAAGAACAGTATACAA
The DNA here is from genome assembly GCF_020379485.1 of Brassica napus. NCBI lineage: Eukaryota > Viridiplantae > Streptophyta > Magnoliopsida > Brassicales > Brassicaceae > Brassica > Brassica napus. The sequence continues at coordinate 19,606,562 of NC_063434.1, read as the reverse complement.
AAGAATTAGTAAGAGAACACATATACAAATTTTAAAGGCGAGAACTTAAGTAGAAGAAACATACCTTTCTCAAGTTTATCAAGCTGTTCAACTTCGGCAAGAATTTGTTCATTTGTGATGATCCTTTCAGTAAGTTTAATATCAGCATGCATCCATTGCTCACTACACAGAAGAACCTCTATCATGAAGTGAGTTAAGCAGCTTCTGTGCGGTTCTAATATTCTGCCAGTTGTGCTAAATGCACTCTCTGAAGCCACTGATGAAATCTGCATAGCAAGGAGATCTCTGGCCATTTCTGCAAGAACCGGATACTTGATTTTGTGCACTCTCCACCATGACAGAATGTCAAACTCAATTCCCGGTAAGAGTTTAGGAGTCTCAACAGCTTCCTTCAAGTAAACCTCAAGTTCATCCCTTGTGTCCTCACCTTTTTCAGCCACAAGTTCCTTGTACACAGCATCCATCCTTTCATACCCAAAATCATCAACGACCAGTTCCATTCTTTCTGATGCTTGCTCCTGAGACTCTGGAACAGGGACTCTAGACGCTTGAGTTAACTGTGCTGGCTGGCCAGAAGACTCTCTAAAACGCAAGTTATACTCCTTGAACATGCTCTCGAGAAGATCAATCACTGATCCTAGCATTTCCTTAGCCTCATAACTGTCTTTCCCATACAGTTTCTCAAAACATAGCTTAGCAAAATGCATCTTATTCCTAGGATCAAAGACTGTCGCTAGGATCAACATTTTATTAAGACCCTTGATACCTTCCCAGTACTTCAAAAACTTCTTCAACATATCAGATGCTGTCAACTTCAACTCAGAATCTAAGCTATTTGCTAAACTAGTGAGATTTCTCTCAATTGTCACTATCTCACCATAGCATTTGTATGCATTGACCTTAGATTAAGCAGAGACAATCAAAGTGCTGTTGTAGAAGATGACCAAAAACCGAATCAGCTTCTCAACGCCACTCCAGTCGCTAGCAGCAGGTGGTCTACACCTCTTAACCCCATTTTCTACTTCCAAGAAGTAGTCATTGTACATCCTATCCTCTGCTTCCATCTTATCAAATGCTACCTTAAACTGTAACTAGAGATTGACCCGCCCTAAAGAGGGCGGGTATATTTTTTGTTTTTAAATTGTTTTGCTTCATATAATATGTTTGTGTATTTGTATGATCATATTTGTGTATGATATGAATTTAATATAATAGATAATTTTGTAAGTATATTAAATAAATCAAGTTTGATAAGTATGTAGTTGTGTCATATACGTTTGGGTTATTATTTGTAATCTTTATTCATAAAATTTGTAATATGTTAAAAAAAAATTGTAGTTTCATATATGACAATAATTTTAATTTCGCAAATTTTATTTCTAAACTTAAGTAGGTGTTTTATTAAAATATATAACATATTATAGAAATTATTTGATAAAAAATGTAGATTAGTAATATATAATTAATCTCAATTAGGCAACATATTATTCAAACAATGGAAATTTTAAAAGTCCATACAGATACACAATGCAAGACAATGAATTAAAATTGAGGCCCATGACCCAAATACAAACATGTTTAGACCATCAACAATAAATAAAGTTCATTCTAAAAGAAAACATGTTATAAGGCGTGATAATGTGATAGTTACCATAAGGGAAATTAATGTTGTTTAGATTTTATGTTTTCCAGATTTGTATGAAACAAATCTTTTATTGATGTTTAATGTGGTTGGATGCATAAACTATATTTTCGGAGTTGGTGGTGGTTATTTGGTGTGAAGATGTGGTGGTTACAATAAGGAATAAGGAAAATAAGGGAAATTAATGTTGTTACAGTTATCATATAATCTTCCTTCGTTCTCGTTGCAGTTATACAAATAGATGAGTATATTTTGTTGATTTAATGGTTGGACTGAAGTAATATCAATAGGTCAAACTTGTGTTTTAATAGAATAGATGCTCTAGATAGCATAAGAAAAGTTGAATTCCACCTAGTCTTTACATCCAAAGGCAAGCTACCACGAGTCATCTTACCAGTTGTGACTCTTTGATCAAAAGCATTGACCATACTGGTAGATGACCGAACATATTGAACCGCATTTCTGATAGCTAATACATTATCGCCTAAATCACGCAACCCCTCCTTAGCAATCAAATTTATAATATGCGCAGCACACCTCATGTGTAAATAATTTCCATCTAAGACTAAAGCATCAGGGGAAATTGAGCTAAAGACACTATGGAACCTCCCTAAAGCAGAAGTATTGGCAGTTGCATTATCTACTGTGATGCAGAACAGTTTCTTAATTCCCCAGTCTTCTAAACAGGCTAAAAGAACATTAGCAATGGTCTGACCTTTGTGATCAATGACGTACTTGAAGCCAATGATTAACTTCCTCAGCTGCCACAATTCGTCAATGAAATGTGCTGTGATAACCATGTAACTTGCTCCTGATATGCATGAAACACATAATTAAAATGTATTAAAATGTATGTAGAGTAAGTTCAAATATCAGTAAGTTCAAAGAGTATCAAAATGTATGTCTTACCTGTCACTTGAGCAGTCCAAATATCAGTGGTAAGGGAAACCCTTTGTTTGCTTCTGCAGAGTAAGTTCTTCAATGCCGCTTTCTTCATCACAAACATCTGCACAATGTTCCTGGTCGCAGTCCTTCTTGAGTGAGGCTTCCAGAGGTTAACCTTGCAATTTAAAAGAGTAAAAGTGGTTCGGTGGGCAAAAAACCCAAACCGAACCGAACCAATCAAACCGAAGTTAAACCAAACAAAACCAAACCGTGCTCTTTATGTAACCCAATTGGTTCATGTTTTACTCAACCCGAACGGTTTGGTTTGGTTTGGGTTTAAACCGAACCAAACCGAACCAAACCGATAATCCAATATATATATATATATATAGTAAAAATATATATGATATATATGTATTAACATATTGCAAATTTTAGTTAAAGTTTCGTTTTTCATTTTTTCATAACTTCCATATCTTTAAGAAAAAATTATAAATACAATTCAAATAATACTATTATATATAAAATCATGTAGCATAATTTTTTATATTCTCACTCTATCGTTTATGTCTTTATGAGTTGATTATTTTTTAATAAAAGTATAAAACTGATGTCTTCATATTTTATAACCAACATGAACTACACCGAACCAAACTAGACCATAATAATGTAAACCGAACTAAATCTAAACCAAACCGAACTGAACCAAACCGAATTAAACCCAAACCGAACCCAAACCAAAGCTACTTTGGTTTTAATTGGTTTGAATTTTATAAAACCCAAATTGCCCAAACCAAACCGAACCCAAACCGAATCCGAAACTAAACCGAAATGCCCACCCCTAAGTAAAACAATAAGTAATTTGAGATGACTTTAAAACGAGAATTAGAAATGCAAAATTATACAAGGTTACCTTATCGCAGAAGTGTTTGAAAGCGGTACTTTCAATGAATGAAAGTGGCAACTCTGCTGACACCACCAACTCATTACACGCTTCTTTGAAAACATCCTCAGAAACTTTAGATGGCTTCAGATTTCCTTCATTACCAATCTGTTGTTGATTCGTTTTCTGACCAATTAAGAACGACTGGTGTTCTTTGCAAATTTGCAGATGCTGCTTCAGGTTCGACGTTCCTGACTTGGATGCACATGAAAAGATCTTGTGGCAATGGTGACATACACACTTGTCTCGGGTCTCTTTGGTTCTTGTGAAATGCTCCCACACACGAGACCTTGGCACAACCAACTTCTTCACCTTATTCGCCTGAGAGGATGCTCCAGCTGCGGCATTCGCATTAGCACTTGTCTCTTGGTACTCTTGGTCTTCACACTGCATATCAACCTCGTTTTGTTGGTTATCGAAAGCTGAGGATGTCATCTGCAAAAAAAAAAAAAAATTATTAGCTTTACAGATGAGATTGAAAACAATGGAAGAAGTTAAGAACTAATATTAGTCTTTTGCGGTTAACATATATCAAAATCATAAACGATGAAGAACTAAGATCATAAACGATGAAGTGAAGAAGTGAAGTGAAGAACTAATATTGAAGAACTAACAAGAAGAACTAACGATGAAGAACTAAGATAAAAGAACTAACATCACAAGGCTTAATACTTATTACACAAACTACACTAAGAATAATAAGGTACAAAACGCTTTAAGACTCATCAAAATCATAAACGACAACTCAAGCTTCATATCTAAGTCTTTCAAGCTTAAGACTAAAAAGCACAAGCGTTGAACCTGAATCTAAAAGTGAAAAGAAAGATACATGATTTAAAGAAAACTAAGTACCTCGGATTGATTACTTTCTGCTTAAAGAGGTGGAATAGCTTGTGAAGTCTAACGATACGCATCAACATATATACGAGATGGACAAAGGGTTCCATCGATTTTTCGGGTTATGGAAAGGATTTCGGAAAGAATGTACGGAAGTTGAGATTTCGGAAAGGTTTGGTTGTGATTTTCGCAAAGGATCTTGCGTATCTCGGTGTAATCGAAAGAGGGAAACAAAAGGGGGCTAGGGTTGTGTCTGAATGTCTCGATGATCTTCGGGTTTTGGAGGTAATCAAATGGTTCTCGGTTTTCAACCGAACCGAACCGACCACCATTACACCACAAAAGCTCAAACCGTTTGATTTATTTAGAAGATCCGATACCGAACCAAACCGGTTTTATCGGATCGGTTTCATTGCGGTTGTTCGGTTCTCGGGTTATCTACGGATAAGAAAGCCAGTTTTTTCAAAAATTAAGGAAGTTTCAGTTATGAAAATATTCTAACTTCCTAAAATGTGTTTTGATCGATTTTCTTTGCCAAAAAAAAAAAGATTTTGCATTTTCTTCTTCATCAATCTATGATTTCTCCATAGTTTGTCTTGTGGTTTTCACAAACTCTTGTTCTATGATATATATCTATACAACATGTGGTGTTTGGAAATTTGGTGCAACCATGGGATAGGTTTTTTCGGCTGGTGAAAAAGAGGATATGTTATTATTTTTGGAATCAAATATTTTAAAAGAATGGCTGTGGAATATTTTGATATGTAAGAAGATTAGGGTTACGTGATATTTGGTTATGTGTCCTTTGTTCCCTTTTATAATTGTTTTTACATTATTGTTGCATTTCTAAAACATTTTATTTTTATCCTTTTTCATTAAATTTTCAAAAATGATTTTAATTTGTGTTTAATTTGATTAATGAAAGGTTAGTTTTGGGATTATGAAAAATAATATACTATAGGGACAATTTAGTGATGGTATTATACTAAGTGGACAACCATCCTAAATTCTTGTTCCATTTTGGCAACTTTTTTTAACTGATAACAAGATAAATTTTCATTGGGATCTTTTAAGATAAATGTATACAAAACGATTTACATTAGATATATGAACAAATATGATTTTATATGATTCCAAGTGTTGATTATAACAACTAAACTAGATTTTGACACTTTGACTACAAGATTAGGGTGAAGCTTTGATTTTTAAGAAACTCCATCTAATTAAAAATAAACAAAAAAAAATAGTTTACAAAAAAAAAGAAAAATACAATTTTAAATTATTTAAATATTTATATTTTACTTTATCATTTGTAGATGTTATTGTTAAGAACTAAATAAAAAATTAGTCATGCATTTTGGTTTAAAAATAAATTATTCAGTTACTTATCAATTATCATTATGTAATATAAAAATAGAATCTTCTTGAAATATATAGTTGGTTTGAATATATATTAAAATAAATATAATTTCTTTACAATTTAGTCTTAATACTAATATTTTAAATAAAAAAATTTCGATACAAAAAATATTCGAATATTTTAGAAAATATATGTTGAGTGATATATTATACACAAGCTGACAAAAAAAAGATGGCGATACACAGAAATATAAAACAAACTCCTAAGAAAGTAATCAAAATAATAACTCTGGTAATGAACCAACATAAGTGAGCAAATAAATTATAGAATCAGTTTTATAATAGTAATAATAGTAAGAAGGGAGATGGCGATGGCGATGGCGACCGCGACTTTTTAGGGTTCGATGGATTTTCAAGGTTGGGATCCCGGGGATCAAAGGATTACAAGGAGAAATCAGAGTTTTCAATCGATAATCGGCGGGCAGGTTCTCATTATTATGATGGTTACAATGGTGGATGGAAGCAAAAGGAAGGTCGCGCTCAGACAGATCTTTCTGATCTTCAAAGGAATCTTCGGGGAATAGAGATGTCAAGATTGGCAAAGCGAGGAGAATCAGAGAGATCTTCAATCTCCGACCAATCTCGAGAGTTATCTTCTCACATCCTTCAATCGAGAGATCTCTGTGGGAACCGAAATTCGCACTGTCGATTTCCGTCTAAATTAGGAAACTAGGAGAACTCTAATTTCCCAAAGGTCCCGAAGATCTGTTAATACCACACGCTAAGCAATCAGAACACGATATATCAACGACAAAGTATAGAAATTGTAAAAAGAGAGCAAAATAGATCTTATTCCGAATCCGTGTTTGAGCGTTACAACAAGGTATAAGTCTGGGCTCGAGAGCTGTCGGCGAGATTCCTAGTTCTAGCAACCCTAAGACGGCTAAACCAAATTGAGTCGCAGCTCGAAATAACAAAAACAGAAATATGCCTAAATCGCTCTAAGTGCTAAGTTTGCTCTGAAAAGTCATTCCCATGCCTCTCGCCTAGGACTCTTTATATACTGGCTCCTAGGTCAGTTTACGCTTTTCCTCTTCTGCCCTTAAGCCGTCATAGCAGAAAAATGGAGATATTCCATTTTTTCTGATCTTCGTAATTATCTTCCAAATTTCGTAATTATCCGCGGAAACTTGACATTTATCTTTCCTTACAAACCAAGAGTAAACCGGCATGCGGCTTACGGCTGTTGGTTAAGAAATCGTAAGTTGGGCCTCGAGTCATGTCTTAGGTCCCTTTGGGCCGTCTTCTGACTTGAAGCGTTTATTACGGCTTCTTTCGATAAAGAACGAATTTTCCGCGGTTTTAACCGCAAAGTTTGATCGATGACTTATAATGGCGGGAAACATGAAATGGGTTTGCTACGGTCTTCGGGAAATAGCATCGAAGGGTAGACGAGAATGCATGGACTAGTGTTGTATCGACGTTTCGTAAGAGCTCGGTCGCTACGTAGCGACCGAACAGAACGCACGCTCGGTCGCTACGTAGCGACCGAGCTTGGCTCGAGCTCGGTCGCTACGTAGCGACCGGACAGCGTGCATGTGCGGTAGTTGCGTAATGACCGAGCTTGGTTCGTCCGTGTTCTTATCGTTATACTCGAACCTATCCGATGGCTTATGTTTGATCTGAATAGAATTCGAACGAAGCTTTATCTCGGGAACATACGTTGCGACGTTTTCTTGACTGAGCATGATTTGTTGCGGAAAGACATACTTGTATTTTGCGGGGATTTGAACGTTAACTTCGTCGTAACCGTTTTTGACCCCAACAGTTAGCCCCCCAGCTCGTTAGAATCGTGGATTTCTAGTGAGATTCTAACGCGCGGTATGGCGAGTTCGGACGAGAATGGTGTATTTGGGCGAAGTTCGTGTCCAAAAATTCGCTAGTAAAAAGTAATTTCTCATGCCTATAAGAAGGGAGGTAACTTCTTCTTAACCTTTACACTTATTTATTCTCATAGAGAGTTCTCTTGAAAATTTTCATTTTTTCTTTCTATCCTTTTCTTCTTGATTTTCAAAAGGAAAATACGAAATGTGAGTAAGAAAAGGAGTTCGAAGAAAGGGTCCTCGCCCGTGAACGTTCCTGAAGAGCTCCTTGTGCCGAAGATAGAATTCATTCCTCATTCGGTAGACCCGGCTGAGAACGAGGCATGGTGGTTCGCGTGTTAAGGTTCGATCACACCTCCCAAAGAGAAGTCGTTCCCGGTCATGAACCGTCGCTTGGTCTAGGAAGGTGCACCAAGTAGGAGTACTAGCGAATTCTTCGAGATCATGCGATCGTTCTATCAGATTTCGTACGCGGTGAAGTTCCGGGTTCCTCGTCAAGGAGAGCGTTCTAGTAGTCCCCCTGAGGGTTACTTTACTTGTTACGAAGCATTCGTAGTGCGCTGTCGCTTGTGGTTCCCGATTCCCGAAATTATCGTCCGTGTGTTGGATCGTTTCGAAGTGGCAATAAGCCAACTGAATCCCCTTCGCATCTAGCACCTCACTGGAGTCCTGATCCTGAGCTACGAGCATGGTCTCTCCCTTACCGTCGAAAACTTTGAAGCGCTTCTTAGGTTACAGATCGTCAAGGATACAGACAAGTATAGGCTGGTCCCTCGGAACTTCATGTCAGTGGTTAAAGGGTTTACTTACAACTTCAACTCGTGGAAGAAATTTTTCTTCTTCGTTCGTATAGACGCTGCGTCTGTTGAAGAGAGATGTATCCCATTGTTCCGGAGGTTGCCGAACGATCGTCCCTTCATCAATCCTCTTGCTCTGTTCCCTGAGGATATTATCGCAGTGAGGGATCTTCTCAGGACTTTCCATTTTTCTGGACTTCCTTTACGCCGAAGAGAGTTCGAAAGGCGTTGAGGTTTGTGCATCCCGATGCTGCTCCCATGGTTGCGACAGGGAAACAAGAAGCGACTCCGAGCCCGATGACCAAGGTCCCGATGCTGCTCCCACGGTTGCGACGGGGCTGAACTCTTCGAAGGGGAAAGATATTGACCTTGGTGATATAGAGTTTTCGGTGGACGATTCTATGCTTCCAGGATGGGATCCAGATCTTGCTTTCGGCGATGGAAGCGGTACGAGCGAGGTCCCTATTCCAGACTTTGATGATTTCTTTGCTGGTCTTCCCTCCGGCTTCGATGCTCCTCCGACTACAAACGAGTCGGGGAGGCCGAAAGTCGTCGCTGAAGGATCTCGTATCATCAACGGGGTTAGTTTTCAAGAATTTTGGCGATCGTCTCAACTATTTTTTTTGCATATAACATGTTAATCGGTTTTGCAGGGCTTGAACTTGCTTGGATCGGCCATTGAGGCGAGCCATAGAGACGCCATGATCTATAGCTTACAAAAGCAGAGAAAGCGGAAAGGGATCTAGCTCGCAGGGCATTCCTGTAAATATGTTTTTCTCATAACGTAAAAAAAGGGCACGCTTGGTATTTTAAAAATGCCAGTAATAAAGAAAAGATCTGTATGTTCTTGTCAATTGTCCTAAAATTTTATATATATAAGTAAACTTCCCTAAATCTCATAGGAGTTGGTATGTAGAAGTTATCCCACTTTCAAATCAAGTGATTCCAAATTCTCAGTTTGGAAATAGGAACGCTACTTCTTCGTTCCGACTTACAATTCAGTCGTCCGTCAGACGACTTACTTGTAAGTCGTCCAGGATTTACGAGGATTGACCAGAATCTCGGAATAAAATCATGGACGACTTACATGTGAGTCGTCGGGCGGATGACTGAATTGTAAGTCGTCTGGGTATAATTAAATATTGAAGTTTTTTTTTTCAATTGCAAAACTAACCTATAACGACTTGATTGTAAGTCGTTTAGTGTTAATAAAATATTGATATTTCAATTTTCACCAGACGACTGAAATGTAAGTCGTCCGGGAAAGTCAAACTTCTGAAATAATCCAGTCAAATGCAAAACTAACCTATGACCACTGAAATTTAAGTCGTCTAGGTTCTTTGGAGATTTTTTTGTAACCAAACAAAATCAGACGACTTAACTTTCAGTCGTCTCAGAAAACATATTTCAAAGTCAATTGCAAAAATAACCTCTGCTTTGACCAGACGACTTCCAGGTAAGTCGTCTACAGTGTCTGGACGAACAGATCTGGAAAAAAACTAGATTTCATACTTTAAATTGGTGAGGTAACTTCCTTAGCACACATAAGGCTTCTACAAGAACACATAATCTTAAACGAAAGTGACCCACCCAGAATCGTTAGCTTCTTTGACTCTATGAACCATAAAAAATGTAGAATCAAAATCTTGGGTTTTTTAACCTAATGTGGAGAGAAAGTGAAAGAGACGTTGTGTTTAGTTCATAAGAATGGAGAAAGAAGAAGAATAAATCGATTTTGGGAGCATTAAGAGCTTCAAATTGGTTGTTCATGCTGGTTAGGGTATTGATGACAATGGCAATCTTGTAATTACTTGAAGATGATGAGGGTGTGAGAGTAAAAATGTCATTTTCGAAAAAAAAAACAAATTGATGGCATTTTCGTTAATTATATAAACTTGTGCGGTGAATAGGGCATAACTAATTTCCAAAAAAAAAAAGAGGTTAGTTTTGTGTTTGACTTTGAGTTGTAGGTCAATTTTGCAAAAAACTCTATTTAGATTGCTCATTTATATCGGTTTATTACTAAACTTTTCTGCATGCAACTTTTTGATTGATCATCTGTACATGCTAAAGATAATACTGTTTAGTCAGGTATGTAGATATTGATTTATGTTCTCAAACTTCTGTAATCAGGTAACAGAATCAGATGCAGTGGATGTTGTCGAGACTGCTATTAAGCATCATACATCAGATGTCACAACTAAGGCAATGGCACTCATTTCTTTGTTAAAGATAATAAAAGATCTGATCTCGTTTCCCTTCTTGTTCAGAGTATGCCAACTCCTAGCTAGATTGATTATGTCTTCACAGCTGATTCTAGACTTTGTCCTTTATTAGGGTATAACCATGCATCAATTCTTTTCACGGCCCTGTAATTTTATTTATAATTTGGTCGCAGTGGAAATTAGCCGATGCTTCTCACCGATGGGTTTGTTGTATTTGCTTGCAGGAGGGTTAAAAGTATTATAGGACAGAACAAAGGTAGCTTTGTCTTGGAACTGCAACAAAGATCTATGGAGTTCAGTTCAGTTTAGTTATCCAAAAGCATCAGAACATAAGGTAATTCTTTTGAAATTACTGGACATATCTGTTTTGATCAATTTGTATGAGAGAGTTCCACGAATATTAATCAACTAAATTACTTGACAAATGGATCTAAGTTTATGCAGATCTTCTCTGGTTGAAAAAATGCCGGTCCTTGATGAGGCAACATTTAGTGGAAGGAGAGCTGGTTCTTTACCAATAGCTGTGTCAACTTCCGGAAAGTCTTCACTTAGTATTCCGAACGGTGTTGTTAAAGCTGCAGCTCCTCTTATAGATTTACTCGACCTGAGTTCTGATGATGCTCCTGCCCCTACCTCCTCTAGTGCTAACTGTTGAATCCGAGTTTGGTTAGATCGAACAAAAGGAAACCAAACTCGATTTGTAGATTCTTCAAAAATGTTTATTGATCAGTATGAGATAACAAACGTGATTATAAGGAGATTAAGGAAAATAAACAAGGCCAGAGCTTTGTTGAAAGCACCGACGAGAATACAAAGAGGCTCGATCGGTTGTAAAACCCTAAACCTTGCCGTCAATGTTTTGGTGTCTATTTGCGGATCCCCTTTTTTCTCCCTCTCTGGTATTTTTATAGCTTCCATGCCTTCGTCCTCAGATTCGTTCGTCCTAAAGGCCCAAGCCTAAGACCGTGCTTGATGGGCCTTCGAGCCAAACCGAGGTTTGTTGAGCCGATGTTAAGCCGGTAATTCAATTGACCATCAGGCTAAGCTGATCGAATGAATCCTTGAGCCGGTTGATCTACTAGCCGAGCTGATCTTGACTAGGCCCTTGGTGTTAATAGGCCGAATCCTATTATTTGATGGACCTTGTGGAGGAATGTTAGATTCTTTTCCAACAGTAAGCCCTCCCTAGTTCGCTCGTGAGGTTCCTCGCGAGTGGAGTATCAAGGCTTAACTCTGAGAATAATGGGTTTGGGTCAACATTATTGCGCCTTGGCCGATTGCATGACGTTTGGCTCAGCAGAAATCCGGGACTTCTGGAAAAGTTAGGATTTCTCTTATTTTACAAATCGACGGTGTGAATTTCAGTTTCCGCAGTTACAAATAACTAGCACGGAAAGGTATTTTTCCTCCCCCATTCTTTTTTTTGCACAAAAACCTCGATCAGTTGCAAAACTCCGAGTTTTTCCGCCAAAACAGCAAAATCGAGTTTTCTGACTGAAAACCGCAAACCGAGTTTTTCCGTCAAAACCGCAAAATGTGTTTTTCTGCCAAAACCGTAAAAATAAATTTTTCTCACAGAAGCCAAAAACGAATTTTCACGCCGAAACCGAAAAATCAAGTTTTTCTGCCGAAACCGCAAAACCAAGTTTCCTGCCGAAACAAAAAAAATGAATTTTCCCGCCAAAACCGCAAAACCAAGTTTTCTCGCCAAAACCGCAAAATCGAATTTTCCCGCCAATGCTGATAAATATTTCTTTTTATGTGCTGATAAGTCTTAAGTAATTTTTTAATTTGTATGTATGATAAATAAAAAATTGTATTAAATAACTTTATTTTTCCATTTAATTAGATATTTGATTTCAAATACAATATTTGTATTAGTTTAAGTATTCATTTTGGTATGTTGAGTTGCATCTATTTTTTTTAAATGGCGATGATTTTTAGTTTGGGTAAAATTTTCTTATTAGTAGGTAGTTCAGTTTATCTTTTTATATTTGTAAATATGTTTTACAAAAAATATTTAGTTTTGTATATCTTGTTTAAAACAAAAATAAAAAATATTAAATTATATATGCATTAATAAATATAAATTATAATATTTTAAACGTAATGCAGATATATATATATATATATATATATATATATATATATATATATATATATATATAATAGATAAATCATTAAAACCGGTTAATTTGATCATTCATATTTGATTGGTTTTGTTATTTATCTTGGGTATATTGGGTTATAACAATTTTTTAAATGAATCATACTTTTTGGTTATAATTAGAGTAGAAATAATAAAAATCTTGTTAATCAGATTTTGTTCAGGTTTTCCTTAGATTCATAAATTTATTTATGTATAATTTGATGTTATTTCGATAAGATAGAGTAGAAGTCTATATTTTAAATTTTACTATTAAAAATGATTTTTATAATTTAAATATATTGATGAATTTTTATAAATATTTACTTGTATTATTTATGTGCTATTGTTAAAAAGGAAATTTAAGTTAAAATTTAATTAAATTTTAATTAAAAAAAAGAAGTACAATAATTATCACTATGGTATTTAGGATAAATTTAAAGTCGTTTACATCTTAAAATTTATAAGTGTATATTTTATAATTTTTCTTTTTTTCTTATTTCTTTGCTTTTATAAAAATGAAAATTTAATTAAAAAAATATTTAGATTTTATGTAGAAAAAAGAAATAAAAATAGTTGTTATTAATAGTTGTTCATTAAAGGTATCTATGTAATCAACCATCATGAAAATTAACGTGAGAACGACACGTAGAAAAGTTACTTCTCAAATAATATTATAGAGATGTAATTTGATTTTAATTTGTTTTTTTAGTGAAGATGAAAAAGGGAAAAACTCTCTAGTTTTTTTTTTGAAAAAACTCTCTAGTTGTATTTATTAATGATCTGCTCGTTATTCATATATGGCATAACAATTTTCGTTGATTCATTGTTCCTACATCCAAACATGGTACCTATCAGAACATATTCATAAATAATCAATTTGCATGTTTATTCAGTTTCAAAAAAAAAAATTGCATGTTTATTTAACTCAAGGGTAGCAGTAGTTCAAATATCCGTTTTTTTAAGAATCACAGTAGTCGTTTTTTTCCTCACATGGAATTTTTTTATTTTGATACAATAAAAGTACTCAGTGCCGTGCCAACCCTCTCAGGGGTCCGAGGCAAATACGATGACTTAGCATTAGATTTTCATTATAAAAATTATTTATAATCAAAATATTAAATATATTGTAATATAATATTAAATACTAAAGAAAAATAAAATAAAATAACATTAAAAATGATTATAGTATTTAAATGATTTCACTTTTTATTTTTTTATAAAGCATTTTCTTTTTCTTTTTTAAGATATGTTCAATATCTTAAAAATTATAAGGAAAAAAAAGGCATTCTAATTCATATATGTTAAAATAGGATAAAGGATGCTAACCATCAACATTCACACCACCAAATTTAACAAATAAATTATTTTAAATAGAATTTTTTGGTAGAAACAAATTTGAGAAAACAAAATTAACTAAAAAACTTGAACTTGAACAAATAAAAGCTTATTTTCTTTTATATAATTTTAACAAAAAAGACTATTTTTTGTAATTTTTTGGTTTTGAATTCAAGCAGAAAACATAAGTTTAAATAATTTTCAATGATTTTCTTAGAAATTTAAGTCTTAATTTTTGTAAATTATGTGGGGACCGAAGGCTAATGCCTTTTTGCTAACACTATAGGTCCACCTCTGAAGTACTTTATGTTTTTTTGATACAATGAAAGGACTTTTTTTTACAATGAAAGTACATTTAACATTTGCTTCTAACAAATAGGGTCTAGAAATGTTAGAAGCGAAAACATGCAAGCACATCAGCTTCACTGTAACCAAGCGATGGTTGGGGTTGCCTGGGCCAAACCTTAAATCCATTAGTTTTGGGTTCAATTCTGCCGATAACTATAGCTGTCATAATTTCTCACTGACGAGACAAATTAAAGCGCGTTCTAAATGGGCTACAAACCAAATTGGTATATAACTGGACAAGACCAAAACCAAATGGAATTTGTCCATGTTCAAACTTTTTCAATCTAAGATTTTGTTGATTTGAAGATTTATTTTATTAATTTTAAAAACAATCTTTTTTTTTTTCTATTTTTGATGGGAAAACATAATTTTTTGCAGCTTTTGTGAAAAAAAAAACATTTTACGGTTTTATGGAATATACAGTTTTTTAGTTTTAGAGGAAAAGATGTAATTTCAAAGTTCTTACGAGAATACATAATTTTATTTTATTAGAGGAATATTTAATTTTAATATTTGTTACAGAAAATCACAATTTTTTATTGTCTTAGTGAAAATTAAAATTTATGCAATTATTAGATGAAATTTAAAATTATATTGAAATGGTTGTCCATAGATATACCTATTTGGACATGTTATTATTTGACATAAGACGTATTTTTTTTTTCTTGACCAATGTATGGATCGATTAATAAATGTTAAAGTAAAAATGTATCATTTGGATAAATCCACATTTAGACGGACCATTTGACAGGTTTACCAAAAACCAAATTGTTATGTAACCAAAGGAATTGGGGTTTAGTTCATACATCTTCAGTTAAGAAAACTTCAGCTTTCTTTCCATTCTTCAATTCTTAATTGAGATATATAAAAAGTTAGATAAAAATGGCTACCATTTTCTCAAACAAGAGTAAAAAATAATAACTGAAAAACCAGATATACGGCTTCATAACCATCATCTTGGCGGTTTATGTGAGAAGTTTCGGGTATTCAAAATTTCTTTCACCACTTGAGACCACCATTAGTTGGTTTAGCTCTCTAGTTTATAACTTTGGTATAAGAACATCCATCAAACGAATAATAGGTTTCATTTCTTGCATTTGTTGTAGCTAAACAAAACAAAATTAAAGAGATCCATATTACCTTTTTTTGTTGCATTATGTGTGTATATATGATTATCTAGAATTTAAAAGTTATGTATGTATAACTTACAGTTCTAATCGGTTTTAGAAAGAGTTTATGCATTCTACATGATTTAAGAAATCCAATCAGATTATATATATATATATATTTATCTAAATATTTGCTCACTTCAAAACTAACAGGCAAAGCGATTTTCCAAACTGTTGTGCTAACTACAAAATAATTCCGTGAGTTCTTGAGTCAAGAATCTTGACCAAAACATGCCTAAAGAAGCAGAACATTGGAAATTCCATTGCTCGAAAATAATATTTATTGTAGGGATCTCTGTTTTTTATTATTTTATTTTCCAGTAGAAACGTAATATTTATTCAGGACATGGATTCTGCAACAATTTTACACAAGTACAGTCGAAATCAACGTACTACGTTAGAAACAAGACAGACAGACATACAAAGTTATAAGAGAAATATTTATTTATTTTGCCAATCAAGAGAAAAGTAATAAAATCTTAGAATTATAAAATGTCAGACTACGAAAATCTTAGTACAATTTATACGAACAAACAAATTTATTACACTCAATAATCCTGACCAAGAATCCCACCGATCTTGTTCTCTCTATCGTAATTATTATCGCTGCAATTATTGTTATAACTATCATTACTATTGTAATGATTATTGTTCTTACTATTACTGCCCTCACCAACCAAGTCCCTACGTTGAGACCTAAACGCATCGTTTGGATCTTCTTGACTCATTTCTTCCTTAGCACTGTGGTGAAATGGAAAGTACCCCGGCTGCGTCGCCGGAGGTACAACAGACGGAAGCTTCGAGAGAAGAGCCTCGAGGCTACTCATCGACGGCGTTATCTTCATCGCTTGCGGCTGGTGGTGGTTGCTCATCAAGAAGCGGTGGTTGTGGTCAGAATGGTAGAAATGCTGTTGGTGATGCTCAGTCTGCGACTGAGGAGGAGCTATTCCGGGGAAATGCCACGTGTCAGAAGGAGAAGCGTTGATGAAAGGGTAACCAGAAGAAGAAGGATGAGGAAGAAGTACTCCAGGGATGCTTTCTATATAGCTCAGCTTTTTCCTTAGCATCACAACATTGCTCAAATCTTCAACCACCTTTAATTTATTAAAAAAAATGAAGTATGTAAATTGTCCTGTCTATATAAACATAAATAAAAAGTATAATGTATATAGAGAGGGAAACCTTGTGAACAGATCCTAGCTGGACAACACCTTCTCGAACCGAAATCAAGGCAATTGTCTGCATAACATTTTCATGTAAATATGCTTAACTGAATACTTAAAGGTATGATCATGCATTAATTATATATGGAAGTTTGTATGTGTGTTGATGTAGTAAATTAGAAATATACCTTGATGCCAGATTGAAACTGAGCTTCCCATGTCCTAGGGTACTGCACAATTAGAAATTTTAATTAGTATGTGGTTAATACAATGCAGTATAAATCTCTGTGTATAATTTGTAACTTTCAGATGTATGGATACTTTTTTCTTCTTCTAAGCCGATTATGCATGTGTATGCATATAAAGGCCATGCATATATAAAAAGATGTAGATAAAAGTGTCAGTATATCAGCATATGCTTACTGAGTCAGCAGAATTGTGCCAAGCAGATAAGAAGTTAATCTCTTGGTCATTAGGTTCTTTGTAAATCCACTTGTGACTGTGATCTGCAGCTACTTTTCCTATCAACCTGCACAAAATTTGATAAAACTTCAATCATTAGAGAGAATAATTAAATTAATTAACAATTATTAGAATAATACTTTAAGTTGACAATGATTAAATAAATACTCCCTTGGTTGACAAAAAAAAATATACTCCCTTTGCCAGAAAATGATTAAATACCCCCCTCTCAGCAACTTTTCGATCAAACTTTGACCCATAAACTTTGAATAAAAAGATTAAATCCCGAAGACTTGTAAGTAGTTATAGAGAAGAACTTTGTTGACCCATTTAACTTTTTTAAACCAACTTAGTTACATATACATACATATGGATTTAAACTGAGTTTTTTTGTTGTTGCTAAAATTTGGGGGATTTAAACAGAGTTAGAAAAATAGGTATTAAAATAGTATGGACCCAGGTCCAAAAAAAAACTGTTTACGAAAAACTCTAAACCAAAAAGAGATAGTACTATATGAAAAGGAAAATTGAGGAAAAGGATCTATTTTCGTAACAAATCTTATAATTAACTTCTGCTGAGAAAAAAAAATATATTATCCTCACATACCCTTCTCCATAATTGTAGATTTCATGGGACATCTTGAAGAACAACTCAGGCTGAAGCCCTTGATATTGCTGATAATCACTATTTCCGTAAGCCGTAGAGCTGTCACCACCGCCGCTACATTCACCGGAGTTAACTTCCGCGGCAGAAGCTGCAAAGTTGCAAAACCCATCTTCCCAAACCAAGATCCTGCAATAAATAATATACAACCTTATTATTAATTATATACACTTAAGAAATCGTTATATCTGTAATAGATTGTATACGTGGTTTAACTAGTACCAGTTTCTCCTGTTCCCTCTTGATCTATCATAAGATCCTTGACCATCCCATCTACTTGTGAACAGCACCAAATGATCAGAACATATTCATCATTCAAATTAAAAAAATACAAATACAAAACTACAGAAGAAAAGCTAGCAAAGGAAAAGAATTACAAGAAAGCCAAATAAAAATGTAAAAGAAAAAGGAGTTTTAAAGTTTAATCATAAGCTTACTTGGGGGGAGGATAATTTCTGGGCAAGATCCTCCAAAAAACAGCATAAACCCATTGGGAATTCTCGTGTATGCATAAGCTTCTTAGAGTGTGTTGAAGAAGATGAGTCACAGGTAATGAATTCAGATGTTCTTCCATTTAATCTGAATTTTCTAAGTTTTTCTTTGGGTTCTTTCTTTTCTGTTTTGTTTGGTGTGCAAAGACTCTTTTTGTGTGTAAAGACTTTCTTTAGATAGAAGAAGGTAGAAAACCCTCACCATCTATCCTTCTTTATATAATAAGCTTATAGATGATAGATCCATCCCCCAAAACATCTTTTTGTTATTATTTATTAAAGTTTCGATAGAGGTAATAAGAAATTAAATTATTTACCCATTTGGCTTCTGGTCGTGTTTAGCCCATTTACCCAACGTCATCTTATTCTTGTTTTCTTTACTTTTTTTTTTAAATTTCAAGTAAAAGCCACATAATATTCTGACGCTTGTAAAACTGTATTCAGACCCGATTCCTTAGATATATCACTTCTTTACAAGTTGCAGTTCATTTTAATGGTTTTGCAGTACATGTTCTACCCTTTAACCAAACAAAAAAACTTACACCATAAGATTAATAAATAAGATTTGTAAGCATCTTTACAGATTAAATTTTACTTAAGTAACACTCTTATTCCTATTAAATTAGTATTTAGTATAATATACAAACTTAAACTCAATTTTAGTTCTAGGTAAATGATAAATTAGGTGTTTGTAATTAAATACATATATATATCAATATACAAATTTAATAATTTATGTCAAAACATAAATCACGTTTATTTGTATATATACTATTTAATTTAAGATTGTTAAATAGTACAATAAAAATTGTTATATTCAAATTTTCTTATGTAACTTATCCACTATTAAAAACGAAGGTTTGATATCTTTGAGCAACCTTATCGGTTGAATTTTTAAAGTGAATATCTGACTAATATATTATTATTATTTATTAAATAACTACAATTTAAATTTAAAGGAAAATATAGCACCAATGAAAAACAGACAAGCAAGCAAATGGAGTTTTGGAGAAGTTTAGAAAAGTTCTCGATTAAGATACTTTTGGCTAGTTTTGCATTTGATTTTCCTTTTTAAATGTTTAAATATTTTGAGATTCCCCACTTCTTCATATCCACGATGGAAGTGCTCTAACATACAGTGGTGGTGTAGTAGAAGTTGAAGTTTTTCTCTAGTGAGTAAAGCTGAAATAGTATAACCAATCATAGTTTCCATATTTATGTGTGTGCATCTTTAACAAAAGAATCAAGCAAACAACATGTACAATGTAGTATTGGTATCATTTGATACATAAAAGCCCATTTTGTCGATCTTCATATATTCTTTATCCTATCAAAAACTGTTGACCAGCTTGAGATAACTTAGGATATAAGTTTCCTAATGAGTTTAGGATTAGTAAAAGATTTAGTGTTATCTTAAAGATGTTTATCCTAATGATTTTAGGAAACAATATGTGTTATATAAAGAGATGATATGATGTAGCATAACTTATGAGTTTGAGTTTGTAAGATTAAGTTTTGAGTTAAGTTCCTTAAGCAATAAAGATTTGTGTGTTATTACTCTTGGATATAAGTGTCTTTGATTTCAATAATTGGTATCAGAACTTTCTATTGAAATCTTAAAAATTCGAGAGAAGAAGATTGAAGTTTTTGAGAAAAAAAAAGCATGGGAGACAAGGATTTGGTCGCGACGATCAACCAACCAAGGGAGAGTGGTTCATCGACCATTAAATATCCAATGCTCACTACCACAAACTATACGGTATGTAGCATGCATATGAAAGTAGCACCCAAGGTGCATAAAGTGTGGGAGACAATCGAGCCGGGAGTTGATGATGGAGATAAAAACGACATGGCTCGAGCACTTTTGTTCCAATCCATTATAGAAGCCCTCATTCTACAGGTTGGTAATCTTGATACCCCAGAGGAAGTATGGGAATCAATCAAAGCAAGACATGTGGGAGCTGATAGAGTTCTAGAAGCTAGGTTACAGATGTTAATGGAGGATTTTAGCCGCTTGAAGATGAAGGATACATACACCATTGATGATTTCTCCGCAAAGCTCTCGGAGATGTCGTTAAAATCATCTTCTTTGGGAGAAAACATAGAGGAGCCCAAACTTGTGAAGAAGTTTTCCAGTAGTCTCCCAAGAAAGAAATACATTCACATTATAGCAGCTCTATAACATGTTCTAAATCTCAATA
Organism: Brassica napus; assembly: GCF_020379485.1. Classification (NCBI taxonomy): domain Eukaryota; kingdom Viridiplantae; phylum Streptophyta; class Magnoliopsida; order Brassicales; family Brassicaceae; genus Brassica; species Brassica napus. The sequence continues at coordinate 19,586,009 of NC_063434.1, read as the reverse complement.
CCAAAACCTTTGAAGACATCGTTGGTAGAATGAAAGCATAAGAAGAAAGAATTCAAGAAGAAGATCAACAAGATGATCAAGGAAAGCTTATATACGCTAACATGGATTCTCAACCCACTCAAGAGAGCTATAAAAGAGGAAGAGGACGAGGTGGACGATATGCCAACAGAGGAAGGGGGTGTGGACGGTGGATTAACCAAAGAGACTGGAAGGATGGAAGAGACACATCAGGAGTAATATGTTATCGATGCGATAAAACTGGTCATTATGCGTAAAATTGTCCAGACCGGTTACTTAAATTGCAAGAAATACAAGAGAATGAAGATGAAAGTACACATGAAGCAGAGGATCTGATGATAAATGAGGTCGTGTACCTCAACGAAGAGAAGGTACAGCCAAGCAAGTTCAAGAATCATACTGATAGAGATAACATATGGTACTTAGACAATGGTGCAAGTAATCATATGTGTGGAAATCGGCGTTATTTTTGCAAACTTGACGAGAAGATCACAGGAAAGGTGAGGTTTGTAGATGATTCTCGAATAGACATCAAAGGAAAGGGATCAATTATGTTCATATGCAAGGATGGTAAGCGAAAAGTTCTGGCTGATGTCTACTTCATACCGGATTTAAAGAATAATATCATCATCTTAGGTCAAGCTACAGAGTCTGGGTGCAATCTTAGAATGAAAGAAAATTCTCTCACACTGTACAATCAAGACGGAAACCTATTGGTGAAAGAAATCAGGCCAAAGATCATTTGTACAAGGTAACTGTAGACATTAATGACACAAGATGTTTTCTACTCGCAAAACTTGGTGATTCTGTTACTTGGCACGCAAGACTCAGACATGTTGGGGTAGAAACCATGAGGACTATGATGAATAAAAAGATCGTGAGTGGCTTACCTAATATGTCTATTGAGAATGAAACTTGTGCATCATGTCTGTTGGGTAAGCAAAAAAGACAAAATTTTCCCAAAGAAACCCAATACCACACGAGTCATGCTCTTGAGCTCATTCATGGAGACCTTTGCGGACCAATAACACCCTAAACATCAGCTAGAAAACGATATGTGTTTCTGTTGATTGATGATCACACACGCTAGATGTAGACAATTTTGTTGCAAGAGAAAGGAGAAGCCTTCGAGAAGTTTAAAGTGTTTAAGAAACTTGTGGAACAATAAATAGGAAGCAACATCAAAACTTTTCAAACTGATAAAGGTGGAGAGTTATGTTCAAGAGTTTCTATTCTTCTGTGATGATCCTGGTATCAAACGCCATCTAACAGCTCCCTACTCGCCACAGAAAAATGGAGTTGTGCAGAGACGCAATCGAACTCTAATGGAAATGACTAGAAGCATTATGAAACATATGGACGTTCCAAGTTATTTATGGGGAGAAGTAGTGCGACACTTAACCTATGTGATCAACAAAATCGCAACGAGAACCTTGAAGATACAAAGTCCGTACGAATGTATGTCCAAAGAAGAAAAAACCTAATGTTGAGCACCTATGGATCTTCGGATGCATATGCTATGCAAAGAACGACTCACCACATCTCAGAAAACTAGATGATAGATCACGGACTTTGATACATCTAAGGATCAAACCGGGAAATAAGGCATATCGACTTTATGATCCCACAAAGCGTAAGGTGGTGATAAGTCAGAATGTATTTTTCGACAAAAGTAGAGGCTGGAAGTGGAGCACAACTACACAAGAAGAAACATGTGAACCAAGAATGATTACTTTTAGTGTTCATAATGAGAAAGAAGAAAGTGATAAAGGCGAAAACGATAATTGCATTGATGACCATGATGAAGAAGAAGAACAAGAAGCTAGTGAGACAGAGGACATCGAAGAAACAGATGAACCGATCTTGAGAAGATCAACTAGGCAGAGCACAAGACCGTCCTATTTGGAAGATTATGTTTTCCTTTCTGAGCTGGAAGACATAGATCAGATTCTTCTTATGATTAATGAAGACCCATGGGATTGGAATGAGGCTAAAGAAGAGAAAGTATGGAGAGATGCGTGTGAAGAAGAGATAACATCGATAAAGAAGAATGAAACTTGGACACTCGTCGATCTTCCTGATGGCTGCAAGGAAATCGGATTGAAGTGGGTTTTCAAGATCAAACGCAACGCCGATTGGAGTCTAAGAAAATACCAAGCTAGACTCGAAGGAAAAGGCTACGTCCAGCGTAATGGAGTTGATTGCTCCTGTTGCGAGAATTGAAACTGTACGAGTACTCATTGCTCTGGCTGCATCGAATGGGGGGGGGGGGGGGGGGAGATACACCATCTCGATATGAAAACCGCATTCCTCCATGGTGAACTCAGAGAAGAAACTTTTGTATCACGACAAGAAGGTTTTAAGGTGAAAGAAAGTGCAAGCAAGGTATATAAGTTGCATAAAGCTCTTTATGGTCTGAAACAAGTCCTAAGCGCTTGGAACATCAAGCTTAATCGGGTTCTTAAGGAGCTTGACCTCACAAGGTGTTCTAAAGAACACCCGCTGTTTCATAGATGAACAAAGAAGTCACTTATTTTTGTCGCAGTCTACATAGATGACTTTCTCATTATGGGAACAAACCTAGAAGATATACGAGAATTTAAGGAGGAGATGGTAACAAAATTTGAGATGAATGATCTTGAAAAGCTTAATTATTATCTTGGAATTGAGGTTCTACAACTTGAAGATGGAGTGACCCTAAAACAAGAGGCGTACACGATGATGATACTTGAAGAATCATAGATGGGAGAGTGTAATGCGGTCCATGTACCAGTGGACCCGGGACTAAAGCTCTCTAGATCACCCAAAGAGGAAGCAGTCAACCATAAGGAGTTTCAAAGGAACATAGGATGCTTGCAGTATTTGATCCATACTCGGCTGGATCTCGCCCAGTTCGTAGGCGTGCTTAGTCGATACATGCAACGTTTCTAAAGCTAGTCATGGGGCTGCTTTGAAACATGTTCTCTCGGACTTTATTACAGAAACAATGGAAAAAAGAGCTTGTAGGGTATAGCGAGAGCAGTTATAACTCTGATCCGGATGATGGCAAGAGTACAACATGGCACATTTTCTACTGAATGGCTGTCCAATCACCTGGTGTTCACAGAAACAAGAGATCCTCGCATTACCTTCGTGTGAAGCGGAGTTCATGGCAGCTACAGAGACAGCAAAACAAGCTATCTGGTTGCAAGATCTACTTAAAGATATCACGGAAGGAGAGTCAGAAAAAGGCGGTCATACGCATTGATAAAAAGTCAGCCATTGCATTGACTAAAAACCCGGTGTTTCATGGTCGTAGTAAGCACATTCGTTCAAGGTTTCATTTCATAAGAGAATGTTTTGAAGATGGACTAGTAACCTAAGAACATGTAGTGGGGATAAGGCAAACGTCGGACATGCTCACAAAGCCTCTCGGAAGGATCAAGTTGAAAAAGATGAGAAGTCTTGTTGGGATTCAAGATGTGTCAAATGATGTTCTCAAGATTAAGGGGGGAGAATGTTGACTTAAGCTTGAGATAACTTAGGATATAAGTTTCCTAGTGAGTTTAGGATTAGTAAAAGATTTAATGTTATTTTAAAGATGTTTATCCTAATGTTATCTTAAAGATGTTTAGGAAACAATGTGTGTTACATAAAGAGATGCTATGATGTAGCATAACTTTTGAGTTTGTGTTTGTGAGCTTAAGTTTTAAGTTAAGTTTTTTAAGCAATAAAGATTCGTGTGTTCTTACTCTTGGATCTAAATGTCTTTGATTTCCATAAAAACCAAATTACATAAATATTTTAGTTTGGTACATGCATAAACAAATTGATTTACCATCATGTAAACTACCAAAACCTTATAAGTTGAATATATACAAATCTACTCTTAGCTCGGACCAGATATTATACCAAGTATATCAATTTCGGTAAGGTACATGAATATGATACCTATATACAAATCTATACCAAGTATATCAATTTCTGTAAAGTACATGAATATGATACCATTAATTCTCACTAAAATGTAGAAGTTACATATTCCCTCAGTTTCGATTTAGTTGTTGTATGAAAAAATTATCGTTTCAAAAGAAGTGTCGTTTTAGAGTTTCAATATAAAATTTATTAATAAGATTCGCCACTTTATTTTTCTATTTGTTGAAATATGGTTAGGTGTATAGGTAATTGTGTTTTTATTTCGGAAATATACAAAATCATATGTTTTCTTAATCTGTGTGTATAAACATAGAAGGACAATTAAAATGATACATAAAGAGTATTCATCATTATTGGGTTTTACGCAAAATGAGAAACTGTCTATTTACCTGTAAATCATATGTAAGTTAATGTTTACTTTCATTGAATAAGTGTTCCTTCTGACAAAAAACTGTCAAACTGATTTAATTTTAAATCCTATGAAATAAAGTTTGGGATCTCTTCTTTTCATTTATTTTCAGCTCAGTGGGCTAACGGAAACTGTACGTCTTTCTTTGATTCTTTTGTACACTAATTTATTTCATCTATATTTACATATATGTAAGTGAGAAACCATTATTTTGTGCCAAGTTATCCTGAGTTTAAATCATGTTTTAGTTTCTACAATAGCGTGATCCATATATATTATAGAATATTATGATTTTAAATGCAACAAATGATTAGTGTGTACATTAACTAAGCTATGAAAAGAAAGTAAAGAAAAATGTCTTTACATGCACAAGATTTCATTCATTATTCATCCAACAATATTCCAATTTCAAGTAGATGCAATGTATCAATTTTTCTTGTCAAAAACTTGTTTTACTTGCACACAAACTCAAAACATACATGCATGGGTGTATGAAGTTATGCACATGCGATGGCCTTAGGAATCAAAATCTCATTGATGATACTCAGGACTTAATCAAGAAATTACATATACTGGTATACCCCCGGTATACCACACACCAAAATCAGAAAATCCATGATATATTCAAGTCAAATCAAAATCGAAATCATTACACGTAACACTTCTAGGATTATACCAACACATCTATCTACATATGGAGATGTTAAGTTTGTGAATATTACATTTAACGGACCCTACATTTTGTAGTAGAGCTACAACTTCAACCTCACATGGATCCGTATGATAGTTTTGACGAATTAAATGATTCATTTTTGGACAATGCTACCGACAAATATATTCGAAAATTGTATACATTCATTCTTACAGCTACCTTAAGAATAGAATAATTAATAGGTGTATATAAGTATAGTCCAATGATTATTCTTCTGTTGGTCAAAGCTACAAATTTATTTTTACTATTGTATCATCTGCAACATCAGTTTCTCACTATAGGTCTCAATGATGTGAATTGCAACTGTAAGTTCAGTTTCGTCGATGGCATGCAGGCTCTCCCCGGCCAAATTTTATTTTCATATGCTCTATTTCCTATTGTTTTTATTTTTATTAGTTTTACTATGGTCAAGATAGTTATATTCAGTTTTCTATATTCAATTATCATCTAGCCATCTAATAAAATACTTAATTTCATGAAATTTATAAGTTTTATAATATCATAATTTCATTTTATTTTTCTTCTACAATTTTACTAATCTAGTTATACAAGTTTTATGGCTAAACTAATACTAAATTATACCAGTTGTACAAATGTAGTTTTGCGAAGTTATAAAAAGTTATATAATTAGTGATGGATACGAATTGAGTCCATTGGGAAAGATGTAGTACTTAATGTAGTGTTGGATCGAATGACAAAGACATTGTTGAAAAAAAGATGGCTTTTTCCGGATGAAATGAAAATAGGATTCATGTAATGTAACAGGAGAAAGTATACATGTAGTGTTACTTATATTCAGTTTTTTATAATCAGTTCTCATCTAACCATCTAATAAAATATGATTTCATGAAATATATAAGTTTTGTAATATCATAATTTCATTTCAGCTTGGTTCTATAGTTTCACTAATCTAGTTATACAAGTTTTACGATTTTACGTTCAACTAATATTAAGTTATACCAATTATACCAATATAATTAATACCAAGTTACACAAAGTTATAACATTAGTGTTGGTACAAACTGAATCAATTAGAAAATATATATTGTTTAATGTAGTGCTGGGAACACATGTAGCGCCTCATGTAGTTATGGGTATGAATGTACACCAATAATCGTAAAAAAAAAATGCTTAATGCAGTGGTGGGTATGAATTGAATCAAATGGAAAATAAGACCGAAACAATGGTGTCTAGGAATAGAGAGAAAGAACATACGAATATGAGAGGAGAAAGAAGAAGAGAGAGAAATGAGACGAAAACACTTGATTTGTTAGATGATATAATGATATAATTTACTTTCACCATATTTTTTAAGAGCAGATTAAAGAAAAAGTATGGTAAATTAATAGTGTGTGAATTTTATTTTTTTCTTTTTAATTAAGAGCATATAAGACTTTTGTCCGAAAATCAATATCGATAAATAATATTTTTTCAATTTCTAACATGGTGTAGCTAATATTTTTCATTTGGATTTTTAACGTTAAAAATTTAAAAAATAAAAAATAAAAATTCAAAATATTATAATATTATTAAAAAATTAGTAACTTTTTTGACAATATAAGCGAGAACTAAGTAACTGGATCGCGTGATTCAGAAAGCCAAACAGAAAGTATTGAATCGAGATATAACATAGCTGAAGGAGAACTCTTCGCATCACGTGCAAGCTTGTTTGCGATAGTATTTTGTGCTCTTGAAATATGTATGATTTGGAAGTTAGGAAAGAAAGTCTTAATGCATCTGAATTCTTTAAATAATTCTTTATTATATTTTCTCGGTTTTTAAATTTTTATTTTGTACATATATAATGTTGATGTTAAAAACACATCAAACTCATATATTTACAAAAACATTAATAATTCTAATTTTGAAAATTTAAGTTACTAATTTTTTGATAATATTATAAAATTTGATTTTTTAGATTTTTAATGGTAAAACCCCTCAACTATGTTTACTTAATGTAGAAACCCCTAAACTAAATATTTACCGGTAGTAATGGTAATTATGACCTACTATGATTTAATTCATTAAATAAAATTAGTTTGGAGGCTTTTTCATTAAATAATTAGTTTCAGAGTTTTTACCCAAAACAAACTTAGTTGAGGGGTTTTAACGTTATACTTGAAAAGTAAATGTGTTTATTATGGACACGTCATATAGAAAATGAATTTTCTCAAATAGTTTTTCCAATACTCGATCGTATACTGTTACAGTATTTTATTTCTAGTTCTACTCATTTAAATCTAACTAGGTGGGTGTCCGCAAATTTGCTGGTACAAATCATTTTAAAATTTTAATGTAATATAATATTTTATGTCTTTCACCTGCAATAATATATTTTAATATATTAAAACTGAATGTGAATTTTTGGTATATTATTTTTTAATAAAAATATTTTATTTTTAATACTTTTTAAATTCTTAAATAGGATTTATATAGTATTTTGTTAGATTTTTTTACATATTTTACAGAAAAATTAATCTTTTATTAAATTTTATTATAACATTATCGTTAGAATATGTATATATAGTTTAATTGGTTTGTATATAAAATTCTTCGTCCATAAACATTTCTAAAATAAAAACATGAATTCATGTTACAAATAGACTCACATTTGCAACTAAAGTATAAAACACAAAAGTTATTAAGAAGAAACATAACTATATATATATATATATATATATATATATATCTATGTGAATTCTATTAATTTAATAAAAACGTAAAAATATAAAAGTTTCATAAATTTAGGAATATACTTTTACGACTGATGTAATTTTTGTGGTTATTCTTCTTTGAAAAAGGTTTAGAAAATGATGAAGTTGTGAAGAAAATAATATTCTGCGATTGATTCTGATTTGATAACATTTTTATAACCTCTTAGAAAGGAAACTATAAAATTATAAATAATTAATAAAAAAATATAATTTTTTTATTTTATAAATTATTTCTCAGAAATTTAAAATCCGTATAAATAATCTTATGACTCAAGAAAATTATTTTTTATCTATGAAGAATAATCTATAAATTTAAACAATGATTTAAGAATTTTATAAAATAGTCCGGTATATTAATTTAAAATTTAAAACAATCAATAAGTATTTAGAAAAATATTTTATAACATTCTTATCATTTTTAAAATTTAAATATTTTACAAACCTGTTAAACTTATCGATGGTTTTTAATTTTTTTAAATATTTAGAAATTTTTTTATAAGATGATTAAATCATTTTAATAATTTTAAATAATTTACAAACCAGGTAACCTTCATAAACATTTTCTAAATTCCTATAAATGATGAGAAATTCTTCCTTAGAAATGGTTTTATAAATCTTTATAACATTTTTTTATAGTTCTTTATATATTTATTTGTAAACTCTTATTAATGATATAATAATCATTATTGATGATTTGACACCTTAAAATGATTACCGAATATTTATATAATTATAAACTATTATATATGTTTTATACACCATTAGAAATGAATAAATATAAATGACATTTTTCTTACAAAATATATATTAACCATCACAGATGATTTTAAACTAATGCAAATAATTTATAAACTCGCTATATTATACATTAATAGTTATTATAATATTTTTTATTACAATTATATGTTTTATTTATGTATTATGACTTATATAGAAAAATAAACCTTTTTACAACTTTTTATAATAGAAAATAAAACTAGTATATTATTTTTATTAACTACTTTGTAACAACATACTTCATATAATTTATAAATAGACTATTAGTGTTAAACAAAAATGATGGAGCATTAAATAGAATTTCCATAATTACTAACATTAAATACTATAAATGATTATGCATAAGAATATATATAAATAGTTTGGAAACTAACATTAATTGGTTTTAAGATTGCCTTTTTTAGACTTGATTAAAATAAATAAAAATTAAAAATTATTGACCAATGAAATTACAAAAATTTTTCTTAAACTGTATATATGAGTGACACGTCGGCTGAAATCAGTAAAGTGAATTCTCAGTTAATATATAGTAGAATATCTTTATTCGCTTATCTTTTGTCCAAACATTCACTAAATTAAATTAATTTTCTCAAATACTGTTTCCAATACTCGATCATACTGTTACAGTGTTCCATTTCTAGTACTACTCATTTTAATCAAATATTATTTTTCTTCGTTTCTCTGTTATCCAGACATTCACTAAGTAAAACTTTCCACCTGTCTTCTTTTTCTTTTTTTTTTTTTTTTTTTTTTTAATAAATATATATTATAATTTTCATCCCTGAAGGGCATCGGACTACAGCATTTTTCGATTCACCGGAGAAACATGAACCCTAGGTTACAAGTGACTTGGCTAAGCAAAATACACAGATTACATAACAAAGAGGAATTTAGGTTGAGGGAAAGAAGACTGAGAGAGCATGCTCCCTCCTCCGTTGACACCGCAGCCACCAAATCCAGATTCCGACGACTTCTCATGACGGGGGTGTCGAGGCCCGCCAGATCCACCCCCAGTCACTATCAACAGAGCCACCCACGAAGCGTCCCGCGGCCACTAACGCCGCCTTCAGATGAAGAACGGCTCCAAAAACCCTAATTGCCACTTTCTGTAACCGCTTCGCCGCCTCACAGGTCCGAGGAGTTCCGTGCTCCTCTGCTCTTGTCGACGAGGAAAGGAAGAAAAGCGAGCCGGCGAGATTCAGGACAAAAGGGAACCGCCATCCCATTTGTGAGATCCACCGACACCGCAGACACAAACCCTCCCCTCGGAGCCTAACCCCAGCCCCGATGACTGACACGCGGTTCCGGTTGGGTCGTCGTCGTCCTCAAACAGCGTACACCAACATTTCACCGACGAGTCACCAGAGCGGCGGAGTTCTTAGGGGCTTCCGCTACAGAGAGCCCATCCGAGTCGCCGAGAGAGAGAGGAGCACCTCCTAGTAGACCAGATCTTGCATAATCCGTCTCGTAGAGCAAATTCCGGTGGGGGAGAAGTCACGGTGAGCACCGACGGAGACGCCGGAGATTCGCGTAACCTCCGCCCCTTACGAACGCGTTTTGGAAATTAGAGAGAAAACAAACAGTAGCGCGTGAGGCTCAACTGCCACTCAAAGGCCTGATCTTTTTTTTTCTTTTTTTCTTTAGACAAGTCTTGCTTGTTTTGTTCTAATTTTAACTTTATATGGCATGCATCATCAAATATTATGCTTCACATACTTGAAGGATACTGCGTCTGCGTGGTAAGAAAATCATAGTTATATTTGCAGATACGTGTTTTTAAATTAAAGCTATTTACTAAAATATTCTAAATATGTGAAAGATTTGAAGATAATTGTTTCTTCTCCATCCATGCAGATTTTTATTTCTTAAAAATAATTCATAGTAACAACTAAGCTAGATTTGGAACATTGTCCCTCCATTCATTGAAACAAAAAAAACATAAAAAAACAGTGTATATAAGTTACAAAAAAAAAACAGTGTATATCAAATTAGTATGACGGTTGTGTGCTTCATTTAATGTATCATACATCCCTCTCTATACGGATATAACCAATTAATAAAAATGAGGAAAATGTTGGAATCATGCATATAATGAAAATAGATTGGAGGATATATTTTTATTTTTTATTAAAAAAAAAAGTAGATTGGAGGAAAAGCACATCATGACTAAAAGGAGCTTTCAGTGCTTTTAATTCAGCTCTGAGGCTGACACCAAGAAAGTGTTTTGGGCAGACCATTATGCTCTTGTCTTTGACCGTTCTTCCTACCTTCTCTCCTTTTATTTTCAACTAACCAGGTTCTCTGATAATCTAATTATGTATACACAATATTGGTTATACACAGCAGATGATTATATTATATCAATGAAACAGGTATCTAGATAGAAAACTATAAATGTAACTAAAATATATCACATAAATATTCTCTTAATTTTGAGTTTGAGAAGCAGGGGCATTTTGTATAAAAAACAAAAAATAAGTTTCTTAATTCATGAGAAAAAAATATGAAAATTTCACATGCATAGTCTTTAATGTTCATAGGTCTATAAAATTTGTCCGCAAAGTTAGATAATCTTATACTTGTTGACCAAAAAAAAAGATAATCTTATAACTGTAATAACATCAATTGTCTCAAATAGTAAAAAAATAGTTCTAAAATACTGATTATTTAAATATTTTACTACTAGAATAAACTTAATATGAAATTATCTTAAATATTTTTAATAAGGGAAACTTAAATCTTAAACTTGAAAGAAAACCCCCAAATAAAGTATTAACATTGTTAGCAATTAATTCAGGATAAACACGTATTTTTACACAATAAGTTCTACTATATATGAAAATTAAACCTGTTATGCTAGTTTTAGTAAAAAAAACTATTTTCTACTAATTTATATAGCTGTCTTCTAAATATTGTGCTGCCTCCTAATTACTACGCTGACTATAGGTGTGTGTACTATTTCTTGTTTTTAAGAAACAATTGTAATATTTCCGACACGGTAAGATGCCATAGCAGAAACAGGGACAAGCTCTGTACGAGATGAGGTAAGCACTTGAGTACAATAAAACTTTTCAATAGTGACACACAGGGATATATGTATACATAAATGAGTATGTACTTTACACTCATTTGTGCAACCAATGAATAGGCAAATGGAAATTAGAATTATGGATTGGGTAGCCAAGTTGTTGTTGTTCTCTTAGGATTCAGCTACTGGTTCTCAGTAGCAGGTACATGTGAGGAGCTTCTTTCTCGGAGTAGTCGACTGAGCTTGGAGTCTTCTGTGGCAGCACGTGGTGGACCTCGAGATTCCATCCGCATCTCATCAGTGGTTCTGTCTTTCTAGGACAGCTTTAGAACAGTGGCAGCGTGTTTGTTGGTCTCTTCCCCAATAAATGCGCCAGTTTTTGATCGGACTCAGCTTATGTACCGATGCGGATGATGCCTTTCCGGTTGTGAGGTTTGTGTGGGCTTCTACTATCTTTTGTGAGGCGTTCATTGGGAATCCTGCAATCTACCAGGCTCGTGCTCCAGCTTTTACTGCAGTCTTTAGCCCCTCAACGATTGCAAGATGTCTCTTGCTTCCTCTCCCTTCAGTTTGGATGCTTCCGTAATTGGTCGAAGAGATGAAGGTCTGATTGGCATTTTTTCACTCTGTTTTTTGTTGTTGTTTCTTAGATTCATATCACAAATATGTTTCTTGTATGTCTCTGTACTTCAAACTCAGAAAATGGTAATAAACTTAACATTTTTACCAAAAAAAAAAAAAAACAAAACAAAACAAAACTAGATATATTCATATCAAAAATCAACATATTCAAATTTACCTAGTTTTTTATCTAGCTCGCCAATTTGATTAATACCATCTAGTTGGTTCAACACACCTAACTGGTTCAGTTTATCGAACTAAGATCAGTTCAACATTTGATCTTAGTTTTTTTGGCGGCCAAGTTATCCTTTTTATCGATGTTAATTTAACCTTTTGACCCCGTCCCTGATCATGCCAGATGATCACTTAAATAAACTATTTTTCATCTGGCCATCAGCAAACCATCCCTATTTTATTATTGAAGTCTAATTAACATGTGATCAAATCAGTTCATTCGATATATCTTATAGAATTCTATTAAAGTTGAGATTCCCATTTTTGCAGCTGATTCATCACTGTTCCAATCCTTTATTTAACGCTTCTCTTGGTTGCTATGGATGGTTAAAGAAAATCTGCTAGAAAATGTCCAAGGGAATCTCAAGGGTCGAGACCAAATTTAAATGAAAAGAAATATCAGTCTATGGTCTAAATTAGTTACCCACAATTTTATATCTATTTGCAAATTTATGAATAACTACAATAATAACTTCTTATTGGATAATTTTACTCTTTCAAAAAAGATCCATTACATATAACTTGTTCTCATCAATTCACAATGTACCGATTGTATTTTTTTTTTTTTTGATAATCCAGGTATCCGGACCTCTCACTTAGTCCGATTATCCCACCGCGTCCAACCGGAACTGGCGAAGAAGGTCATGGAAGCCAAACGAAAACCATGTTAAACCCGCTGTGGCCGGGGCTCGAACTCGTGATGGCGGGCACCTCAGCCAAGGTTCCTTTACCACCAGACTACGAGGCCCGGTTTACCGATTGTATTCTTGACGTGTAGAATCATTGTAAACGAATTTACTTACACCATACTGAACATGAAATTCATGTAAATTTGCTCATCATATTGTTCTTTTTTTCCAAAAGACTTGCATGGAAATATTTTTCGAGAAGGACTTAAAAAAAATGCACGGTGTATATTTTGTAGATTTATTTTTGGGTTCATAACTTCTAGGTTCTTCAACTAATATGATTGTATTATTTCATATTTGATATCTTAAAAAAAATAAAATATTGTTAAATTATATTATATCTTTAAAATTAAAAAGAAATAAATAAAAAATAGTAGTAATTACAAAAAAAAATATTTTAACGTCGTCAGCAAACTAAACCCTAAATCCTAATCTCTAAACCCTAACTCCTAAATCCTAAACCCTTCGATAAACTCTAAACCCTTGGATAAATCTTAAATGCTAAAACAAAATCACTAAATACTAAAACACTCAAGGGTTTAGGGTTTATGATTTAGGGTTTAGGGTTTATGATTTAGGGTTTAGGGTTTTAGTGTTTAGTGTTTTTTATTTAGAGTTTATGATTTATTCAAGGGTTTAGAGTTTACCCAAGGGCTTAGAGTTTATGATTTAGGGTTTAGAGATTAAGATTTAAAAATATTTTTTTTTAAATTCTTTTTTCTGTAACTACTATTTTTTTTTTACTTTTTTTCTTTAAAACATAACATAACTTAATAATATTTTGTTTTCTTTTTAAAAGATATCGAATTTGAAATAATGAAATCTTATCGGTTGATGAACCTAGAGGTTGAACCCATGAATAACTTTAAATTTATATTGTGGTCTAATATAATAAGTTCACTAAGACAGGGACTGCCCCATCCCTTTCCTTCATTTAGGGCGTGGAATCTCTGCTCCACCCATTCTCTCATATTATCCCATATTTTTAATATTTTTTTTGGTAAACATATTTTTAATATATTTGATCCACCTATAATGGAAAACATTATAATATGGTTTAAATGAGCAATAAATGTTAAAAGCTTAAAAGAGTATAGTAGGAACGTATGCTATCTTGTGTTAAAAAAAGGAACGTATGTTTTTTTTGTAACTGAAAAGGAACGTATGTTATCTGTTGATATTAAAGAAACACACACACACACAGTAGGTTTCTCTACAGTAAGTATGCACTTAAAGTAAACAAATAAATTAAGCAGCATGGAATTGATACTACATAAATTTTAGATATTGCTCTGTTTCTTTTAATCATAAGAATGCATATTGTTTTCGAATACTCTTAATCAGAACTACACAATATAAATTGTTCTTTAAATAATTTCTTAGTATTTTTGAAGTATTGAGATCATTGAATATTGGTATAAATTTTGCAAAACGCTAAAAAATAAGATGTTTAGCTAAAGAAGTCAGACGTTGTTGGATATAAAATAGGTTAAGTAGTGGATACCTTCTTATATATTAAAAGAGAAGTCACAACTTTGATTCATGTGTGATTTTTTTAAAAATTGATTTAATGGACCTATTCCTAAAAAGTCATGTTACATTTAATATCTAATTTTATCATTTAAATTTTGGGCTTACAAGAAATTTTTATTGGGCTATCAATAATTAAATTTAAACAATAGATGATCCATTGGATTTATATATAGTATAAATAAAATAAATATAATTTAATGTTGTAATACTATACCTCTATATGCTGAATATTTAAATATTTTTCGAAGTTAACTTTTAAAATTATAAAGATTTTTTTTTTAAATAACAAAAATCATATTATCTAACAATGATTAATCTTTAATACCTTAAACCAATGAAAACAAATTTTAAACTATATAGTTTATTTTAGAAAATAAACAAAAATTAAATGTTTAATTATTTACTCGATAATATAAATCTTTGAAACGAAAAAATTTTAATTTCTTAAAAACTTTCTAAATTTGTGAAATGTTTTAATATCTTTGAATATGACAATAAAACAATATTTTACTAATCTTTATATATATAGTTATGATTTTAATAATGAAATAATAATCCAAAAATATATATATAGAAGAAGATACAAATACATGTGAAAGTATGTAACAATCTATTCAACGAAAAAAAATATATAGTAAGCTTATTATGTTTTAAAAATTGATAGACACATATATATTATAATATATACTAATCTTATATATTAAAACATAAGTCATAACTTTGATTCATGTATGATTTTTTAAAAAATTGACCCTCCCTAAAAATCAGTTATCATTCATTTATTACTAATAATATGGATTAATAATATCATTCCTAATATAATATCGACTCCTAAAAACCCGGATTGGTTAACAAACTCACCTTGATTCATGTGTGATATTTTTATTTGAATCATCATTTAAAATTTGTAGTAAATGTATTTCCTTAATGCTAATATATAATCTTTTAACTACTGAAATCATAATATAATTTGATATCTTTTAATTTAAAATATAAATATAAATATTTAATTTTCTTAACAAATGTGTTGAAAATCGTTATAACAATATCTTAATTATCAAAAATTGTATATAAATATTTTCTCTAATTTTGTAATTAGTAATAAAATTAATGTTATTATACATTAATATATATATTTTATTATATATTAATGTTATTATACAAATAATCAGTTATCTGTTATAAAATGAAAAACATTATATCAAATTTTACTATTTTATAGTTATATCTATCATTTTAAATAAAAAATTGTATTTAACTAAATATGATTAATTATTTTAAATTGATAAATTATTATATTTTATTTTGACAAACATTAAAAATTTATGCTAGAAATATAATATGTTTGTAGAACGGGTTAACATTAGTAAATTAGATAATTCATGTATAAAATTAACTTATCTTAAACTTTTTTATATATATATAGTTATTATCTTAAATGAATAAACATAAAAATATACTGATAAAGGAAATCTAGCGCTTTGAATTACGGATCAGGATCATAATAATTGAATAAAAAATAATTTTAAAATATATATAATAAAAATACCAAATATATGTGATGATTTGAAATAATCAATTAACTTACAGCATGAAAACTATCAAATTGTTATATTTAAGATAGTTATATATAAACATTTAAATATATAAGTAACTTTAAAAATATCTTCTAATTATGTAATATATATATATAAACATGAAAATTAATACCCGCACGGTTGTGCGGGTCCAAATCTAGTTAAGTATTAAAAAGAGTATTTGCAGTGCATATACAAACATAATGATATGCAGATGAAAAAAGAAATGATATGCAGATGACCCACGATATTCCTGGGTTTGTTTGGAATCTATTTTTTTTAATATAAATATTGTTATTAACAAAATTTCTATCTTCAAAAATATGTTGTTGTAGTTTTGGTACGAAAAAAATAGTTGCAGGTATTATTCCATGGTCTAGTGAATTCTCGTTTTAGTAGAGGATGATTTGTTCGGTTAATGTTAACTAGATTTTGATCCGCATTTCCGTGCA
This sequence comes from Brassica napus, assembly GCF_020379485.1. Classification (NCBI taxonomy): domain Eukaryota; kingdom Viridiplantae; phylum Streptophyta; class Magnoliopsida; order Brassicales; family Brassicaceae; genus Brassica; species Brassica napus. The sequence goes on along the minus strand of NC_063434.1, from coordinate 19,569,330 downwards.
GATATTTTTTTATAATATTATTTTTTTTATATTTTTGGCATTATTAATATATAGTGATTTGTGAATTACATTTTACTTTGTTATTATTTTTATTACTTACAAATATATTTTCAAGTTAGATACAATAAAATAATAATCTAATATAATCAAATAGAGAACCTCTTCCAAAATATATATTTTTTTAATTTATACATTTTGAATATAATACATTTTTAAAATGTATCTATATTATATAATATATATGTTTAAGATAATTTATATTTACATGTTATGTTCAAAAAAATATATTTTAGCATATATTATTTTAATATTTTACAGGATTTATAAGTAAGAACATTTTTGTTTAAATAATATATCCCTATTATTTTAGTAAATTTTATACATAGTCTCATATATCTTATTATTTTAGATAATTGTTTTGATATATGATATTTTTTGGATGTTATGATATTAAGTTTTCTTTTTTTTAATTAAGATTTCAAAATATTATAACATATATAGTTTGTTTTTTCGTGGTGTATTTCAAAACATTATTCTTCTCTATAATTTTATATATTTTTAAAACTTGAAAATGTATATTTTGTCTAAAATTGAAAAAATACACAACTATTTTTGAGTTTAGAAGATTACATGAATTTTGAATTTATTTTGTTACAAAATAAATACTTTATTTTATAAAAAATATTTGAATTTTGGTAATATTTTCTATATTTTCTCAACACATTTTATATAATAAAAGCAATAATTTATAACTAAAATTTGATTTGTCATTAATATTTTAAATAAATTATTAAAATGTCATAGTTTTCTAATAACGTAATTTTAAATAGTATATGAACTAAAAGTTATTATATAACATTATATTTTTCTATATAAACATTTTAAACAATATATTGTTGAGTGTTTCAAAATAAATAAAAAGATAACATATAGTTGTACATATAAAAGTTTAACCAATGTTAAAATTTATTTTTGTACAAAAATATGATATAGTTTACGAATTTTAACCCATTTTAATAATGAGTGATAATTTATTTAAATAAAAAAATGAATAAATTAAAATTTGTTAAGTTACCTATTTAATATATTTTTTATATTCAATTCACAAATCACTTCTATTTTTATATAATACATAATATATTTATAAATTTTATCTAGAATTTTATTTTCTTATTTTAGAATAAAATTTTAATTAATACTGATTTATAATAATATTATATTACTAAATATGAAATTAATTAATGTGTTATTTTATAAAAATATTTAAATTTTTAGTAATATTTTGTTAGATTCTTTCTCAACAGATTTCGTTTTAATTACAAAAATTAAAATTAAAATTAATAGTTAGTTTATTCTTAATGTAAATAATAAAATATGTCATATTAACTAATTCTTGAAGTGGTTATACTATGACTTGTTAATAGCAGATAAAAATATGACTTTAAATTATTAGATTAGATACCACAAACTGTAAAGAAAAAGAGGAATTTGCATAAATGTATAACTGAAGCAATTTTTCCAAATAAACATAAATAGAGGGTTTAAATCAAAATAGAGGATGTTAAAGCAGGTGGGTGAGATAAGGGTTACCTCCATGCATTAGGTAAAAACATTATACAAATAAGTAAGATTTTTTTTCCGACAATAAGTACAAATATTTTAAATATAAATATATAGTGAAATTTTTTTTTTACTTATTTATTTGGAATTCCTTCCGCCTCAGGGGTTTTTCCATCGTCCTCGGTCTTCACATGTATGGATTATCTATTTTGGAGGTTACCGAAAGAGGATGAATTTAGCTATTTTCCATGGATATTATAGTATATATGTAATTCTAGGAATGATAAGGTCTATTCTAATAAGGATGGAAACCCGCAGGAGATCCTGCGTCTAGCTGAAGTGGAAAGCACGACATGGATGGAGGCACAATTAACAGTGAAAAAACAGTATGAGCATCTTCATCATGGGAGTTTATAACATGGGACTGATTGGATTCCCTTGTACAATACGAGGATTTGTTATATTGATGGAGCCTGAAAAAAAAAAGATAAATTCACGGGACAAGGATGGTTCCGTCGAAGTACTGGCTCGGCAGATGTTATGATGGGTGCGATGAATCTCCATAGAAGTCTATCTCTTCTGCATGCTGAATGATAAGCATTGATATGGGTGATGGAGTACATGAAGACCTTTCAGTTCTCTGAAGTAGTGTTTGCGACGGATTATTCTCAATTGGTGAAGATGGTGTCGATATCTGAGGGCTGGCCAGCTTTCTCTACACACATGGAAGAATTTAGACGCAGTAAGTGTTTCTTCCCTGATTTCCGGATCAGACATATTCCAAGAGCACAAAACACTTTGGCGGACAGACGTGCACGTGGTGTGAAAAGTTCTCCTACAGCTATGCTATATGTCGATTCCACACCTCCGGCTTGGCTCTCCAAATCAAATGGTTTAGTTACTTAATTTCACTGTTGTTGTCAAGAAAAAAAAACGTATTTATTTGGAATTAATATAACTAAATTTGTTACTAAGTTATGTAAATACATATGTAATTTTTTGAAACTTGGATTAATACATATCACATGTACTTTTGTTTTTCAATTAAAGATGGTTTGTGTTATGTTAAAAAAATAAAAATGGTTTGGTTACCTAACCTCCTCAAAAAAAATTAATATAAAACTCTTCTAAAATAATTGTTGGTTAATATTTTAGTTTCACTATTTCTTAAATTAGAAACATTGAAAGATAACTAATACCCACTCTGTTTCATAAAAAATGTCCTATGACACTATCTTATTACAGAAAATAGAGTATTACTTAAAAAATTTAATACAATTTATATCTATTTTATATTTAATATTAATTATTCAATACTTTGATCTTATAAATAATTTTATTTATTTTTAAAATATTTGGTTAAATAAAGGTACTTATTAAAACATTAATATGTTTTAGTTAGTTTTAATGAGAGTATAAGTGATATAAATGATATAAAATGATACTCTTCACGAAAAAAACGAATATTTAATACTTAAATAAATATGGAAGCTAAAGTATAATCGTCGTCTCCCACATTCCATATTTTGTTTTCATTGCCTTTTCTTAATACTTGCACACAGATGCACTACATAAAAGGATAGAGATTTCGACCGAAAAAGGGACAAAGACACAAAAACAAGGAGACAACGTAACTACTAATAAATTAGATAATTACATAGGTCTCAAGTGTTTTTAGTAAAGGGTCTCAAGTGTTTGTATTAAACTAAGAATTAAGAATATAGTATTAACGTTGACATTATTAGATTTTCTAGCATTTTTTTTCTAGTTTTCTCCTTTTGCTAAGCCGGTTGACAGTGATATATTATGTCACTTATATAAAAATAAAATAAAAAAATATTGTTAGAGTGATGTTAGTTATAGCATCCACGATGATAATGATTATGGTGGTAATATATAAATAGAATAGAACATACTAAATGGTATAGTTCATATTAATGAAAATATAAAATGATTTAAATATATTAATATACTATATACGTCCAAAATTAACAAAACTAAATCTAATGTCAACCCAAATTTTCCATAAATTAAACTTAAAACAATAATCCCTAAAAAAATTTAAACCTGAATCCAAATATCAAAATATGCAAATAGTACATAATATGAAGCATAATTAAAATAGAGTAGTAATAAACAAATATCATAATACATATTGTTCAAATTATAAACATGTCTATGATTGCAGAGAATAAAGTAATGCTTACTCCAACGTCAACCGAAACCATTCATAAACTAAACTTAAAACACTAATCACTAAATCCTAAAAGGAAATATAAATTCTTACCTAAATATCAAAATATGTACATAGTACATAATTTCAAAAATTATCAAAACAGAATAGTAACAGAAAAAATAGAATAGTAAATATTGTTCAAATTTTGATTTGTTTATGATTGTAAAGAAGAAGTTAATGTTTACTCCAACGTCAACCAAACCTTTCATAAACTAAACCCAAAACACTAATTACTAAACTTTAGAAAAAAATATAAACCCTTACCTAAATATCAAAATATGCACATAGTATATAATATGAAGTATTATGAAAATAGAAATAGTAACAACGAAATATCATAGTACAACCAATAAGTTGCAATACATACGAGTGGTGGTTACGACGGAAAAGATGATGACTAATATCAAAGAGATGATGATTGTTTTGAAAGATGTGATAGCAAAAATATAAAAGAGAAATTACAGATTTGATTATTAACTAAAAAAAAAAGATGATAATAGCTACGGTGATAAAAAAATATCGAAATGATTGAAATTGTTTTTTTACAGAAAGTGATGGTGGATTGAAAAAAGTAGTGATAATGGTAGGTAACTGAAGATGAAGAAGTTTATACACTTATTAACCGGCAAAGAAAAGTTATATAGTATATATTGTAATAATAGTGGAAAATATTTTTTCTAGTTAGATAGCTAGTTATACTTTATTTCATGGCAAGTGAGGCCAATTTCCTTTGTTCTTAGAAGATATGACATGATTAAATTGGGTGAAGGTGATGTCCAAACAAAAACCTAAATTTCAGTGTCCTTCTTGGAGTGCTAAATAAAAACAATATACTAATATAAGTGTACAATGTGTTCAGAACCATCACACACACACATTTATCTTTCGCCTTTCTAGAATACACCGATCCATATTTCCAACATCGATTGTTTTAGCTAGGCACTGCAAAAAGTTAAAATGTATCAGAAAATTTATCGACACAAAAATGATGCAATTTATACAGTCTTACATCAGTGTTAATAAGTGATGTCATTGGAAATTCTTTTTGTGTCTGTTCATACAAGTGACACTAATAAATACACATTTGTATCACTTTCCAAAACTAATGCTAATATAAAGTCGGTTCATTATAAGAATTTTTTACTTCCCAAGACACTTTTTGAGTTTCGTATTTCACCGTAAGGCACTTTGCACTTGAAGCAACCTTATTTGCTAGTCAAAGACATTGATGCCCTTATAATAAAGAAAACCAAACCGGACTTCTATTAGCCTAAACCTAACCATACCAACCTCACCCTATACCAAGTTCAAAATCCTAAATTCTCATATTTCCTCATTTTGAATCACAAGCTTTTTTTTAAGAGAGAAAAAAACTTTGTGCGGCGGAAATTAAGAACTCTAGTTCCTCTATCATCGTCCTCACCTTCTAAATCTTATTTCTTGATTTTCGTCACAAACCTCCATCTCACACGCTACTCAACACCATCTGAATCTCACCATCGAGTAGAGTACACAGTCATTTTTTTCCCACATGCGAGGTTTGTTACTTCGAAACCCACACTTTTTTTCTGTGTTCTGACACCAACCTACAAGATCTGTTAGTTTTCGATTTTTACATCTATTAAAACTCTTCAAATCTGTGAGTCAGTGGAAGTTTCAATTTTTACATAAAAATCCCAGATTTGATAGTTTCAATGTATCCTGTTTTTTTTTCGATTTTGAGATCTGGTAGTTTCAACATTCAGTTAAGTTTTTGGTTCTAGTTTCATGAATAATACAAGGAAACTTTTGATTTTCTTCGTAATCTTCCAGACATCCTGTCTCCAAATGTGTTCTGTTTTTTTGGCTTTTTTGTTCTTCTGTTCTGATTGCGATTATTTTATGGTCCCAACCTTTTCATGTTCTTGTAGGAAACAACAAACCGACCACCGCCTCCCACAAATCCCATTGAAAGATGATTGAGTTCTGGGCTGGTGACATGTGGATAGGAGAGTTGTGGGCTGGTGACCTGTGGATGGGTGAGTTGTAGTTGGGTGACATGTGGTCGGGTGAGCTGCGGATTGGTGAACTATTGTAACGTGAGATGTGTACGGACGAGCTGTGGTCGGGTGAGTTGTGGACGGGTAAGCCATGGAGGAGCGAGCTGGGGACGTAATGTTGTGTGGCTGACCAAATGGGAGTGTTGTGTGGATGGAGAGTCAACTTCCACCCATGTAGCTTTCGTACTCCCTGCTTACTACGCTCCACCCATGCAACAATCAGAAGTTTCAAAACTATTTTGTGTTCTATGTTCCCTATGTTTTATCTTTTTAACTCGGCGTTTCTATAGCGCGTAAGATGTCCATGTAATCTTTTCTAGACTGTAGCCTCTTCATTGTTTTTGAGATCAAACAATCCGTATGTAATGTTAATGCTAAGGTTTATGTTTAAAAAAAAAATAGTTGTGTACATGACACCATCCACGTTCACTTCTATATTGTGGCGTCCACTATCGGATTTCTTAGAAAATTATTAAAAATCCTGTAAATAATTTTGTTTAGACTGAGTTTTAATAATTTTTCAAACTCAGTTTGTCACAAAAAAGTTTAGAGTGGAACTTCCTCACTTACAAAAAAGAAGCAATAAATTCATTTTACCTCGTCATGTATTATCTAGCTTGTTTTAAACATCAGCCGTTAGATTTACAACATTCTTTTTGATCATGTGGCTTTTAATATAGCACAGTAGTCAAAATACAAGAATTTAATAAATGAAAAAAAGCTAACTAAAATGAACCAACATATAACTTTATTTACATCGTAATAGACTAAACGAAGCCACACAACCGGTTCGCTTCATTAAGGGCAATTGTGTCAACAAACTACCTTGATCTCCGTGAAAATGTGTTACAAGCAAAAAATGACTCTGAGTGCAAAGAAAACTTAGAAAGTGGCCCATTATGTAATCAACTCTCATTATAAGTGTCGCTAATAAATATGTATTTGTATCACTTTCAGACAATAACGCTAATATAGTGATTTTGTAATGGTTAGATAACAGATGCATTAATTTATCTAATTTTTTTGGTTAATTAATAATTGAGAAGATGCATATCCGTTAAATTTTGTTGATATAAACTAATGATTAAAAAAAATATTTCCTTGTGCTGTTGAGAAGATAAATAATGAATCTAACAACTTATTTACAAGTGTATATTTTAATAGATAGTGGCTGAGATTTGTTCCTATTGATAATTATTTACAAACAAATTTTGTTTTCAGATCCCCTAAAAATTCTAACAACTTATTTATAAGTGTATATTTTAATAGATAGTGGCTGAGATTTGTTCCTATTAATAATTATTTACAAACAAATTTTGTTTTCAGATCCCCTACAATATTCTACGTTAGGCGGGAAGTGTTTTTTTTTTTGTTTTTGATCAAAGCGGGAAGTGAATTATATATCTATATATCTAATATATTAAAACATAAGTCATGACTTATTTTCATGTGTGATTTTTTTAGTTTGGACCATTTCTAAAAAATATCATATTTTACATAAGTTCATTATTATATCTTTTAATATCTTTATCTTTTTATTTGAAATATGAATACTAGATTTTGACCCGCACTTAGAAAGTGCGGGAATTAACAAATAAATTTTATATTATATTTTTGCTGTCAAAAATTATTATTATTAAATGTTTGTATGAACTTAATATATTATGTATATTTTTAGTAGTGGTTTCATACGTTTTGGGTGTGCATGATTTATATTAAATGATTTAAGGTTTTTATGAAATAAAATGTGATGTATGAAATGTGTTTTTGGTACAATATATCAACATTATAATACAAACAATCTTTATCAGTGTTTTTTTTGTAAAAAATATATATATAATTATATATATATATATATATATATATCCGTCAATAATAAGTATTCACATACTGAGTAAAATATGTTATCAAGATTTATGAAATGTTTAACAATTTTAATAGTTTGACAAAGGTTTTTTATAATTAATTTTTAATATATTAAATTGGTTTGAAAAAGTGATTTTTAGACTGTAAACTAAATCATAAAGTTAATATGAGCTTCCTTTTTTTTAAACAATATATGGGCTAATTAATAAAAGTCTATTTATTACAAAATTCTCACCATGTTTAAGTGGGCTTCCGACAGCAATAATATAAGAACAAAAACATAATATATCTTCATTAGTTTTGAAAAAAGTCAGACAAAAAATCAATATTGACTGTTAATTTGCTAAAAAAAAAGGAAAGTCATTCGAATCTTCCACGCCGAAAGGTCATCTTCATCAAACCTCCATTTCTAGAATCGATGATCGATTTCTGAGGCGCTATAACCGTCCTCACCCTAACCGATCTAAAGAGAGTACAACCAATCGAGTGGATCAGGTTGATTTTTTTTTTATAATCGAGAGAAAGTACATTTTCGTTTCCTTCATCTATGATTCAAACTATCTTCTCTTTTGTTTCTTGATGCTTTTTCGTAACATGCAAAACCAGATCGTTGATAACCTGGCGGGTAAATATCTGTCTTCTCCGATCGGTCTTTACATACTGATGGTTTGAATTTAATTTTTTTAGTTGAAGTATTAGCCGTAATGAAAATCATTTTTTCTCTGCATTACATGAATTATTTTAGGAAAAACTTTGCTGACTGCATGATTGATGACACACGTTTACATAGTTGTAGTTTTTGGGTAGTCTGTGTACTCAATGTTCAGTATTACTATACTTTAGTCTTTAATCATTAAATTATAACTTTTACCAATAGTTTTTGGGATAATCTGTGTACTCTATGTTTTTTTTCTAATTTCCCCTTGCTTTCACACATCTTTCTAATCCTTGCCATCATAGACTCAATGTTTGCTTTCTCTGATACAGCTTCTCTAAATAAATCTTGAGCATGATCGGAAACATTTGATACATCACTTTCTTGACTGCTAAAAATTAACTGTTCATAATAAACATATTTGAGTGCTTATATATACATTCAGGGAAGATGTTATTATCTGAAACATACCTAACCTGGAATGGATTCGTAACGTTGGAGCTATTAGTTCATGTTACTGCTATCTGCCTTAGTTTAGGAGTAGACTTAGCACCATCTTTTTTTAAAACATGACTGCTTTGCTTCACACCAGATTGTAACATTGTTTTGCTCTGTATTATTTGCTCAGTTTCTGGTTTTTAGTTATTATGATTTTGCTAAAAGTATACCAAATCAAAATAAATATCTAAAGTAGCAACACATACCTTTTAAATCTGTATTAAGTCTGCTCCTCTATGAAGTTGGATATTTTGTCGTATTTAGTGTATCTGAGCAGCAAAGTGTGTTATAATATATGCCCGTCCATGTTTACAAAATTGATGTAAATCTTACTTTTGCAGTGTATAGATATTGGATCCGACATATGACCAGCTCGTAACTGATAGCCATCTGAAACCTTACTCTCATATTACAGACAAAAAGCACCTCAAAATTGTTTACCTTCTTGTCAGAGAAAATGATTTCCGTTGTCTCACTAAATTGTTCACATTATCAAAATCCAGGTGTGAAAAAACTTTGACTTGGATCCACGTTTCAGTTTTGTACGCCTTGATATCGGACATGTATGATAACTTCAGTGTAGGCTTCATTTTCTATGCCTAATTTTTTCGCAAGGTGTTAGGTTGAATGGGTCGAGTAGATAATATATATAGCAAAAGGAAAAGATTTGGTGAGAATAAAGAAAGATATTAAAGATTTTATTTAAAAAATTGTTAGTAAGATATGCCTTGCGAGTCGGATTTTGCTATAAATTAGGAATATATTATTTTTGGATTCATTATGGAAATTTAAATTAATTATTAAACTTCAAAGGAATGAAATATATTGGTGGTTAGCGTAATTAATTTATTGTTGAGAGAATATGCTTAGAAAATATGGACCTGTTACTGACTTGATAGATATTTGGTAATCCGTTTCGCAAGGCATATCTTTATTTGCATATTTGGTTGTTTGTGTGAGACATTTTCTATTAGTGATAAGATCAATAAAAAATTTTATTAACGATTAATAGTATTAAGTCGGAAAATTGATAGACAATATGGGGTTTATGGTTTGAATTATGAAAAATTCAAAGTTCCATATTTCGTTTGTGCTCATCTAATTATTATTATTATTATCATATTGTAAATGGAAATATATAATATGCAATAATATATTCACGGATCAATATGGGATTTATGGTTTGTTTTTGCATGGTAAACAATTTTTTATATTTGTGTTAAAAAAAAATTTATATTGAGGCAGCACTTGTAAAAATAGTTCTAGGGTTTATGGATTCACTTGAAATTAGGCGTTGTAGGGTTTATTGATTCGTTTGCTAGGTATACGATATACAATGGGGCAATCCGTTTTTTTCTAAAGTTCATGCTGCTCAGATGATAATTTTAATATCAAATTTGTATTCAATGGACTTGGTATGCAATGAACATCCTATCAATGTTTTAGGGTTTAGGGATACAATACTTATAATTTATTATTCTTTAGGGAAAAAGAAATGTTAGTTATTTTCGTCAGTATTTCAATCAAAAACGTTTTTGAAAGACTTAGGGTCTGACTGGTTCAAACGCAGCGGTTGCGGTTGCGGCTGCGGGCGTTTGCGGATGCGGGTGGTTGCGGTTTCTAGCAGTTTTAAGAGATTTGTACGACTGGTTCTGCGGTTAGAAATTGGTGCGTTTGCGGGATACTTATGACTGGTTAACTACCAAATACAGCAGCGGTTAAATAATAAATTAACAATATTTACATTTTATATAATTATAAAAATATCAAAAATCATAATATTATAATAAATATGTAAATTATATTTTCAAAGTTATAGTTTAAAATTTTTAAAATTATAGAAAATATTTTTATTTTATAATATTAATTAAAATATAATAGATATATTTTAGTATTTTTATAATTCCATTTTAAAAAATTTATTGAATATTTTTATTTTTGTATTTATATGGTTTTTAAAGAAAAAGAAAAAAATTTATCTTCCCGCAACCGCCCGCAACCGCAAACGCTAGCTGGAACCAGCTTTTGATTTTAAGAGGTTCAGAGCGGTTTGAAGCGATTTGTAGCGGTTTGTATGATTGTTTCGAAACGCTGTCAACCGCTACCAACCGCAAAAGCTGCGTTTGCGGGTGGTAGCGGGGAAACCAATCAAGTTCTTAAACGTAAGTGGGTCAAAGCAATCTAACTTTTTAATTAAATAAGTGGAAAAAGATTACACAAAATTAGGAGAAGGTTACCTGGGAGGCTGTGTTTTATTGAAAAAAACAAAAAAACTTTTTAATTAAAATCATAGCTTAAAAATAATATAGTGGCAGAATCTTGTAAATATTGTTAAAACATAAGGACACCTCAAAAAAGGGCCTTCTGTTTTAATAGTATTGATATTTAAAATGTTCTAACAAAATCTTTTTAAAATCTTCTTAGAATCTTATTAAAATTACTTTCGAAAATTAGTTAATTTTAATTTAAATTATCATAAAATATAATTAGAAATAAAAATTGAATATAGTTTTGGTTTATAAACAAAAATTTAAATAAAATGAAATTAATTAATTTCAAATACATTTACTAATAATTTTTAAAGATTTTGTTAGAAATAAATATTATTTCTATTTTAATTCTTTCAAATTTGTTTTCTGATAAAATAAAAATCATGATTTTTTGATGAGTGATATTTTTATTTGGACCATCATTTAAATTTTCTATTAAATGTATATCACTAATGCTAATATATATAATATTTTTAACTACTTTAATCATAATATCTTTAATATCTTTTAATTATTTTTAAAAAAATTAAAATTCTAACAAATCTCTTGAAAAAGATTATAATAAGATCTTAATTGTCATCAATTGAATATAAATATTTTCAACTAATTTTGTAATTAGCAATGAAATGTTACTAAAAGAATAAAATTATATCCTATTTTATCAATTTTATAATAATATCTATCATTTTAAAATAAAAACGTTATATTGAACAAAATATGATAAAATTATTTTAAATTGATAAGTTAACATATTTTATTTTCAAAAATATAAAATATTTATGCTAAAAAAATATGTTGGTAGAACGGGTTAATATTAGTAAACTATATAATGGATGTATATAAATTTATCTTATCTTAAACTTTTTCATATACAGTAGTTTATTATATAAAATTAATAAGCATTAAAAAATTACTAAAAAAATCTAGCGATTTGAATTACGGATCATGATTATAATAAATTAAATACAAAATTATTTTCATATATGTTGTTGAATGCATTAAAAATTTTAGTTTAGTAATCAAACGCAAATTCAATAGAACAATTATATAATAAGCAACATATATATGTGATGATTTTAATTTACAGCATGAATACTATAAAATTATTATATTTGGCATAATTATACAAATATTTTAATATGTGAGTAACATTAAAAATATATAATAATTATGTAAAACAAATATCTATATATATAAATGTGAAAATATATATCCGCACGGTTGTGCGTATGGAAATCTATCTAATATATTAAAACAGAAGTCATGACTTCTTTTCATGTGTGATTTTTTTAGTTTGGACCATTTCTAGAAAATATCATATTTTACATAAGTTTATTATTATATCTTTTAATATCTTTATCTTTTTATTTGAAATACAAATAAATATATTTAAAAAATTCTTTTAAATGTATAAAAATTTCTCTTATCTTAAACTTTTTAATATACAGTAATTTATTATATAAAATTAATAAACATTAAAAATTACTAAGAAAATCTAACGATTTGAATTATGGGTCATGATTATAATAAATTAAATGCAAAATTGTTTTCATATATGTTGTTTCATGCATTAAAAAAATTTGTTTAGTAATCAAACGCAAATTCAATAGGACAAATATATAATAAGCAACATATATATATGTGATGATTTTAATTTACAGCATGAAAACTATAAAATTATTATATTTGGCATAATTATACAGACATTTAAATATGTGAGTAACATTAAAAAATATATAATAATTATGTAAAACAAATATCTATATATATAAATGTGAAAATATATAACCGCACGGTTGTGCGAGTGGAAATCTAGTAATATCTTTATATATCAAATACTCACCACAAACGTATTTTGATTTAGGGCTTTTCAAGAGAAACCTATCATTGACGAGTTTCTTGAATCAAATCAGCTTACGACGTTTAGCGAGGTAAATTATACTACCTCTTTACGTTGTTAATATAGTGAAGGTAGACTATTGACATGTGACTATCTCTGTAAACAAGTAAATTATTGATTTGGTTTCATAGATTTCTTATTTATTGGTATTAAAAGAATCCATTGCTCTCTGGACAATCTAATCCTTATTTAGTATTTGTCAGTTAATGTTGCTTCGTTGTTTTTGTAGTTTTGATTTCTTATCTGATTTAGGTTTAATCTCTGATTCGGTTTGATAGTTTGAGTTTGAAATGGCTTAAAGATAGGGTAGAAAAAAATGATGTTGAAGGTTTGTCTGACGATATTCGATGCTTAGCTTTGGGCCTGTCTGAAAAAGTAGTGAAATATTCATCGTATAATATCAATGGCTATAAATTTAGAGAATCAGGAAGAGATGATGGCCTGAAAACACAAACATTGGTGTTTATGTGAATGCTAATATGGTGAGTTATGCGAGCTCGCGTGATCAAAATCCTTAAGCAGGAGATATAGCTTATTATGGGAAGTTAGTAGAAGTTATCGAACTAAACTATTATGAGACTTTTAGAATTGTGCTTTTCAAGTGTAAATGGGCTGATAGTCGCAGTAGTCGAGGCTACAAACATGATGTTTATGGTCATAACATGGTGAACTTTGATCGTTTGTTACACACGGGGGATGAAGAAGAAGACGAACCGTATGTCTTGGCCTCTCAAGCAAAAATGATGTATTATGTAGAAGATCCATGTGAGCAAGGATGGAATATTTCTGTGCATGTCCAACCTAGAGATTTATATGACATGGGGGATAGTAGCCCATCATAATATTTTTTTGAAGAAGTAAATATTTATAGCGCTTACAATTCTAGTCATAATTATTTCAAATATTACTAGTTTTAACTATCGTTAATGTGATTTCATCAGTATATTAATAAATATTAGGTTTATATTTTTCTATGTAGAGTTATGGATTTTACAGATTCTGATGATACGCAAGCACCAGAGAACTCGCAGTTTTTAGAGACGCAGTTGGATTTCAGTTGTCCACCACAGTTTGCTCTAGAGTGTAACACTTTCAAATGGAAAGTGCAAATCAGAGCTAACGTTCGTTTTTATTGACACATATTAGTGTTATGTAACTGATATATATTTAGTTTTAGTTTTGATAACTAATGCATTGTCTGATTATTAAATAGATGCAAATGGAGAAATAGAAGAACAAACGTTGACAACAAAAGAAGTTTGGAAACTGCAAAACCGCAGAGTGATAGTTCATTTTGATGAAGATAGTGGCCAGCCTGATGAAGATTCTGGAGGTTTCTTGGGGTCTTCGTTAGGTCAGTTGAGCAATGATGTTAATTTGTTGCCAATTGACTATGCCGATTGGAGGGTATTCGCTCCTCACAGGAAGGACAAAGCCTGGGATATTATTCTGGTAACAAAAAATATTGTTACTCTTGCAACATAGTTATCGGTTTTATACTTTTCTAACCAGTAATTTGTAAAAAAAAATCTATGGCTTTTGTTACAGACAGAATTCTGGTTTGATAACCCGGACACAAAAAAAGAACTATGTTCTAAGTGTATTAGGGAGAAGATGTAAGGATTTTAAAGTTCGTCTCTGGAAGATGTACAAACGGAATGACCGTACTGAAACAATTCTCAATCGTCCTGTCATGGTTCCAGAAGATCAGTGGAATGGTTTTGTTTTCTTTAGATTCACTGAAAAATGGAAGATATGTTTATGTATTGAATATAAAATATATTTATACATATTACTAGATTTGGGAGTAACTTTTGAGTATTACATATCAAATTTCAGAAAATGTGTGAACGGAATATCAATAACTAAAAAATAATATTTTGCCACATAAAAAAAGTTGAAAAAAAAAAATTTGCCACACGTCTGCGGAAGAAAGAGTTTTGCGAGGAAGCTACGCAACATTGTAAGTAATTTGAGTTTGCATGATTTGTTGATTCTTCAAACCATTCATGTATGTACATATTTATGTTTATATTGGACAATAAGTTAAATATTTTTTTTTTATATTTTCTTTAGAAAGACCAAACAGGAAGAACACCATGCAGAGCAGAATTGTTCATTGCAAGCCGTAAGAAGTCTGATGGAACTTTTGTTTGTGAAGAAGCAAAGAGTCGTGCGGTTAGTTCCTTTAAATATAAAAACTTATAACTAATATTTATAAAGCTATTAAATTATACATGTTTATATTGTTTAAATATTTCAGGATGAACTCACACTTTTGATGAGTGAAAATCTTTCAGTTGAAAGATCAAATATCACTGCAAGTTTAGACGATGAATATTCCAAAGTTTTTGGACAAGAGCGATCAGGATGAGTCTGGTGCCTAGGATGTGGACCTACACCTTCAAAGCTATTGAAAATGTCCAATACTCCAAATTTAGAAGCGTCAAATTCTGATGTTTTTGAGCTAAAGTCACAAGTTTCAGGATTGCAAAGTCAAGTCCAGAATTTAGCAGAATTGATCCAACAATTAGTTGGTGCTACTACTGTTCAGGTTATTTTATACTAATTACTGTTTTATATTTTATTGGTGTATTATATTGTGTACTAAAAATTAGTTTTTATATCTAGACTAATGGAGCGGTGCCAAATTTAGCTTGTGTTCTGTCAAACTTGGCCAATGAACCAAATTTTTTTGCTGATATTATTCTGAGGTACTTTACGAGTTTTATATTAAACATTTATTTATCTAATATATTAAAACAGAGTCCTATTTTTTATCTACTGTTAACAAGTTATACTAGCACCATCTAAAAATTACTTAATATGACATATTTTATTATTTACATTAATAATAAAACAAATATAAATATAAATTTATTTTTAAGTATAACAAACTATGTTGAGAAAGAATCTAACAAAATCATACAAATCTTCTAAATATTTTTATAAAATAACACTTAATTAATTTCGTAAATACTAATATAACTTTATAATTCAATGTTAATAAAAAAATTATTATAAAATAAGAAAATAAAATTCTATACTATTTTTATATATATTTTAATTATATTATGTATTATATTAAAATAGAAGTAATATATGAATTAAATATGGGTAAATTTATATATTTTATTTTTAAAATAGTTTCATTTAAATAAATTATCATTCATCATTAAAATGTGTTAAAATTCGAAAACTATATTATATTTTTAATAAATTTATAAACATAAATTTATTAACATAGGTTAAACTTTTATATCTACAACTACATATTATTTTATTTTTTATTTTGAAACTCTCAACAATATATTGTTAAAAAAAATTAGTATACAAAACTATAATAGTTTATAACCAACCTTTAGTTCATATACTATTTAAAAATATGTTATTAGAAAACTATGAAATTTTAATAATTCATTCAAAATATTAATGTCAAATCAAATTTTAATTATAAATATAATATTAATATTAATTATAAAAATATTCTGAGAGATATATAAAAATCTTACCGAAATTAAAATTATTTATATAAAATAATGTATTAGTTTAGTAACAAAAAAATTTCGAAAATCATATAATTTCCCACCTCAAATATAGTTGTGTAATTTTCCAAACAATTTTGACAAAATATAAAATTTTAAAAATAAGTATGCAAACTTAAAATGATAATGTTTTAAATTTTCAAAAGGTATAATCATAGATAATAAAAAATAACTTCTTGAAATGTAACACGAAAAAACAAACTATGTTATAAAAATTAAAGTAATCTAATATTTTGAAGTCTTAGTTTAATAACAAAAAGAAACGAAAACTTCATAACATCCAAAACATATTCTATATCAATAAACTTTACTAAAATAATAAGTTTATATTCACAATATATAACACTAAAATTAAAATTATATATTTATAATATTTATAATAAATCAAAAGAGTACATTCATAAAATAAAAAATATCCGCACGAATGTGCGGGTCAAAATCTAGTTTAGTTTAAGCATTAGTCTTTTTTCAAAAGAAATAAATCTAATCTGATATTTTTTTACAGGCAACCCAAAACAGAGATCATGTGGATTAGAGTACGGCACATGCACTTTTAATAATTAAGTTTAAAGCATTGGTTGGATTATTTATTTTATTAGCTACTATGGTTTTTATGTTTGGTTCTCGTTGTAATATTAGACTTTTGTATGCATTTTGATATTTATCTGAAAAATAATTTCTTTTTATTATTAATATTTTTTATTATTTTAATGAATTTAATTTGTAATTATTGGATGAAAATATATTATTTCAATTACATAAGTGATGCGTGAGTATTAGTAGCAAGTATGCAGAGCCGGGTCTGGATACAAGCCCATCAAACATTTACTTGAGGGCCGATCAATATAGAAATTAATTTGGGGCCATTTTCTCAAATGTTTAAATAGCTGATATGGTTATAGCGGATGTTACATGAGTCGAACTGTTAGCAGTCCGGATTTGAAACCCGACTATTGCTCTTTTTTGTACAATATTTTTAAACAGAAATTAAACTAACTTTACTTAAAAGAAAAAGGCAATATAGTAATAGCAAAATAAAAAGGAAATAGGATAATGATCAGCATTAACTAGATAAATTCCTCAGGAAAAAAAAATCAGTTATCAAAACCTAATCAATTGTTTTCTAGTTATTCCCTTAGGTTTTGTTTAGGTTTTGTTTAACTGATTAGGTTTTGATAACTGATTTTTTTTCCTGAGGCAACTTTTGTTTCTCCTACAGACTACATCATCTACGAACCATTGTCTATCGGTAAAGTTTTGTTTAATTATTAGACTTTTAAAAGTCCACTACAGACTCATCTCTTTTATACCTAGTCTTCCGATCATCAATTTATTTTATGTTAATGATAAATTATTTTTACATTAAGTTACATGGGCCAATTTTTTTTCTTTGCTTTTAGTCTTGCAAATGTCAGGCACAGCCCTGCAAGTATGTTAAATGATGCAACAATGATATATTAACATCAATTAAAATAAGTGAAACCATTTTTCCAATCACTTAAACAAATGCGTTACAATTATAGTATCAATTGTTATAACTGATAACACATTTTCCATCGTTTATAAGAAGTAACTAGATCTTGACCCGCGCTTGGAAAGCACGGGTTTGTTTTTGTAATTAAATATATTTTAAACAAATTTCTATATAAGATAGTGTATAAGTTTTAGCATATTTATCCAAAATCACGGATCAAACCGTACCAAACTGATAAACCAAAACTGAACTGAATTACAAACCGTATATCTATGACTGAAAAATTGAAACTGAACCGAGAACCAAATGAGTACCTGAATTTTTAAATAAAAATTATATATTTAAAAATATTAATTGCATTCAATTTTTAAATAACCAAATATCCTAAAAATACTATTTATAAACCGGATAACACGAAAACTTTAATTAACCGAATATTTTTATTTGGCTGATAAATAATTTAGTCAACCAAAAGTATAATTTATGTATATAATTATTTAATTCAAATATATATATATATAACAATGTTTAATATAACACATAGTATCAAAACTATTTTCAAAATAATATTATGTTTTTAAATAAGTAGATTTTGTTCTGAAACACAATTCTACTGCTAACCTATTTTAAAGTATTGATATAGTGTTAATAAATAACAAAGTGTTTTCAAAGTTCTTAGAAGTTATCACTAACCGATTTATAATTGGTTAGCCTAAATATCTAACATAACAGAAAATAAATAACAATTTTCTGAAAATACAGCAGATGGAAAGATTGAACCCGTTTTATGTAGACCATAATCATACTATGGATTCGTATAGGAACTGGTTTGGTATTAAATAATACAACCAAGATGGAATATTAAGTTACAAACATCATGATAATGTTGAAGTGTTCACATATATTACATGGGTTAATGAAATCAATTTAGTTAATAAGGTTGGTATAAAATAATGGTTGATCTCTGTAAAAGATGCAATTTTTTTCCACGGATATTGTATTTTGTTTATAGTCTCCGAAGGTATTAACTATTAAATAAATCACAAGTAACCATAAATACAAATATAGGGTGAACATTATTTAATAATAGCACAAAATAATTATGATGGAATAATGCGTATATAGTAAATGTATACGTAGAGAATTAGGTTAGTACCATTTTTTATGACTTATTTGCCAATGAAGAATAATTAAGTTAGTAGTAAGAGAAATAATAGGAATTCTAGTTAAATGAAATGGTCCAACTATGACTTTTTTTAAGTAGATTTTTAGGACTCCTTTTCTTTTAATAGTATTGATGCTAATATTAACATCACATATTTCAAATGATATAAAAATGCATCATCTAAAAAACCTGAAGCAAGTTGGTGTAGACACCATCTTCACCAGTTGAGAGCAGTCAGTTGCAAACACCACTTCTGAGATTCGTAGGGTCTTCATGCACTCCATCGCCCATATCAAAGCTTCACATTCAGCATGTAAAGATGATAGACTTTTGCGAATAGACATGGCACCCATCATAGTATCAGTTGATCCACCTTCTTTATAAACCCATCCTTGTCCTGTGCACGAGTCTTGTGCCCTCCATGCTCCATCTATATAACATCTATTTGTATCACATGTAATGAGGTGATCCACAATATGTGACGATCCCGTATTTGGAGAATCACTGGTCTGTGATTCGGCCCACATGACACTTTCTGTTTCCGCAGTCCGGAGGAGATCGAAAGGATCCCTTGTCTGATTTTGATAAATTTTTCCATTCCGATTTTTCCAAATAAACCATAGAATCCAGGAAAAATAGCTCAAATCTGGTTCTTTTGGTAACTGCCAAAAACGATAATCCATGTTTGTAAAAATGGATGAGGTCAGAAATATCCCTGGGCAAGACGGAACATTAGATAGTGCCCAAATTTGAAGTGCAAAAGGACACTCAAAAAACACATGATTAATAGATTCTTCCTCAGCCGCACACAATTGACATTGCATATCACATTTAATACCACGTGAGTGAAGATTCCTATACACCCGTAAACAACCGGAAATTATTTGCCAAACAAAATGTTTCAATTTTGGTGAACACTGCAGTTTTCAAGATTGCGCCAGTGAAGGGTTAGTATTCGGTCCCATATCAATATTTTGTTCACCCATATCAGGAAATAATTTTGCAGTACGATATCCAGATTTAATTGTATATCTACCGTGATCCGTAAAGTGCCAGCCATATGAGTCTGGATTAGGGTTACGACTAATGGCTAAACTCAGTATAGTACTCACATCGTCCTGATGAACATATGCATTGAGTAAATCCACGTTCCAAGACAGATCAACTGGATTAATGAGATCCTCCACCTTAAGTAATGGATTCAAAAATTGATTAGAAAACTTTGGGGTTGCTGACCTCGGGCGAGGAGCGGGGATCCAAGGATCATTCCAGACTGAAATGCTTGAACCTGTTCTCACTCTTTTGATTAGCCCTTTATTAACCAGAGATCTAGCGGATGTAATACTTCTCCATCCATACGAAGGAGACTATGATCTAATAGGATCCAAAGGATCTGAATTTCGATAATTTCGTCCTTTGAAAACTTTTGCAAAAAGAGAATTAGGTTTATCAATTAAACGCCATAACTGTTTCGCTAATAAAGCCGTATTTAAATTCTGAATATGTCTAAAACCGATGCCCCCTTCAGTTTTATACTTACACAACTTGTCCCACGAAAACCAATGCATTCTTTTTGAATTACCACTGCCGCCCCACCAAAAATGGGCAACTGTACTTACAACGTTTAGAATAATCGATGCACATAATTAAATCATTTATGTTAAGCGTCACAAATATTTAAATCAGTTATGATAAGGGATGCATTATAGTATCATTTACTATAATTGATAGAAGTATAACCATCAGTTACTAAAACGATGCCTTATATTGCATCGTCACTATCGGAATAAATTATTAAAGTGATTGGTAATACATTTGTGTCATTCTATAAGTGATATAAAAGTTAAAAATAAGTGATGTTACAGACCTCGTTTTTTTGTAGTGAGGACACCTCTAATATTATTTATTAATTTAATATGATAATGATTTTTAAATAATATTTGATATAAGCATATAAAGACGAAGAAAATTTTGACAACATAAGAGTCGTATTGGTATACATCAGAGGATCTTAATAATAAATTCTATCATGCTCTAACAAAACAACGCCGTGTTCGTAATAGGATCGTGGGATTCTATGATACTGATGGAAACTAGATAATTGATGAACAAATGTAGAAAAGGTTACAGTATATTATATCGATGATTTGTTTTAGACAACTTTTCTCTCAAAATTCGAAAGTTTTTTGGATGAGATTACTCTTACCATCACCCCGCAGATGAATCAGCGGTTAACCAGGCTAGTAACCAAGGATAAAATACGACAAGTCATGTTTATGATGCATCCAAATAAATATCATGGATCAGATGGAATGACGACTCTATTTTTCTAACACCCTAAGCATATAATAAAAAAATATCTACTGGAAACGGTCAATAATATTTTGATCTCTGGGAAACTGGACAAAAGGTTAAATATTACAAATATTTGTTTGATTCCTAAAACGGAGAGGCCTATAAGGATGACAGAGCTCAGACCTATAAGCTGATGTAATATAGGATATACGATTATATCTAAGGTATTATGTCAGAAATTAAAAGTTTGTCTTCCCTCACTTATTTTGGAAACACAATCGGCCTTTTATTACTGGAAGATTGATCTCTGACAATAAGCTCAGGAGATGTTTCATGGATTTAGGACTAACAAAGCATGAGTAGACAAATTTATAGCCGTAAAGACGAATATGAGTAAAGCTTATGATATAGTTGATTGAATTTTTATTCAAGAGCTTCTTTCCAAAATGGCGTTTGATCATCACTGGACCCAACTAATGATGGAATGTATTACCTCGGTACAGTACAGAGTTTTATTGAATGGTCAACCAAAGGGACACATAACTCCACATAAGGCTCTACCATAGGGAGACCCATTATCTTCTTATTTATTTGTTATGTGTACGGAATAATTGGTAGCAAATATTAAAAAGCCTGATAGAAAGAAACATCTGATGGGGTTAAAGGTTACAAGGGCTTGTCCTCCAATTTTTCATCTGCTCTTTGCAGACAATAGTATTTTCTTTTGCAAAGCACAAAGAGAAGAATGTCAAATAATTCTCAGGATTCTAAAAGAATACGAAGTGGTACCGGGTCTGCAGATAAATTTTGAAAAATATTTGATTCAATTAGGTCACAAGATTGAAGAATCCATCAAAAAAAAACTACGGAACATTTTAGTGATATATAATTTAGGCAGAATGAGATCATATTTGGAAATCCTTGAGAATTTGGGAGGATCCAAAAGACAAGTTTTTGGTTTTATTCAAAATTGTTTAAATAATAGAGTATATGGATGGACCTTCAATTTTTTCACCAAAAGGAGAAAAGAAGTGATTATAAAATAAGTGGTAACGGTTTTTCCAAACCATGTAATGTCATGTTTTCGCATACCAAAAACGGTAACGAAGAAGCTAACGAGTGTAGTGGCACAATTTTGGTGGAGTCGAGAGGGCATACTAGAGATATGCAAAAAAAATTATGGAATAAAATATGTAGTCCTAAGGATGATAGAGTCTTAGGATTTAAAGACCTCACATATTTTAAAACAGCTATGCTTGGAAAGCAATTTTGGAGATTGATAGAGAAACCGAACACATTATTCTCTCGTGTATTCGAAGGACGGTATTTCACGAATGCATCACCCCTGGAACAAATTATATCGTAGTCGTCGTCCTACTGCTGGCGCGGTATTGTCTGTGATAGGTCTCTTGTTAGCAAATGACTAATCAAAAGAGTAGGATCATGATCATCTATCTCAATATGGAATGATCCTTGGGTCCTTTTCGGTCTCTCCATTGAAGGCCTTCTACTGGAAAGTACGCTGTCCACCTAAGATGAACCATTTTTTTATGGCAACTGGTATCAGGATGTTTAGTGGTTAAGATAAATTTAAGAGCAAGTGGAATACAAGAGGATACAATTTATGCACGATGTGGAGCACTTGAGGAATCCATAAATCATGTGTTTTTTTTAATGTCCACCAGCGGTTCAAGTTTGGGCACTCTCTCAAATACCATTGAATCCAAACATTTTCACACTCAATCACTTTTTACAAACATGGATCATTTATTTTGGAGGGTTTTTCCGGAATTGAAAGATCATCAATTTGCATGGATCTTATGGTACATATGGAAAGGAAGAAACAACAAAGTATTTAGCAATTTGGATATTGATCCTAGAGATACTCTCAAATTGGCAAAAACAGAGTCATTACTTTGGACTGAGGCACATATATCACTTACACAGGGAATCGATCAAACTTGATTATCAGTAGAAGCAGTAGTGCTGTCTATCCCAGGTAGATGATGTTTTACGGATGAATCATGGAAAAATCAGAAATCTATATGGGACAAGGATGCTATAGCGAACTGGAAGGTTTAGATGGTTTAATAAAAGCGAGAAATACAAGAGCGAATCAATCGCCACTTCAGTCAAAAATAGAAGCTCTCATTAGGGCAATGGAATGCATGAAGATTCTCAGACAATTTATTGTTATATTTGCAATAAATTGTTCTCAGTTGGTGAAGATGGTTTTGGAACCAGAAGAATGGCCAGCATGTGCAAGTTATTTGGAAGACATAAAGATCTTTAAGAAAAATTTCAACAACTCAGAGCTCATTAATATACCACAGACTTTGAATTAAATGGAATGGCAAACAGTTTCGCACGCAGTTTCGCACGCAGTGGAGCTACCAGTTTGTTTTGCAGAATATATATGAATATGTTTAAATTTCTAAAAAAAAAGGATAGAACAAAATAAAACAAATCTTTCGTAATATTATATAAACATGAAGTAAATCGGTAAAGTAAAGAAGAAATAATCAAAATTAATGTTTCATTGATCAACAAAGTAGGGATCCAACATATTGTGAAACTATAAGCATTAATTTTGATCAATGAAACATTAATTTTGATTATTTCTTCGAGTATATTAAACCTATAAAACCATTAGCATCCTTGATTTGTGTTTTGATTTTAGTGATTGCTAAATCCTTCGATCAAGCACTTCCTCCTTATCGCGTACAACCGTTCTATCTATTATTTGCTTTGTTTTCTGTTTTCTATTATTGATATAGCTTAGTCTGAAACCTAGTCTATTGTATGAATATGGAGTTTTTGTGGATATGATCCTCAAGTGCTACATCAAACATCTTATTTGAGAGACTTGCTTGAAGATTAATTAGAGTATATCAGTTTACCTGCAAAACAAATTTTCTAGCCAGAACGATTTTTTCCGCCAAAACCTCAAAATCGAGTTTTCCCACCAAAACGTAATATCGAGTTTTTTCCGCCAAAATTGCAAAATCTAGATTTCTTGCCAAAATCGCCAAATCAATTTTCGCCAAAACAACAAATCAAATTTTCCAGCCAAAACTGCAAAATTGAGTTTTTCCGCCAAAACCATAAAACCAAATTTCCCCCCGAAAAACGTAAAATCGAGTTTTCCCTCCAAAATCGCAGGATCGAGTTTTCCCGCCAAAGCAGCAAAATCGTGTTTTCCCGCCAAAGCAGCAAAATCGTATTTCCCGCCAAAACAGTAAAGTCTTGTTTTACCACCAAAACTGTAATATCGAGTCTTTTCGCCATACAGCAAAATCGAGGTTTCCGCTAAAACCGCAAAATCAAATTTTCCGTTAAAACCGCAAAATTGAGTTTTTCGACCAAACCCGTAAAATCAATATTTTCAACCAATAACAAAATATCGAGTTTTCCCACAAAAACCGTAAAATTAAGTTTTTCTGTCAAAATCGCAAAATCGAGTTTTTCGCCAAAACAACAAAATCGAATTTTCCCGCCAAAGCAGCAAAATCGAGTTTTTCCGCCAAAACCGCAAAGTATCGTTTTCCGTCAAAACTGCAAAATCAAAATTTCCCGCAAAATAACAAAATTGAGTTTTCCGCAAAAACCATAAAATCGAGTTTTTCCGCAAAAGCCATAAATTCTTATTTTCTGTTAATCATGCAAAATCTTATTATTTGCCAAAACATCAAAAAATTGGAATTCCTCCAAATCTTGTTTTCCTGTCGAAA
The DNA here is from genome assembly GCF_020379485.1 of Brassica napus. NCBI lineage: Eukaryota > Viridiplantae > Streptophyta > Magnoliopsida > Brassicales > Brassicaceae > Brassica > Brassica napus. The sequence continues at coordinate 19,544,096 of NC_063434.1, read as the reverse complement.
TCATCAAAACCGCAAAACATTTTTGATTATATTGAATATATTTCAATAAAATTACTATAATTATCTAAATCACTAGTTAATATTATTTGCTTTTGTTTTGAAAGATATTAGGTTAAAGTAGGATCAGGACCGGATCTCACCGTAGCTCCAAACGAAAGACGCCCCTTTTTATTTCCACTACAAGAGATAAATGCTCCTTTTGGCTTTCACACATGACTAACTCGACCAGAAACACACATTTTTCGCTCAACAGTTCTCAGCAATAAATTCTCGGCAAAGGCGGATCTACTTAGTCCAGCATGGGGGCAGCTACCACCACTCTAATTTTAAAGATTAGTGCAACTTACAAAGATATTAAATGGATGCCCCACCAATAACTCATTTTCTGCCCCCTTAACCACTTTATTTAAAGAAAATTAAATTTGAAAGAGGAAATTAATAGTACATTATTCTTATGCACATTTATTTTATACATTACATAAGTCTTCTTACAATGTTTACTGATATCAAAATATTTAGTCCTCCGGTCTTCACATGCTACGTTACTAAATCTAGGTTTATGTTTTGTCAATTCTTCTAATTTTTTAATTGGTTTAATTTTTTATTATTGTTCTATTTTTACCATACTCTACAGATATAGTCATTCACTACAAGAAAACGTAGCCATAACGACTACGCGACTATGAAAGTGTGGTCGTAATTTTATGACGACTTTACAACTAAAATCGTTGTAAACTAGACGTAAACTTAGACCGACAAATTCCCGTCGTAAATTTGACGTAAAATTATGACATATTTATGACGACCTTTACATTTTTGTAAAATTGTTATTACATTACGACTAAATTACCTCAAAAAGTTTGCATCTAATTAACGACTAAATTACGAGTAAAATATAAGGTTGTTGAAAACGTAATAAATTTTTGTATGTATGGTTGGTAAAAATGGTGGTAATATAATTGTTAAGTATTAGTAAATTTTATAATGTAGTAAATTCGTTGCAACATTCCCACCTACCAAATTAGAAATTTTCCTAAAAATATGCTATGCTCTCTCATTCTAAAGATGCACAAAAAAAAAGAAAACAAGAGTTAAAAAAATGTTTCATGGTGGCAATATATGTGGACTCCAGAGTTGGATGTATGCACATAAAGATTTTTGTGGGAGTAGTGAAAACGAATTTCTCAACGGGCAGAGATATTCATGTACCAGGCCGGGAACACACCTCTTACACAGGACATGTAAAATGTTATGTCCATGTCGTAAGTGCAAGAGTACCAAGTTTGCGTAGCGAAACGGTTTGGAAACATATTAAATAGAAGATTTACCTCACATTACTACATTTGGTTTCAACATGGAGAACGTGATAGTAGGAATGAAGCTAGTAGTAGTCACTTTGAAGATGGCGGTAGTTGGGAAGAACCTAGTCATTTGCATTCTGAAAGTAGTTACCCCAGGAGGATCAGACTGTATATCATGATAGGATGCATGATATGGTTACATATGGATTTCGTGAAACAACCTCAGTGGTTCCTGCCAAAAAAAAAACAAAAAGGAAAAGGAACCTAACTTGGATGCAAAAGTTCTGTATGAAATGCTAGACGCAGCTAATCAGCCAATTTATAAAGGTTGTAGAGAAGGTCTTTCAAAATTGTCATTGGCAGCTAGAAGGATGAATATCAAAACTGGTCATAACTTACCTGAAGTTTGTATGTATGCATGGACTGAGTTGTTTAGAGAGTATTTGCCTGAAGATAATTTGTCTGATGAATTTTATTATGAGATTCATAAACTGGTTCCTAATCTTGGGTTACTTTCGAAGATAATAGATGTGTGTAAAGACAATTGTATGATCTACTGAAAGAAATATGCAGAATTGTTGGAGTGTCGATTTTGTAAGAAGCCACGATATAAACCGTAAGGACGTCGACGGAATAGAGTACCGTACCGGTGAATGTAGTACTTACCTATTACTGATAGGCTGAAAAAATTGCAGCAGCGATGAGATGGCATGCGGATTATACTTAGAAGGAAGGCGAGGTCAATCATCCCTGAGATGCAAATCCCTTGTATGCTAAAACTTCATCGAAAGAACTCTTACCCGCTTATGTACGTCGTCACTTATTCCCTACAAAACAACATAATATATATGATCTTGAGAGATAGAAAAATGACGAAGCAAATATATAAGAGGATAGTAAAATATTTGATGGAGAATAAAAATTTTGGCACTTGATTTTATTACATTCTTGGTTTACTAGTATATAAATCTAATCATGCAGAGATTTGGATATGGTTGTTCGAAAGATGAAGCTGAGTTTATTGGGTAAGAAAATTTTAATAGGCTTGTCACTCTTTCTAATTAAATGAAATGTAAACTTACAAATCTATACTATTATTTGAGAAGTGAATTTGCTTATTTGTCATCTTCTCCATTATTCTAAAATAAATCATTAGTTTTTATAAACAATTTTAATTAAACTGACTAAAGTGTTCATATCTTTGATGAATAATTATATAATTCATTATTTAACTAACTATAGATTAATATTATAAAATTATTTAAAAAATAAATTGACAACGGGTTTGAAGAGAAGATAATTTCATGTATTTATTTTGTGTTTATCTAAATTTTTCGTTCTTGTTTGTTAAATTTTATTATTAATAGCATATATACAATTAGAAACATGGATTTAAAATTAAAAACTTATTTTATTTGGTCTAAAAAAATCTAGTGACACTAAAAAGATTATAAAAAATTATAACCCATAGAGAAAATAGTTTAGATTTTGGTACTACCGAATAAACCGAATGTATATTATTTTTAAGAAGCCGCAATATATAGATATGGCTAAGTATATAAACCGATCCAACAAAATAAACCAAAGAAAACAATTAATTAAAATATATATTAGTATACTTATATATAAGTTTTATAATAATCTGTATTTGGATCAATATTTCCAATAAAAATAAAAAACAGGCTATAATATTAGTCATTTAATCAAAAACTAAATATAAGATAAACGTAATCATGATATTATCGGTAGATATTGTTAATATCTATTTATTAATTAACTGTTCTAAAGATCATGATAATTATATATTAAATATATTTTTAAAATAATAATATATATCATAAGAATAAGTTAATGTTTATTAATTTTTTTAAATACATGATAAATATAAATATAAATATATATATATATATATATATATATATATATATTTATATATATATATATATTAACATAAAAATTTAAACAATAATACTAATTAAACTAATGATTTATACTAAAGTTTTGATATCTGTAATGAATAAATATATAATTCATTATTTAACTTACTTCAAATTAATATTATAAAATAATCTAAAACAATAAATGGTCAACGTGTTTGAAGAGAATATAGTTTCATGTATTTATTTTGTGTTTATCTACATTTTTTCGTTTTTATTTGTTAAATTTTATTGTTAATAGCATATATACAATTAGGAAACTTGGATTTAAAATTAAAAACTTATTTTATTTAGTCTAAAAAAAATCTAGTGACACTAAAAAGATTATAAAAAATTATAACCCATAGAGAAATTAAATAGTTTAGATTTTGGTACTACCGGATAAACCGAATGGATATTATTTTTACGAAGCCGCAATATATGTATATGGCTAAGTATATTAACCGATCCAACCAAATAAACCAAAGAAACCAATTAATTAAAATATAGATTAGTATACTTAAATATAAGTTTTATAATTATCTGTATTTGGATCAATATTTCCAATAAAAATAAAAAAGGCTATAATATTAGTAAATAAATCATAAACTAAATATAAGATAAATGTAATCATGATATTATCGGTAGATATTGTTAATATATATTTATTAATTAACTGTTCTAAAATCATGATAATTATATATTAAAATATATTTTTAAAAATAATAATAATATATATATATCAGTAGAATAAGTTAATGTTTATTAATTATTTTAAATACTTGATAAATAAATAAATATATATATATATATATTAACATAAAAATTTAAACAATAATATTAAATAAACTAATGATTTATACTAAAATCATGTAAAGATGACAAATCAGCAAATTCACTACTGATATTATTATTGATAAGAGCATAATTGGTTATTCAAGCGGCTAATATATATTCAACAGTAGTATTTGTTATTTTAGTAATAATACATTCACTTTCTGGAAAATTATGTTAAAGTTACTTGGTAGCTGCGGTAACATATAGTCATTAATTGTATCAACTTCCATATTTCTTGGACTTATTATCACTCTTCCTTGGTAAAATTTTGGGTTGCACTCGTTGGAAAAACTAATACTGTATACACCTTTTACAATCTCCTCCATTGGGTTCTCACATTGAGTTATCAGTAAATCCTCAGGTATATCTATTTCCACTTCTCCAGAATTTGGCTCGTTTATCTTCCCATTCTCTATGTCAAGAATCCATTTAGAGAAAGCTTCAATTTCCCTTGATCTAAACCGGTGAATTTTAAATAATTGTATAGATATTTACATAAATGATATATGAGTATTTATATTAAACACAAAATACCTAGCCACAACATTAGAGACGTTTCCATTGCATCCACTACAATGAAACAGAGTGCTTTTCTATTCTTCCCCTTATTCGCTACGTGTGGACTATCATCATCAGGATCGTCTTCACATGGATGAACTGTCGACCGACCACACGCAACAAAATACCACTTTGGAGTGGTTTCAATGGAAACAATCTTGCAAAGCGTAACACATCCCCCCCCCCCCCCGACAGGTAATATGTCATGGCATATTTTTTCTAAATTATTAAATTTTTTTTCTAAATTATTAAATTTGTTTTAGTATTAAAATACTAAGTAGATGTATATAATTAATAACAATATATTTGATTTAAATAAAAAAAATAAAAAAAAATAAAAAATAAGTAAAAAAAAATAAAAAAAAAGTAAATTTATTTTTTATGTTTTCGAATTATACTTTTTCAAATTCGAACTTTTTTCTAAATTTTTTTTTGAAATTATATTTGAAACTATTTTTAAAAATTTTTTATATATTTTTTAAGTATTTATTTATATATTTATTAGAATCCTAAATTTCACATTCCAAAAACCATACCCCACCCACCCCTCAACTCTAAGCCCTAAGTCTATATTAGTTAACCCTAAGAGTATAATTATCTTTTACCCTTCATTAAAAGTGAGGGTAAAAGTGGTTAGTGTAAATATGAAAAATGGTACTACGAATGTGGTATTTGTGATAATTTCCCATTATTTTTTTGGTGTTATTTTTATTTCTTATTCTTATTATTAAGTTGCAAGAATAACATTTATTTGTTACTTAATTTGAAAATAGTATTTATTTGTTTTTTATTTTTTCTAAATATTTTATTGGAAATGGAAGTATCTTTTCAAAATATTTTCAAAATATCTTCCTCCAAAAGAGAATATTTTGAAATATTAATTTTTTTTATTTACAACAAGTGCCTTATATTTACAAAAATTAAAAATGAACTCTATTTACTTTTAAATTTTCCAAGATTTTAAGAGAATTATAAAAAATTGAAATAAAAATTTATTTAAAAGACTATTATGTAAAAAAAAAATCTCATTCTACTTTATTTTAATAAAAACTGTTTTTCCAAAATAATGTGTTTCAGTTATAATGATTTAAGTTTGAAAGCTAAAAGACCATTTGAAAATAACAAATTATGATTTTATAATAAAGAAATACAATTTTATAAGAAATAGTAACTTCTATTTTAAGTAAGAAATGAAAATAACAACAAACATGAAATGTTATTATCTAATACATTACATATTGATTTTTTTTGTCAACATGGTTGGTTAGTTTGAGCGTTTATTCAGTTATTATGAGAGGTATTTCACAATACATGTATACATATCAGTGCCGGCTCTATACGAGTGCCGAAGGCGCAACAGCACCGGGTCCACCAATTTCAAGGATTTAAATTTGGTCTTGTGTGATATTGCAAATAATTCTGTGAAAGTCAAAGATTTTTTTTGGTGTGGTGCAGCGTTTGTATTCTTTGTTTGCTAATTCTGTAAAAAGATGGGATATTTTGAAAGCAAATGTGAAAATTTTTACTCTTAAGCAATTATCAACAACCCGATGGGAAAGTCGTATTGAAAGTATTAAAGCTATAAGATTTCAGATTATATATATAAGAGAAGCTTTATTTCAAGTGAATGAAAATGATAATGATCCTTTGATTCAAAGTGAATCAAAAGTCTTTAGCAATAAAATAACTTAGTAGTTTTGAATTTATATTATCTAGTGGTATTTGGTTTGACATATTGCATGTGGTGAATATGGTTAGCAAAAAATTACAGTCAAAGGATATGCAAATTGACATTGCCATGACCGAGGTAAGTGGACTGATTTCTTATTTTAAAAAGTATAGAGAAACTGGTTTTGTTGATGCTATGATGAAAGCAAAATAAATTGCTAATGAAATTGGTATTGAACCAGTTTTTATTCAAAAACGTGTTATTCGTAGAAAAAAAAACAGTTTGATGAAACTAGTGATAATGAAACTATATCTGAAGTAGAAGATAATCTTAGGATTCAATATTTTTTGTATATAATAGATCATGCCATTAGTTCTCTTGATAAGAGATTTGAACAATACAAACTATATGAACATATTTGGTTTTTTATTTGATTCTGCTAAGTTGAAGATACGTGATGATGATGATAGATTAAAATCATGTTGTAGTTTTTTAGAAAATAGTTTAAAAACTGAAGATTTGATAGATATAGATGGGGATGAACTTTTTCTTAAACTTAAGTTTCTTAAAGAACGTTTACCAAACAAAAGGATGGGTGCATGTGATGTTTTGAATTTTCTTGTAGAATTTGATAGTTTTCCTAATACTACAACTGCATATAGAATCTTACTAACTGTTCCTATTACTGTTGCTTCTGCAGAAAGAAGTTTCTCCAAACTGAAGCTTTTAAAGTCATATCTAAGAGCATCTATGTCACAAGAAAGATTAAGTGGATTACCTTTAATAGCAATTGAGAATAGTTTTTTGGAAGAATTAGATGTTGAGTTTTTGATTGATGATTTTGCTTCAAAGCATGTAAATAGAATGGTTTATTTTGTTGAGTGATTATGAGAGAAGTTTCCAAGAATAAGGACTTGTTTTGTTTGTTTTTTTTAATTGTAACAGTTATGGTTATTTGTTCTCTGTATTTGAACTTAAGACAAAAAAATGGATGCACTTTTGTCTCTGATTTTTATTAGTAAAAAGTTTATTTGGGGCCCTTTTTTGAATGATAGCACCAGGTCAAGGTAGCGACTGAGCCGGGCCTGATACATATATCCTTAGTTTTATTTACTTTGATTAATACAATGTTTAAAGTTGAGTTTAGTTTAACATTCTTGTGCTTTTAATTTATATTGAGATTTTGTAGGTTTTAGTAATTTCAAGAATTTGGTTTAATAACATCAAACTATATATTTGTTTATTTAGCTAGATAATTCTTTATATATTAATACAATAAAAAGTTCTTAAAGATAACAACATATTTTAAAATAAAAATATTAATGTGTTTATCCAAAAATAATATTTTTAAATCAATAAAAGTTCAAAATAATTTTAAGAAATTGAAAAATTTGTAAAACTAATATAAGTATAATTTTTTATTTAAATTTGTTTTGTCTTTAAACTAATAGTATATTTATTAATAAGTATCAATATATTATTATGCCCGCATGTGTGGGCAAAACACCTAATAATTAGTAAAGATGTAGAGATTATTAGGTCAGTGGCATAAATTATAAATATTAAGAAAAATTAGAGTTAATTTCTAATTGTACTTCACTTTTAATAGATTAGATATATTGTAATAATAATAGAGATAATTTATTTTTGGTTAGATAATTAATTCTGCTTGTTTTTTTGGTTATGCCGCCCAATCGCCCACCCTATTTTCTGTAAATCATTTTAAAAAATATTGTTCCGGTCGTTGATGTTTGCACTCGAGACCTTTCCAACTCTTGTCTTTGGCTGACGAGGGACGAAACACTAAGAGCTGCCGACGCCGGTGCGTAATTTGGTAGAAGTGTTTTGAACAATTCTTAAACTGAAAGCATTACATGTCTTTGTCAATTGTTTTCATTTGTACAAGTAATATTTGTCAGGTTTGCAATGAAATATATACTTGTCAGTTTTTTTTGTGAAAGTTAAACGGATCAGAGAGCCTTGATGTTTTATTTTGTAGAAGTAATATTTTTCAGTTATACAATATTAAGTTTTATTAAAAATGACAACGATATCTAAATCTTAATCGGCACTCAATGTTCTAGTTTCTAGAGTTAAATTCTTTTAAAATTTTAAAGTACTTTAAATGTCTCTTTTCCTCTTCCTCTTCACATTTAAGCTTTGCATGGGTTCCGTGTTCTCCAAGTGGTTCTTTCTTTTCAAAAGTCTTAAAGAAGACGCGCAAAATCAACTCTTTTGACGTTTCTTTCTTTATATTGACGGTTTCTTCTTACGTAAATTCCCCGACAAATGTCTTTCTCTGTTCTCACTTCATCTTCTTATTCTTCTTTCACTTTCTCACTTTCATCAACATTTTCAGCACTTTCGGTGTAAACAGCTCCAACATCACTCTCTCTATCTCTCTCTCTCCTGAGTTGCGTTTGAGTTTTTCATCAGAAGTGAAAGAAAATGGCCGGTGGTGGTGAAGGAGGAGGAGCAGCGCTGCCCCCAAAACAGGATGAGCTTCAACCACATCCGGTGAAAGATCAACTTACTTCCGTCTCTTATTGCGCCACCAGTCCTCCTCCATGGCGTAACCCTCTTCTCTCCTAATTTCACATCATTTGTGCAAGTGTCATATGTAATATAACTGATCAAGAATCACTGTTTCTTTTTTGGATCAGCTGAGGCAATACTTTTGGGGTTTCAGCATTACTTGGTGATGCTTGGAACAACGGTACTCATCCCAACATCTTTAGTTCCACAAATGGGTGGAGGAAACGTAAGTCTTTCTTCTCAGACAAATCAGTTCCCATGAACATTGTTGAAAAGCTCTGTTCTTTAATGTCTTTGGATGTGTGTTCATTTGTTGTAGGAGGAGAAGGCAAAGATGATTCAGACATTACTATTTGTTTCTGGACTCAACACTTTATTACAAAGCTTCTTTGGAACTCGTCTTCCTGCCGTTATTGGAGCCTCTTACTCTTATGTACCAACCACGCTTTCGATCATCTTGGCTGCTCGGTACAACGACATTTTGGATCCTCAAGAGGTTAGTCTGAGGATTTAATCTGTTTCTCTGTTATGTTTTAGTCATTAATTTGAGTAAAACATTGTAGAAGTTTGAGAGGATCATGCGTGGAATACAAGGTGCTCTTATCGTTGCCTCGCTTCTTCAGATCGTTGTTGGCTTCAGCGGCCTCTGGCGCAATGTAGTTAGGTTAGCTTAGACGATTCTTCACACCAACAGATTCTCTTGTGCTACTTCTTAATGTTTTTTTTTCTCTCTCAAGGCTCTTGAGTCCTCTCTCTGCAGTTCCTCTGGTTGCACTCGCAGGTTTTGGACTTTATGAACTCGGTTTCCCTCTGGTGTGTCATTGCTTCTCTCATTGGTTTTTATGACATTTTCTTGAGCACTGAGTATCTTATTTTCTTGCAGCTAGCTAAATGCATTGAGATTGGATTGCCTGAGATTATCCTTCTACTCATATTCTCTCAGGTTAAAGCTCTGTGCAATGCTCTTCTTGTTATTTCTAAACAGATGTTAACCAGATTCATTTGTTTTGGCTTCTTTCTTCAGTACATTCCTCATCTCATGCGAGGAGAAAGAGATGTTTTCCATCGATTTGCTGTGATTTCTTCTGTGATTATTGTCTGGATTTACGCGCATTTTCTCACCATTGGTGGGGCCTATAAGCACGCAGGAACCAACACTCAGACAAGCTGCAGAACAGATCGATCGGGCATCATAAGCGCCGCCCCATGGTAATGAAATGATTTCTTTTATCTTTGACCATTCTCTAGTGGCATTGTGCTACATTCTTACAGTATTGATGTTATCTTGATAATTCCAGGATAAGAGTGCCTTATCCTTTCCAATGGGGAGCTCCAACATTTCATGCTGGTGAAGCTTTTGCTATGATGGCTATTTCATTTGTTTCACTTGTTGAGGTTAGTATTCATGTAAACATCTTTCCTTTTGGATGCAACATCACTAAACACTTGTCTTAAATTTCATACTTATTTCATTGAGCGTGTTCATGTTCTTGCTCTTGTGATTCTTGGAAACAGTCCACAGGGACTTACATTGCTGTATCAAGGTTTGCAAGCGCAACTCCTCCCCCACCGTCTGTTCTCAGCCGCGGAATCGGTTGGCAGGTAATATTGTAAAACATTGACCTCAATGTGTTTTATCGCCATTGCTCTAAGATTGTGTATTTATGGCATATACATTTATGTATATAGGGTGTTGGAGTTCTTCTCTGTGGATTATTTGGAGCAGGAAATGGAGCATCTGTATCAGTGTAAGACACATTCCTCTAAAAACCAGATGAAGTCAGTCACAACAGTCTTTGCTGAAAATTCTAATGGCTTTTCTGATGGACTTACAGAGAAAATGCTGGTTTGTTAGCGCTAACACGCGTTGGTAGCAGAAGGGTAGTTCAAATTTCAGCTGGTTTCATGATTTTTTTCTCCATTCTTGGAAAATTTGGAGCCGTCTTTGCTTCTATTCCAGCTCCTATATTTGCAGCATTGTATTGCCTGTTCTTTGCATATGTTGGTATGTTTCTTGAAACGTCTTTCTTGGTTTGAAACCGCGAATGAGTATTTCTAAGATTCAAATGAATAATAATTTCAGGTGCTGGTGGTCTAAGCTTACTTCAGTTCTGCAATCTAAATAGCTTCAGAACAAAATTCATTCTTGGTTTCTCGGTTTTCATGGGATTATCAATACCACAATACTTCAACGAGTATACAGCTATTAACAAGTATGGACCAGTTCATACAAAAGCCAGATGGGTAAACAAAACGAACAAACATACTGTTAATTTTCTGAAATCCTCTAGCTTATGATAATGCCTGATTGTTTTCCTTGTTGTTCTTCACAGTTCAATGATATGATCAATGCTCCATTCTCTTCTGAAGCATTTGTTGCCGGGATGTTAGCATTCTTTCTTGATGTAACATTGTCATCTAAAGATAGTGCCACGAGGAAAGACCGAGGGGTGTTTTGGTGGGATCGTTTCATGTCGTTTAAATCCGATACTAGGAGTGAAGAGTTTTACTCTTTGCCTTTCAATCTTAACAAATATTTTCCTTCTTTGTGATATTGATGATGCTTATATAAGATTTCAATGGCTTGATCCTTACTCTTCTATGTATAACATTTTGTATATTTATCAACTTTGAATTATTTAAAGAGTTCAAGGATTCCTTGTTTGGGATAATGTTATTGAAACCATAGGATCTCATAGTTTTGTTTACAACAGCACTCCTTCTCTATCACTACACGAAACACTCACATCCACTCTATGTTGATTTCTTTCCACCTCTCTCACTCGTTTGTTTGTGATCAACATGAAATAAGATATAAAAAGATACACTTGATTTGTTAACTTGGTTCAACCCATTAGCGTGATAGTGTGTACATCCGGAACCAGATCAATCTTGACAATTCACCAAGAAAGAAGAGTACATCTCAATCTTAGAACTCAATGTTCAAAAAGAGAGAGAGAGAGAGAGAGAGAGAGAGAGAGAGAGAGAGAGAGAGAGAGAGAGAGAGAGAGAGAGAGAGAGAGAGAGAGAGAGAGAGAGCTCAAAATGACTCAATTAAATAGTTGATTAAAGAAGAAGGTAGGGGTTTTAGTATTTATACCCAAAGCACTTGTGCAACAATAAAGCCTCTATAACAACAAGAAAGTTTGCATTTCTCTTTTCTTCTTCTTTGGTCCAGTGATACACACACCATAAACCAGTTTCCTTTATTCTCAGTTAGCTCGAACCGATATTGACCAGAAATTGAATCTGTATATCAGTATTCTTCATCTTGATTTAGTTTCCTTTTACTTCTTCTTCCTCCTCTTCACTTAACAAATTGTACCTACCACTAAAAGAAATATGGGCATTGGTAGCACATCATGGTAGCATGAATTCACAAACCGTTACCAAAAGTGACTAGTTAGGATATATAACTGTATCATCCTACTATATAAAAGGGACTAAATTCAAGGCTTTTGAGACTATCCACCTCAGCCAAAATATTCTCATCCAAAAAGAATTAAAAATAAATGTCATTTAGAAAATAATTAACTAACATACAACTTTTGATATTTCTAGAAATTTCAAATTTGTAACTGCTAATTTATTAATAGAATCATATATCTATATTGAATTATGTTCTATTTTTAATCATTAGACTTCAAGGGTAAATAAATTATTAATTTATAATATATATAGTTTATAACTTTATATTGTAGTTATAAATAAAGAGAAAATAATAGGGAAGGGTGGAGAAGCTCATGTAAAATTATGTGATTAAAATGGTAAAATGGTGAGTATGATGAATCTAAAAAAATTTGTTGTACAAATTATGGTGCTTTCTTCGTCCACTATAATGATTTAAAATAAAATATATATTCACATAAATAAGTCAATATTTGTTGTTTTTTTTGTAAGATATTAAGATTATCATTTTCTGAAAGGTTACACTGTTGTTTTTAAACAACTTATTACAGCAAGGAAACAAAAACAACCAACAACAACTCAAGGTAAAAAAAAATCTTAAGGAGATCTTATACAAGAAATATAAAAAGAAGTAGAAAAGAGGAGAAAGAAGAACTTGTCGGGTAAGAGAGGAGACGGTCACACATCATACGGTCGAGAGAGGCAAGGATGACTGATGAAGGTGAGGAGACAGTTGTGAACACACGAGCATTACGCTCTTTCCACAACAGGTAGATGGCTGACTGAAAGTAGAGCTTGATGACTGGAGTAGCATGTGCATCTGCGTTGACGCGAGGTTGATTGATCTAGGCTGCAACAGAGTGTAGATCAGCCGGAGGAGAAATCCAAACTTCAGCAGCAACATGCTCCCATATCAAGCGAGAGAAAGAGCACTCAAAGAAGAGATGATGGTGAGTCTCTATTTCCAGATTACAAAGGACGCACGTTCCGGAGACATTTAACTCCCAACGCCTCAAGCGATCCTTGGTTGGCAGTCTTCTCCGCAAAGCCAGCCATGCTATAAACGCATTACGTGGAATATGTTCCTTGAACCAAATAGTCTTGTGCCAATATTTATTGTTTATAGTGTTTATATTATTTTCTGACATTAGTATCCATATTTTTTGGTAAACTGATCCAAATAGATTAGTTTGTGGAGTTAACCAAACGAGGATTATAGTGTTTACTTTGGAAAAAGTAATAGGTTGAATGATAGATTGTGTGTGTGCCTTTTCACATGGAAATCTGCACATATATTAAAATTGTAAGTTTTGAATCATAGAGAAAATATAGTGTATATAACTGAAGTTGGTCCATTCCGAAACTAAAGATGGCTAAAATTCTTCTTTGTCAAAATGCATAGATGTGAATCTTATATGAATAGAGTTCTCCATTGCTTATAGCAGTCTAATAAACTCCATGTGTAAAGGAGAAAAAATGTTATATAAGTGAAACAAAAATTATGATTTTTTTCTTGTGCCAATAGGCTCTTCGCAATTTGAAGAAGAAAGAACATATTGTGTGAAAATCTTTGGCTCGGTCAAATTTTATCCAGTCGTTTATAAAACTGTTGTTATCTGATTCATGTAATTTTTCAGTGTTGATTTAAAAGCCCAAAAAATCCATCTATACTAACTTTTTGATATTTTTTCTGTGATTTGAATTTAAAAAGAAATAAAATTTTCGATAAGTTATGTAAACTCAGAACAAGTATTTAGTTTTAGAAAGCATTTACATGTTTCAAACTTATAATATATACATATATAATGTTTAAAATCATGCATATAAAACCTGTGTAAAATGTGTCTGAATATGTTTCTCTTCTTTAATGTGTTAATCGTACTATATATAACATTATTTTAAAATTTCAAAAAGTTTATGTCACTTTCACATACAAAAAATCATCAATAAAAAATATAATTCTCCATCTACGACAAGAAAAATGAAAAATTACAAACTTATAAATTTAAATTAAGAAAAACTAACATTGGAAAAACAAGAAGTTAATATAAAAGAAAAAAACCGACAAATAATATTATAAATAAAATAAATTTATAAGATACAATCCGCGCGAAGCGCGGAAAAAATCTCTAGTAACATTAAATCAACGCTATGTAGCATTTTCCAGGATATTTATCAAGCGGAAAAACAAAAATCCAATTTTTATCTCTGTAACACTTATGGGCCCCAAATACCCAGTGAAAAATCATTTTTGGCACCAAAATATTGGTTTTGGTAGAATTAATGTTTAGAGAAATAAGAAAAAATAACCAAAACAAAAATTATAATTAGAGAAAGGCAATTATCTCAAATAGACATTTTTAAATTTTTTTAACAAAAATAGACCTTAAAAACTAAAATGACCAAAATAGTATTTTTTATTTGGAAAATTTTAATTTAATTTTATTTTTAAAAATTTGAAATCATATCCCCAAAACCCCACTCCTAACCTCTAAACCCTAAACCCTAAACATTATACCCTAAACCTTATACCTTAACCCTAAACCACACCCCTTAACTTTAAACCCTAATGTCTAGATTTATTAACCCTAAGAGTATAAGTGTATATTTACTTCTTTTGATAAAACATTTAAGTCTATTTTGGTTATTTTTATTTTTAAGGTCTATAATTGTCATAAAAACTTTTTTAGGTCTATCCTAGGAAATTTCTCTTAGAGAAATAACCATTGCAATGTCATGGCTAGAATATAGAAGTATATTATGTATTAGTTACTGTATTTACCCTTGACAATCTTAACCACATATTTCTTTCTCTCTCTCTCTTTAGTTTTTTATTTGGTTACAAAAGTTTTATCCGCTAACAATTGATTTATCTTCAATCATTTTAATTAATCTTCTTACAAATTAAAGAGAATCACGAAGATATAAAACATAATTGTGAATATTGTTATTGAGATATCTATATATTTAGTTAAGGAAACTAGGTTTAATGTTTATATTCTTATCTTCCTTATATATGTGGTACATGTATAAGCTTTATCATTATGAGAGTCAATACAATATTCTTTTAATCTTATACTCTCATCATTCTCTACATGGTATGAGAGCTACAATGATCTAACGATCTGCTTCATTCCTGTTTTTCTTTTATTTTCTTCAAGCTACACAGCTTCTTTATTTTTTGATTTCAAGCCATTGAGCTTCTATTATATTTTCTGTTAAGCTATATGCTTCCACCATTCATGTTCATGTGAACCTCTGAATCCAAGCCTAGTGCTTCTTTATATCCATGCCTCATTTTTATCTTTATAATTCTTAAGCCATTGTGGCGTCACTTCCAAAATCAAAAGTTTAATGCTTCTTGTTTTGTTTTTCTTAAAGCCATGGAGCTTCTTATTATTCAGGTCTCCGAAGACTTCTGAATCTATTTCTTCTTTTTGAAAAAAAAAAACGTTTTCTTTAATCCTCTATAACAACAAGAAAGTTCGCATTTCTCTTTTCTTCTTCTTTGGTCCAGTGATACACACACTATTATGTAATTAAATGGTTTGGCGTATAAGATTTAGTAAGTTTATGGTTTGGAGTATAGTGTTTTGGGATTAGATTTTGCATTTAAACTAAGATTTGAGAATAAAACAAGAAAATATTTGACTTTTATGAGTTGTGTTTTAAGCTTAGGGTTTAAGGTTTAAATTTTAGGGTTTTTGGAGGAATGAAAAATGAAATGGAGTTTAGGGTTTTAGGGTTTAAGGCTTTGGGTCATCTTCCTCTAAGTTTCCCTTTTATCAATTTACTGAAATCGAATTTACAATGTAAAATTTCAGCTTTTTGCTTAAATGAATATCTCAAATCTTTAACTACGCTTGGGCAAAAAAACCGGAACCGAAGAACCGTACCGGAACCAAATCGAAATACCCGAAACCGGAATCAGACCAAAACCTTCAAATATCCGAACTGTTCTTATATTTCTATATTCGAAATAACCGAACCGAACCGAAACCGAACTGGTATCCAAATATATAAGAGTATTAAAAATATATACATATAACATAGCTAAATATATAGATATCTCAATAATTAATTATTATAAAGTATCCTAACTATCCGAAAGTATCGGAAACTATCCGAAAGTATCGGAAACTATCCGAATAGTATTATCTGAAATATCCAAAGTAATCTGAAATATCCCAAACTTTTATCTAAATCATCCTATTGTTTATTGATATTTTACACTAAATAACCGATATTTTACCCGAACTACCCAAACCGGAACCGAAACCAAATGAGAACCGAATTTTTTTCGGGTATTTTTCCGGTTCCTAGTTTTACTATCTGAACCTAACCAAACCCGAAACTATCTGAACTGAACCAAACCAAAAATATGTCAAGTAGTAAATGGATCCTCTAACCCCCTACCCGAACTACCCGATATCCGAAATATCTGAACTGAACTGAACCGAAACCCGAAATGCCCATGCCTATCTTTAACCTTTAAACTTTATACTCAAACCTTTACTCTAAATTTCAAACTTTAAATCTAAATTCTAAATCAAAACTTTTCAAACTTAATGCATCAAATCTTAAATTATAAACCATAAATATCAAATTTATTTACACATGTACTTTACACTAATTATATATAAATCTTAAATTTATTTATACATGTACTTTACATAAATGTATTTTTATATAATTGGTTATAAAAATGAAATCTAGCCACTTTGTTAAAGTTATATATCATTAACTTTATAAATATAATTAATAGTTTAATTTTATATAAATAAAATGGCTATTCTCTCAAATAGATTTTTTTTAAGTTTTTGTCACAAAAATAGACCTCAAAAACTAAAATGACCAAAATAGCATATTTTATTTTGAAAATTTTAATTTTATTTTATTTTTTAAAATTTGAAAGTCTATCCCCAAAACCCCACTTCTCAACTCTAAACACTAAACCCTAAACTCTAAACCCTAAATCCTAAACCCCACCCCTTAACTCTAAACCTAATGTCTAGATTAGTTAAGCCTAGGAGTATAAGTGTATATTTACTTCTTTTGATAAAATGTTTAAGTCTATTTTGGTCATTTCTATTTTAAGGTCTATATTTGTGTCAAAAATTTTTTTAGGTTTATCCTTGGGAATTTCTCTAAATAAAATCACTTAAACAATCAAATTATAATATAGAAACAAGTATAAAATAAAGAGCAGTTTTCTATTGATTAGTTTTTGACCTTTGATACTTTTAATCCAATGGCTATAAATCATTCATTTGTTAATCATCTTCCTTCTATTTCATTGGTCAATCTGTGAAAATTAAGATTGTCATTTCTTACCATTGATTTTATAATCCTATGGCTTAAAATCAACCTCGTTGATCTAATCCATTATTTATCTTTCAGTTCTTTCATTTCCTTTCACCAGAAATCGAAGAGCATATACAACTTCACTCCATATTTTACTCCAAAGGGAGAAACGTAGTAATTTACAAAAAAATAAAAACATTAATCTATGAATGGTGTAATATTTTTATTTTTTTCGTTACTTCATTTCTCACTCGATTTTTGAGTAATACTAGGGTCCAAACCACCCTACAGACGGATAAACAGTTGTAAATTATAAAAGGTATCTTAATTGGTAAATTATATTTAAAAATATTTGGTTTACTCTATATTGAAAATTAGATTATAGTGACTAATTAAAAAAAAAGATGTTATGATGCTAATTCATTTTTTTACATTTTCTCAATGTTCATACTATATTTATTATAATCAGTATGTAAAATACATTAATTCACTCGATAATGTAGTTGAAAATTCAATTATGAATTATTTCTACTTTTTCTACTTTTGTTTTTTGAATCCATTGAGAATTATAGTTTCTCTTATAAATACTTTTGCATTTCTCGAATGTGACGAGCCTCTAAATTGCAGCTAGCGGGACAGAGTATAGATCGTTATAAGTGTGCGAGTTGATCAGTAGTGAGCCTAAGTTGATCTTATTGTAAACTTAGCGTTTACTACAACAATTTCTAGTGTAGTATATCCATACTAAACCGAATTTAACTAATAAAATATCCCATATATATATTAAAATAGAAGTATTACAATATTTGAAATAGTCATGTTCATCACCACAATGAGTCTTAGAATCCTTAGAAAAATATGTTGGTTCATCTAAATATATAATAAGTTTTTTATTAAACTAACCGTAAAATCGTTATTAATGTTTTTCATTTTTTCCTTATATAAAAATTACGAAATTGCATAATGTGGCTAAAGTATTTATGAAAATTAATGATTTTGAATAATATATATTTCATAAAAATTATTGTATTATCTTTCATAATTGTTTACTTTAAATTAATAAAATAAATTAAAAAACTACATTAACCATATAATAAAATTTTAAATTTTTCTGTATATGTTGTATTTTTTTTTAAACGACTATAAATTATAAAACTGTTAAAAGCCTCACATTCAAATTTTTGCGATCCATGTTTTAAAAGTTTTTGTTATGATAAAATATAAATGATTACAAAATTATATAAGTAAGAAGTCTCATTTAATAAATATTAAGTGTAAAAGATCTATATTAAAATTAAACTATATGCCATCTAAAATATATAAATATTTTATTTTTGAAATTTTCTTTGAATAAATATTTTGGTAAATTTTATTGAACAAATATTGATAAATTAATATTTAAATTTTAAACTTAGATTTGAATATTTAAAAAATTACTAAAACTATTAATCACACAATGAAAATTTTGTGATTAGTTATTTAAAGTTTTTGTTATAAAAATATACAAATGATAAAATAACCATATGACTAGAAAGCATCATTTAATATATATCAATACTAAAAAGACATACTATATAAATGGTAATGTCATTTAAATTTAATTATATATAATATAAAATAGACAAAGTAATTGTTTGGATTAATGGAATTTATTTAGGGAAAATTTGGAAAAATACATTTGCATGAGATTTTATTTTGAAAACTACACTATTATTATTTTTTTTTTTGAAAACTACACTTTTGTTTACATGAAATGACAAAATTATCCAACAAAATATTAAAGCTACTGTAATATATTTTGTCAGCATAATTATTTAAATATTCAAATTTAACAAACTCAACAAGATTTGATTTTATTTTTTAAACAATACTATCAATACACAATATCTTAAAAAATATCTTTTTTGTAGATTTTTTTTTTAAAACAAAGCGTTTTTGTTTGATCTTGTCGTTCTTCTTCTTTATTTTCATAAAATATACGTTTGTTTTGAAAGTTTTAAAACATATTATGTGTAGAAAAAAATCTATGTTTTTATTATGTTAAATTCGAAGTTTAATCATTGTTCTAACCAAAACTAAAATCAATTAAAAGTAGAAGGGGAAAACATATTTGTAAGAATAAAAAAAGTGTATGTCCAGGGTAATATAGCAATTATTATACAAATATCATAGCCTAAGTTCTCTTATGGTTATATGCTTAATTTGATGATCTGTTATAGACATGAACTCAAATTTCCCTATTTAAAAACTTTTTTTAATAGCTTAATGATTTATTTATTTTTAATAAATATTTAGCTACGTATATGTTTATATAGTTAAGTTATTTATTTAAAATTTATACTGCAGCTTATACATGAAAAATGTTACCAATCATAAGTTTTAATAAAATGGTAATTTTTATTTTTACTGCAAACTTACCACATAAATTTATAGTTTATACTGCAAATTACTGGAACTACCAATTATACTTTAATTCAACTGTATTACTACATGTCACCAATTGAAGCATTTTTTGGAGTTTTATCTTCTATTTTAATATATTAACGACTGATAATATTATAACACAGGTAAAAGAACATGATGGGTCCGCCACTGTATGTAGGGAAGGAACAAGGATGCTTTGTTTCAATGCTGGGTAGTTTGGTAGATGAAGCCAAAAGACAGCGTCAAAAGGATGTAATACTAGAGTTTGATTAAAACCGAAAAGTATAATAGATCTTTGAACGTTTAGTGACCAAGGAACAATCGATATGCTAAACTAACTTTAGACATACCAAACACCACCACATTTTCCACGAGAATTCGGTCAAAAAAAATCTCAACTTTACACGAATTGCCAAAACAAACATGAACTTTGGGGCTGGCCAAAAAAACACCAAACTTTCATTGACTTTAGAATTAATTAACAATGTTTTCGCTGACGTCGTTTTCAAATGAGATGAAACGACGTCGTTTTACACGATTTGAAATTAAAAAATATGTAAACCCCTGGATTCGAACCCAGGTTGGTTGGTCAAATGGGAAGGTATTTTACCACTGGGCTACTGGCACTTTCAATGTACTTACTAACATGTTTACTTTTATTTGGTACATATTAAATATAAAAAATTCTCTAAAAACTTAATAATATCTTTAAAATTCCAAAAAATTAAAAAATAAAGAAGATTTTTATAAAATTAATTTAGAAATTAAAATTAAAAATAAAATTTTATTTTTCTTTTTAAAAAATAAAAACTCTTCCAAAATTTTCTAAAAACTTAAAAAGATCTTTAAAATTCCAAAAAATTGAAAAAATAAAGAAATTTTTTATAAAATTAATTTTGAAATTAAAATAGAAAATAAAATTTTATTTTTTCTTTTCAAAAAAATAAAAAATCTTCCAAAATTTTCAATTTTTTTTAATACATTTGCTAAAAGTTGAAATTAATTATACACACATAAAAAGTTGATAATTCTAACTTTGATTTTTTGCATTTTATTATAATTTTTAAAAATTTGGATTTTTTAAAAAAAAAAATGAAAAATTTGGAATTTTTTTTGATTTTTTAAAGAAAAACAAATATTTAATTTTAATTCAAAATTAATTTTATGAAATTTTTGGAAGCTTTTTTTATTTTTTTTAAAGAAAAATAATTTTTTATTTTTTTTAAAGAAAAATAAATTTTAATTTCAATTTTAATTTCAAAATTATGTTATAAAAAATTTCTTTATTTTTTCAATTTTTTGGAATTTAAAGTTCGTTTTAATTTTTTTATTTTTAAAAAGAAAAATAAAATTTATTTTAAATTTTAATTTCAAAATTAATTTAAAAAAAAACTTCTTTATTTTTTAAATTTTTTTGGAATTTTAAAGATCTTATTAAGTTTTTAGAGAATTTTTTATATTTAATATGTACCAAATAAAAGTAAATATGTTAGTAAATACATTGAAAGTGCCAGTAGCCCAGTGGTAAAATATCTTTCCATTTGACCAACCAACCTGGGTTCGAATCCAGGGGTTTACATATTTTTAATTTCAAATCGTGTAAAACGACGTCGTTTCATCTCATTTGAAAACGACGTCGTTTCACTTAACGTCAACAATAAACGACGTCAAATATTTCTGTTAAATTTGTTGACGGCGTGCTAAATTGGCAAGTCAGCGAAAATATCTATACTATTAAAGCAGGATCCTATTGTCATAATTACCTTAGGGGCATGTTTCCTTCACTAACATTGCATGTTTCATTAAGGGCAATTAAGTAATATTAATAACAAATCTATATTGGGTCATTATTTTTGGATCCAGCCCAAATCAAATCTCTTTTGGGCCATTTGGGCCTATTAAAAAATCAGATTCAATTCTCACTTCTTTTTTTTCATTTAGGCCATTGAGTCCAAGTTAAAATATTTTTTTTTCAACTATTCTTAATTATTATTTTTTTCTTTTCTTAATATAATTTAAGCATTCATAAAAATAATTGATTTTTTTATTGAAAAGTATAAATCTTTATTAAAAGTATATAATTTTTTAATTAAAATATTAACCCCATAATAAAATTAATTTATCAGAGTTATACCAACTTAATTCATTAAAAAAATAAAGTTTAATTTTTTTAACATAAATAGCGCGGGTTTATTTTTGTCATAATTACCTTAGGGGCATGTTTCCTTCACTAACATTACATGTTTCATTAAGGGCAATTAAGTAATATTAATAACAAATCTATATTGGGTCATTATTTTTGGATCTAGCCCAAATCAAATCTCTCTTGGGCCATTTGGGCCTATTAAAAAATCAGATTCAATTCTCACTTTTTTTTTCCTTTGGGCCATTGAGTCTAAGTTAAAATAATTTTTTTCAACTATTCTTAATTATTATTTTTTTTCTTTTCTTAATATAATTTAAGCATTCATAAAAATAATTGAATTTTTTTATTGAAAAGTAAAAATCTTTATTAAAAGTATATAATTTTTTAATTAAAATATTAACCCCATAATAAAATTAATTTATCAGAGTTATACCAACTTAATTCATTAAAAAAATAAAGTTTAATTTTTTTAACATAAATAGTCATTTAAAATGAAATACGATAAATAAAGATAAAAATTTTAAGTCTTTTATAAAATAAAGCACAAATATATGAAAATGTGACATTTACTAAATATTTGTCAATTGAAAAAAAAACAAAAAAAAACCTGCGCTTTGAAAGCGCGGATCAAAATCTAGTTGTTAATTAATTCTAAAGTCAATGAAAGTTTGGTGTTTTTTTGGCCAGCCCCAAAGTCCATTTTCCACTTAATCAGTGGGTCATTTATTTTATTGTCCTCAAATCCGTGGGTCCTTTCTTTATACGAATATTACTAACACTATATAATTACCTTTTTTGACCCAAAAAAAAACACTATAGAATTACCTTTATTTTTGTCAAACGAATAACTTTACTTTTTATATCTTTTATGAAACAAGGGTGTATATATATATCTTAAATAGCAAACACAAAGAAATTGGGGCATGCTGAGATAACCAAACAATATCATTGTGGCATGCAGACATAATATAATCTTCGATGCGGAAAGAAAAAGATATGATTACGCCTCACCTATCATTTGCATGTCGAATGATTAATCTTACTGGGTTTTGTTTTCAAACCAAATGTTAACAACATAAATACAATTAATTATACAGATAAAAATATAAGATATAGTATTTGATCGTGGATAAATAAAAATAGCGCTGAAGCCATTCCGGGTCAAATTCAACCACTACTTCTCTTGTTTAGTCTTCCGTAGCTACCTTTATCAGTGTTTAGATCATAATGATTTGAAGCTAGAGTGATTTTCATTCTAGGTCACTTTCCATCTTTTTATTACATAATAAACCACTTTTTGCTATTGAGGTAATTTTTGTGACTAAAATCCTTTTCAACTAGTGGGATCCATACGTTTCTCTTTCTTCTTCTTCTTCTTTTATCGTTGTTTTTTTTCTAGCCAAAAATAAATTTTATTATCTCTTAATCTTTCCAAACAAGAAGAGGAAGACACGAAGATCTCAAACACTTCAGACCCGTTGTAATATATACCGCCAGTCCTTGTGCTCTTTAGTTCATCTCCACTTGTGCTCTTTAACTCATCTTCTTTGACAAAAAACTCACTATTTTTGAAATCTGAATGTGAAAAATATTTTAGAGATGATAAAACTACGATCTTGAAGTGTAACATATAATTAAAACGTAAAAGAATGAAAGATTATGTGAAATAAATCAATGGCGGCCGTAAATTTTTTGGAGAAAACCCTAAAATTTTGAGGAAGACGAAGACATATTTACTAAAATACCACTGATTAAAAAAATTGAAAATAAACAAAATATGTACACATTCATGGGTCGTACACATGGATAATAATGTATATGTACACTATTATATTAATAATTTGTAAACACATATAAAGGTGTTTGCGTGTTTAACATTTACTTATAAAAGAAATTTACAAGTATGTACACTATTTTATCATATATATTGCATTCAGTTGTGTTCTGATATTGATAAGTTTGAACATGTCCATGTTGTGTAATATAAGTAAATATGTACATTTACATGTTCAATGTCCATATGGACAACGTGGGAACAACCATTTGTACAAATGAATCGGTGTACATGAATCATTTCGTATAATATGATACACGTGGACAGTAGAATATATGTGTACACGTTGAAGATATTTAACACATTGAATAGTTTTAAAGTATCATTCAAAATTATGTATACAAATACAATATTAACAATTAAATGCTACTTAAATAATCAAAATTAACTAATAAGATGCAATATTGTACATGTACATCTATGAATAGATGTATATATGTACGTCAACATCAAAGTGTACATGTGTACACTGCAATTATGCAATTATATATACAAATACAATATTAACAATTAAATGCTACTTAAATAATCAAAATTAACTAATAAGATGCAATATTAACATCTAAATGCTCATATTGTACATGTACATACATCAACATCAAAGTGTACATGTGTACACTGCATATGTTCTTTAGATATAAACAAATTGCACCACAATTGCATAGAATATCATAATTAAAATAAAATTATATGTTAGATCACAATTAGATATCGTGTTTTTTCACTAAAACCGTAAATCACATTGTCTGGTTAAAAACCCAAAAACAAAAAAAAATCAAATTTTGAATGATACGTGAAAGGTACTTAGTGTGTTAAATATCGTCAACGTGTACACATATATTCTACTGTTCATATATACAATATTATATGAAATGATACATGTACACATAATCATTTGTACATTTTTCATATTATGATATTAAATAATTTTAATGATTTTGAGAATAGTTGCTAAAAAGATGTATTTATAGGTTTTTGGTAAAAAAAATTCTTCATTTCATTCGAAAGGGTCTAAAATGCAAATTTAAAACTTTTAGTTTAACTGAAGATGACTTATTTGCAAATCTGAAAGTTTTAGAGCAATAGTAGAAATATTTAAAATTACAAAGACCACATATGAAAATTAAGGAAAATTAATTTCAAGCTCCAACAATGGCGATATAATCTCAGATGCGGCGGCGGCTTCCCTTTACGGTCCACCGGAGGCACAAAGACAGGCTGAGATCACGACAAACACCTTTTGGGACACCGTGGAAGATAGTCTGAGGGCACAAGGTTGAGGCTTTCCATCGGACTTGAGATACTACAAAATAGAAGATCTGTGTAGAAGAAAGGAGATGGTAGTAGAGCTCGTCGTACTTGTGAATTATGGTGGAAAACTTGTTGCCTTACAGCAATCATGATATCTATGGTTTGTGATGGTAAATCAGTCACTATGAGTTGAATTTGTGGTTCAATCTGAATTTTGCAAAGCTAATCTTTTGAAATAAAAAGATTAGAAGTCAGAGATTTTAAAATGAAGAAGATGAAAAAGTTCGAGAGAAAAAAAGAAGAAGATAAAAGATGAAACTCATAAAAGATATATGAAAGTAGATCAAGAAGATACGAGAGAGATGAAAGTGGGTTCTACTATTTACAATATAGTTCTGTTTTAACTTGAAAAATCCAACTATATGTGATGAAGTTAGAGAAAAGTGTGTCGGTAGCATAAACTGTCTTATTGTGTTATAAATAACTTAAAACTGCCTTCGAGTGTAATTCTGTTAGAATAAACTGCCTTGGTAGAAGAAAGTGTCTTATTTTGTTAAAAAAAACTCAAAACTGCCTTACACTGTAATTATTTCAAGATTTAATCATAACTCTTCGTAACAAACAAGAAAAATAAAGTGGGTCCCATATATCTTTCTTCTTCGTTTTTCTCTTATTGAGTTCTTTACTTCTTTTTTTTTTGTAAAATAAATCATGTTTTTCCAGAATCTTTTTAAAAGAGCATATGTATTTAATCAATATTTTTATGATTCAATCTATCTTTTGAGATATGTCAAGCTATATCTCTGATGGTAGTATAATTGTGATGTATGTTAACAACGTAATCAATTAAAGCTTCAACCATGGCATTTGCGTTTTCTCGCATATTTGTACTATGTTCTTGCTTCAAAACTGCAGACCGCCCTCAACCAAGCTCGATCTCCAGGCTGCCGTGTTCATCTTCCTCGTGGTGTCACACGACGATTGAATCCGGTCCGTCACATTCTCACTTTGCCTCAGCCATCTTTGTTGTGTCTCAGCTCTTTTTTTTCGTTGTGTCGTGACCTTCGTTCCTCTTTATTGCATCCTCCAACTGGCACAAAAAGCTTAAGAGCATCAATGGCTAAATTTGGTGTTTTTGCATGTCCAACCCTTCAACTTTTGTCCTATTTGAGTTTTGATCTAAATTTTATTTATACGTGCAAATTTCTCCTTACTTTTACTACCAAAATTGTAAATCTGCATTTCCTCCTATGATATGCAAATAAATACACAAATATAATATATTCACCTAAAATGTAATTTAAAATGACTAAAATGAACAAAAACAAAATATTTAAAATTACTAAAATCATAAAATATTGTAGGTCTTGAATTACTTACTTTTCACAGGAATCCCAAATAAATTGCTCATGTTTATAAAAAGTTACATAAACGATTTCAGTTTCTATTAGACAATATGACCGTTCTAATATTCAAACCACTAAATGTATGTTAAAACCTAGTTGGTGTACAAATGAACAGTGTACATGTAACTGTTTATAAAATAGTGTACATGTGAACAATGAATATATGTGTACACATTGATGATTCTGACATACATCTTTTTTGTAGTCATCTAATGAATCAAGCTTCTACGACTTTTGAAATTCACGATAATATTAACAAAATATTGATAATTTTAGCACAATGTATACATTGTTTGCACAATGTACATTTGGATTCTTTTCTTCGTCCCATGTACACATGTACACTGATATTATGTACACATCAACTTAGTCACCCAATGTATTCGTGTACACATCAACTTAACTACCCAATATACTCGTGTACACGACCATGATATAGACAATCTAATGTTATATAGCACTTAATTATTTATTAGTAAAATGCTAACAAGTTCAAATTCAACTATTTAAATAACTATACTGCTATCACCATGTTTTATATGTTCACAAAGCAAATCACATTTTCAATACAAAAAGTTTAACTTAGAAATAAAGAGTCATTTCTACTTTTTCACATTACATACTAAAAACATTCAATACCATCTTCAAATGTCATACACATTACACTACAACAAAATAAATATAGACACCAATTTTTTTTGTCTTTAAACCTCTAGTAAATGTCCAAGCCGGTTCCAATTAAAGGCACAGCCTATTTCATCTGCTCAAAGTGTGTATGTGTACATTTACATATGTTCTTTAACGACAAGACTTAACGTGTACAATATACATATTATATTTTTCTCATATTTACACGTACACATATGTTTGAGATGCATTTTAGATGTCTAACATATTGTAAAGTTATGTACATTTGTTAGTGTTATGTGTACATTAAAGATTGGTGACGTACATGTGTACAACAAATATGGTAGTGTACATGTGTACAACAAAAAGGTTATTTCTGCATTATTTTTGCAATTTGCAAAGTTAAAAGCCAAATAGAAACTTCCATAAGTTCAAGGACTCATTCGTGTAATCATGGTAGGTTTGGTCGGTACAATTAAAAAGTGAAAAGTCAATTTGAAAGGGATACATTTGCAAATCAGAAAGTTTTGGGGAAAAAATGTATATACTCAAAAATCAAGGGAACAAATGTGAAATAAAACCAAAAGTGGCCATTGTTGCTCATTGACTTTCGCGATGAACGAGAGCTGCGCCGGAGAAGCTCGTAGCGGAACGACTATTCTTGGAGCTCCGAGAAGGTGATCTGATGGTGATGATAAAAGAAGATCCACTGTATCCGATGTATCTATGCTTCATCACATATCTGGGAATCAAAAATAGAGAAATCAGATAAGTTTGCATTGATTTTTTAGATTTGTAGATCTACAATAAAAAAAGTGTGTTAGTGATAAAGAAAATAAAAGAGAAGATGAAATTATGATGATAAAAAGGAATGTTTTGCAGGAAGAACTCTGATTTACAAAGTAAAAAAAAAAGAAGAGGCCAAATAAATTTATTCAAAAAGAAAAAGAAAAAACGAGATGATAATCAGATAGAGAGAGGAGAGAGATAATGCAAGTTGTTAAGTGTGGAACCATTTTAGTCACATGATTTAACTTAGTTAACAACTTTTTGGTTTTAGTTACAAAAAACTACTTTTGTAGCTGAAACTGTCTTATGTTGTAATAAAAACATAGAAATTGCCTTTGAGTGTTAATAACTCTTAGAAAAATAAGATTAGTTAGCAATTGTTTGGATGAGTTATTAACACTTAAAGGCAGTTTTCAAGTTTTTATTACACCATAGAGCAGTTTGTGCTACTAAGGTAGTTTTTGGTGGCTAATTACATCATTAACCCTAACTATAAGGAAACCTAGTTGCTGATTTAGTTATCTTCTACCATTTTTTCTGTGTTTGAATTTCAAAAGATTAAATGAACCAGATCTATTTTTTTAAACCATAACAATTAAATTTATTTTGACTTATAGGCAAATATGT
The DNA here is from genome assembly GCF_020379485.1 of Brassica napus. Lineage (NCBI taxonomy): Eukaryota > Viridiplantae > Streptophyta > Magnoliopsida > Brassicales > Brassicaceae > Brassica > Brassica napus. The sequence goes on along the minus strand of NC_063434.1, from coordinate 19,515,464 downwards.
TATATGTAGGTAACAGAGCATCTGAAAAAACGCGACGGACCTCTAATCGCGAGTTCCATTCCGCCGTGGTCGTCGTGCTTGGGAGAAGAATTGTGGCGGCTAGAATCACCATGGTTTCAGTCGCGGAGCACCAGACACTCCGGAGAGAAACGTGATGGAGAAGCCGGAGAGCTCCATTGTCCGTAACCTCAAACCGTGAGCAAAATTTTGGCAGAGTTCTACCATAATACGCTTCAAGGTCAAGTTGTCTCCTTCTCGTCGTGGTCTCCATGCTCGGGATGTGGGCGCCAGAATCGTCATGACTTCAGTTGCAGATCAAAGAAAAAGCTTGATAGGAGCAACAATGGTTAACTTTTGATTATTTGCAACTATGGTCCTTCCATTCTTTCTTATTCTCCAATTTATCTCAAAATTTTAATCAGTTCAAGTTTCTTCATGAATTTGCCCAGAAACTTTAAAATGTGCAATATAGACCATGGTTATGCAATTATGTAGAAATAATTACACTGTAAGGCAGTTTTCAGTTTTTTATAACAAAATAAGACACTTTCTTCTACCAAGGCAGTTTATTCTAACAGCTTTCTTTTGTCTAGACTAACTAGTTCTATTTTCTAACTACTCGATGACTAACTACAAGATTTAATCATAACTCTTCGTAACAAACAAGAAAAATAAAGTGGGTCCCATATATCTTTCTTCTTCGTTTTTCTCTTATTGAGTTCTTTACTTCTTCTTTTTTTTGTAAAATAAATCATGTTTTTCCAGAATCTTTTTAAAAGAGAATATGTATTTAATCAATATCTTTATGATTCAATCTATCTTTTGAGATATGTCAAGCTATATCTCTGATGGTAGTATAATTGTGATGTATGTTAACAACGTAATCAATTAAAGCTTCAACCATGGCATTTGCGTTTTCTCGCATCTTTGTACTATGTTCTTGCTTCAAAACTGCAGACCGCCCTCAACCAAGCTCGATCTCCAGGCTGCCGTGTTCATCTTGCTCGTGGTGTCACACGACGATTGAATCCGGTCCGTCACATTCTCACTTTGCCTCAGCCATCTTTGTTGTGTCTCAGCTCTTTTTTTTTCGTTGTGCCGTGACCTTCGTTCCTCTTTATTGCATCCTAATATCTAAAAAGTGAGATATGAGAGAGGAAAGATGTAGAAGGTGGGTTTCATGGTGGAAGAGGGGGGAGGGTTTCACGGCGGAAGAGGATATATTTGAAGAAAAAAATCTATTTTTTAAGAAAATAAAGTCTGTTGAATCCGAACTATTGGATCACAAAAATAGATCAATGGTTGAAGTGACATCTCACCTAAAATCAAGTATTTAGTAAAAAACAAATGGTCAACTAAAAACAAACTAAGTTCGTATGCAAGTGGGCTTACTTAGCAAAATGTGTGTGGGTAGCAACAAGTGACCTACAATGTAAATACAAACTCAAAAACTGACCCACAATGTAAATCTTTCTTAATATATCTATAATAATAAGAATAAAAAAATACAAAAAAGTTGGAGTTGAGGATTGGTAATTGTAGAATACACATTGTATTGCGTCATCAAACTATGAACATGTAGTTCAGTCGACTTGCATCAATCGGTTGAAGAGTCCAAAATTTACTAAAAGTTGTATGTGTTGCTTAAAATAAAACTAAAAGTTGTATGTTAAGAATTTTCATTCTGACATTGTGTAGGAAAACTGTGTGAATACCAAATGAAATATTCATTATATTTCAAATTAATAAATCTTTCAGTTTTTAACACATCTTAACTTTGAGTATAAATATATTATTTTCTGATTAGTAATTCCAATAAATTTAAAACCATTAATGTTATAATAAAGTTGATAATTTTCTTAAAGTTTATAGTTTAGTATTATACTATTATGTCGTAAAATACATAAGGATTTCAAATTTATTTATTTCAAGAGAACGTTTAAAAAAAAAAAAGGAGACTGCATTATATACCCTAATTTTTTTTATGGTCGACTCTCTCTCCTTTCTCTCTTAAGAACCATTGAGAGAGAGAGAGAGAATCGCGGTGGTTCCCTTGTCATTTCTCCTTCCTGGCTAGCGGGCATCGAATCTGGTATACGGTGGTCTCTTTTACGTTGTGTAGCCGGCTTTTGAATCTGGTGGTTCGCGCTCTCCTAGGCGGAACCATCCGGCTTAGGTATCCGGCGGTGTAGTTTTGGCGACGGCGATGGCTTACCCCTGGGGTTTTCCCGGTTCATCTGATCTTCGTCGGTCGTCATCTTTAGCTACATCGTCGATTGATCTTCTCTCCAGACGGATAATCGGAACTCGTTTGGATGATTGATCTCGATTGGAGTTCGTTTTTATGAAGCGAAGATTATTGGGCATGGTTGTTGGATTTGACATGTTTAGTTTCTCAGATTATTCTTGGGTATGCGTTGTCGCTGCTGAATTCCCAAAACTTCCAATACAGTCGTTGGAAGTGGGTTTTTGGTGGTCGTGGTCGAAGTTCCCAGTAGACTCTGGTGGTCAAGTGCTTTGCTTGGTATGGTGGAGACTTTTTAAGTCAGAAAAGACGGTGAAGGCTCGTATTTCTGTTGTGGCTCCGGTGTGGTATAGTGGATCCGGTGAATCGTCGGTTAGTTTTCCGATGTTAATTCTCGAGGTGGTGAAAGCGGTGGAGGCATTTGTGATGTGTGGTTCCTCGTAGACTGAGGTTCAACACGTGTTTCATCCACGCTGATCTTTTGACGCATGGTATCGTTTTGACGTCTCTCTTTGGTTATCTCTTGTTGGACTTTTAAGTTTTGGGTTGCCATTTTGGTTTGGGCTTTTGTGTATGTTTTTTTTATGTTTGGTTTTTGTATGGTCTCTTCGGACTTCAGCCTCTTAATAAAAAATCAGATGGAAAAAATACCTAATTTTTTAAAAATCAACTTCATACCCATAACAACCAAAGAGATATGACATGTTATCACTTATCAATTAATAGGATTCAGACAAAAATACCCACTTGATATATGGAAGTAAAGTGTGCTGGAAAAAATACCCAGCTTGATCTGACTCTTCTTTCGTTTTTTTATTGGTTTTGTTTTATACTATGTTAATAAAATTATTCAACACATCCCAAATTATTTACCTTGTATCTTTTTTACACAATTTTTTAGAAAAAGCGATATTGCTGAAAAAATATTTACATGTTTTCATATACACCCAACTTGCTTTTTTAATCAGATATATATCACTAAAAATATATGATCTATTTTCTTAAAAAAAATTTATTTAGTTATATATCTTTTTATATAGAATAAATCATCTTCATACAATATAAATAGGTATTTCAAATTTATAATATATTACACATCCATATAGTATACTTCAGTTGTATTTTCAAAAAGGACAATATAGTTTTTTTCTTTGTCAACAACAATACATATTCAATTAAGACTATGCTAATCAAACTGGAGATTCAGTGTCCATGTTAACGATGAACAATGGTTGAATCCAAGCACTCCATGCCAGAATATCCGCTCTTGTGTTATGTGTTTTTGCTACATGTAGGAGATCTGAGTAATTTAAACTCTCTTTATATAATGCAAAATCAGGTAATTCTTCAGGTTCTGAATATCTTCACCACTTTAGAACAATCTGTTTCAAAATTTACATGGAACTTCCGTAAGTTCTTCATACATTACATAGCCCAAATAAGAGCCTCTAATTCCGAGTGAAGGGGTGATAAGCTAGCTCTCGTATTCTTTGCTCCATTAAACCATCAAAATTTTTCAAAGTACTATACCAACCTTGTCATAAATCTTGTCCTTCTCTTTCCACGATCCATCTGTGAAGCACCAGCGACCCGATATATGAGGTAACGTTTCTATATGCACCTCTCTATTTTGAATAGTGTGTTGGGTCGTTGGGTCGTTGTGTCTTGTGCCTCGAGCCATAGGATCGATTATGTTTCTGACAATTCAATTGTATCCCAAAGGTCGATGTCTATGTTATTGAAGACTTTGTTGTTTCGCCATTTCCAGATATACCATAAATCCATGGATACTGATGGTTATCCCATGGTTGCACTCTCCAAAACATGTAGTCCATATTAGCATAAACCGATTGTGCATGAAAACTTTTTGGGTTCGATGGGATCTTTGAGATAGCCCACGTTTGGACTGCTGGTGGACACTCAAAGAAAATATGAATATTTGATTCCTCCTCCGCTCCAGAGCGTGCACACTGGGTGTCGCCTTGTAAACCTCTGGCCTTAAGATTTTTTTTCTCTCCAGAGATGCATCCTGATACTGCCATAAGAAATGCTTAATTTTTGGTGAGCATCGTATTTTCCATGAGAAAGAATTCAATGGGGTAATGTGTGGACCATATAGCGGGATATCTAATAATCATTCATTGTGGCTAGTGATTTTGACTCCATGTAATCTACACCTTAGTATGTGCATGAATACAAAATACTTGTTTTTCACAATTTTGAATTATGGGCCAAATCACCTGCGAGCTAGTCTAGATATCTTCTCCAAACCTCTGAATACAGAGTTAAAAGAGTTGCTATCTACTGGATTTGAAGCATATGATGTCTCTTTGAATCAAAATTTTAATCTTAAAGTATATGGCATGCTATTAGGATGGACGACCCATGGTAAGTTTTCTTGTCCAATTTGCATGGAAGATACAAAGGCTTTTTATCTGCCTAATGGAAGGAAGACATTTTGGTTTGATTGTCATAAAATATTTCTTTCCCATGGCCATCCATTGAGGACGAAAAAGGACTTTTTGAATGAAAACACACACAATGAATGATTTTCCACCTGAATCTTTGACTGTTGAGTAAGTTTGTTCCTTGCGGTTAGATGGTGTCAATTGACAAAAAACATCTATGTGTGGTGAAAATGGTCATGACAAGAAGAAACATGGCTATCGGAAGTACCATAACTGGCACAAGGAAATCATATTTTGGGAGCTGTCGTAATGGAGGGACCTCATTCTTCGACACAATCTTGATGTGATGCATATTGAGAAGAAATATTTTGATAACATCATAAATACTCTTATGAGTGTGAAGAGTAAATCAAAAGATACAATCAAGTCAAGATTGGATATAGCACTTTTATGTGGTCAGGAACACTTACACGTTAATAGTGATGGTCAAGATCCTATTTCTCCCTACACATGGACGAGAATACAAGAACACGTTTATTGGAATCTGTGAAACATGTGGTATATTTCCCATATGGTTATACTTCAGACTTAGCTAGTTGTGATGAAATAGAGAAGGACACGTTTTCAGGCATGAAGAGTCATGACTACCATGTGTTTCTGGAGAGGCTACTTCCATTTATATATGCAGAACACCTAGACTAGAACGTCCATCTTGCGTTATAAGGTACTAATTAGTTATAGTTTTATGAAAGTTTACAACTCGTGTGTTTATAACTTGCATTAGTAACGATAAGCAGTTAAAATATATATTGTAGGGGTTGGTTTAGTTTTTCATGACCTTTGTTCGAGAACTTTGCAAAAAGTCGAGTCAAAATACTTAAACAGAACATAAATTTTATAATCTACATTTTGAAAAAGATTTTTCCACCATCATATTTTGACGTGATAAAGCATTTGCATATACATCTCCCCTACGAAGCTGAACTAGGAGGCTCTGTGCAATATAAGTGATGTATCTTTTTGAAAGAAAATTCAAAAAGTTGAAAGCAAATGCAAAGAACAAAGGATATGCGGCAGGATCGATAGTTGAATCATATATCAATGACGATATAGCTTATTACTCAGAACACTATTTTTCTGACCATATACAAACGAAATCAAGGTAAATGTTACAATTATTCATATGTTCACTTTTTCATGTGTAAACACATGTTTTCTTCTGAAAATTTGGATTTGTTTTCATCACTTGGACAATGTTAACAAGATTTGATGAAGGTGAAGTCTTTGTATATCATGTCGAAGGAATACATAATATATTTGCAGATAGTCCAAGTTGGAAAATGAAAGAAATTTGGCTATCTGAAAAAGATTATCAATACGCATATGCATATATTTTACGAAATTGTGATTATTTTCACAAGAAAGAGAAGGAGAATGAGAATTGAGAAACTCATAACTTCTTGCTTTACAACATAGCCCATCGACGTTGGATCTCAGTGAAGAAGGGTGGTGCGGAGATGCAGAGGAAGAAGATGCAATGACATGAAGAAGCGGAGGTGGTGGCGGATATGATAAAGGAAGAAGAATACGGTGGAGGTGGTGCCCGAAACGGTGGAGGTGGTGTCAGAGACGGCGATGTATGATATATATATATATATTTGTGTAATTTATTTTATAAATAATCAATACAAAATGTAATTTTTGTTTGTATTTTATGTACTTCATAAAAAATTGTTTGTATTTGTAAAGTAGCCACTAACAAAATTGTGGCTAAATCATATGTGGACACATATATAAAAGTGAAAGAACCGTGGTTAAATTATCTAACAGTAGCAAAATGGTAGCTAACTACGACTAGCCACGATTTTCTCGAGTTACGATGATACAGCTACAGATTTTAGCCATAGAATTTTGTAGCTATTTTTTCTATAGCCATGAATTTCTTCTATATAGCCATGAAAATTATTTGGTGATTATAACATATATTTTTGCTAGTGGAAACAGAAGAGATATATATATTCCAGTTCTACTTGATTAGACAGAAGTTAGAAAAGGTCTCAATTTTTTTCAGTGATCAGATCAGTTTTTTGCCCATTAGTAAATTTGATCAGTTATGGATTGGGATGTGCATTTAAATCGATGTAGTGAACAAACTTGAATATGAAGTTACAATACATTTAATAAGTCGAGAAACCAAAAAACTACCAACACGTTCACATGGCGCGCACATACACAGAGTCTGACCGTTGTATCAAGACCATGTGTTCACACATGTTAACAAACTAAAGTCTTAAGTGTAAATATTAGCTAAATTCTCGGAATTTCAATTTGTTAATTTGTTTGATTATATATATTACTTAATTTTTACAAACAAGTCCAAGATGCTCTGAAAAAAAATAGCAGGTTTGTTTGTGTTTAACGAAAGCAAAAGATTATTATAATCTGTCATGTTGGGTGGATGAAGAACCAAAAAACATAATTTGCGATCCAAAAATCTTGATTCCTTGCGTGTTGGTCGCCGTACAAACGTCAACGTGATTAGGCCTCCGTATATAGGCGAATCTGGATTTTAACTTTAGTTATTACTTTTTTTCTTTTTACAATTAAGTTTGTACAAAATCAATGGATGATGGATATATTAGGGTAGGGTCGCGGGGATGTATCCACGAAGTATCATCCTTTTAATTTAATTTTTGTATTTTAAATATGATTTAAAGGACACTGGATAGCTGATCATGAGTCAGGTTATTGTGGCCAGTAACAACATTTATTTATTTTAAAATATGATTATTAATCTTTGTCATAAGGATGTATCCTTAGGATATTCGAATCTTCAGTCCTACTTATGACAGGAATTGATTACCTCACGTGAGTATTTGCAACTGTAACTTCGAATGTACGTATAAGTATAATCTTAGGAATATCAAGATCTAAAAGTTTGAGATTGCAAATGAAGTTGCAAATAAAGAATCTTCCAGCTCACAAGTTGCTTTTGAATATTTCCGATATTGATTATCGACAAACCTCACAATGACTTGTGAATATTTTAGAAATGGATAATTGTATTTCTCACAGCATATTACCAGAAAGTTTTCTTTAAATGATATTTTTATAATCATCAGATAAATATTTTGACCTCTTACTTTTGTTCAGTGGTTACATGGTTTCATTTGGGTTTTTAATTCTCATTCTAGTGATTTTTCTGAAAGTTTCATTACTTATATCTTTTTAGTTTTAATTTAAAATTACAACAGTACTTTAAAAATAGTACCATAACATCTATACTATTAAAATAGAATTCATGACTTCTTTCATGTGTGATATTTTAAATGGATCATCCTAAAAAATTGCTTATATTTTTTTGTTGTATTTTCATAATAAAATCCTAAAAAAATATATTTAATTACCTTTTTATTCCATCAAAATATTATTGGATATGCCTAATTTCTAAAATTTAATATTCCATCAATATATAATTATATTTTCATATGACCATTTATAATCTCATTAATAATAATAACATTTAATTATTCTAGAGTTTATACCTGTATATGATCTAATTAATAATAATAATAATAATAATAAAATTTATAATGCAAATACAATTGTGTTAGGATTTTTAATATTTGATTCAATTTTATTATCTGCAAGGTAAAATTCTAAAATTCTTATCGTTATATATTTTCAATTTAAACAATTGATTAATTATAACATGTAAACTATAAAATTATTATTAATTATATTATACATGTATCGATTTTTATATAGGTATTGTGCTAACAAACATGTATTGATAAATATATAATATTTTAAAATACAATACTATAGATTCTGCCATATATTGTTTTTATAATAAATCGCTTAATATATGTATACTGCAGTGATGAACTTTTCATGCGTGATTTTTTAATTTGGACAATTCTTTTAAATTTTATCATTTTTTTTAAATAAATACATTATAATACTTTATCTTTTTACTTAAGTACAAATAAATATTTTTTAATATTTTCTAACTAAAGAAAAACCCAAAAGTAATAGATAAAAATAAATATTTAATTTCTCTTAATATGTGTGAATAACCTTAAACATCATATATTTGTATCAAGAGGGAGTATAAACTAAAATATTTAAGTATAAAAATAAATAAATAAAACCGCACAACCTAGTTTAATTTTAAAATATATATCACAGAATTTCGTGTCAATAGAGACGAATATTTTGTGTACTTTATAGATTTATCAATCTTTTCTACTAATTTTCATGCTTAATTAGACTATCTCCATCCCTACTCCACAATTTACTCTAAAAATAGAGTTGGAAATGGAGTATGAACAAAAAATAAAAGTTTACTCCATAAATAGAGTGATTTTTTTTTTGTTTGTTCATACTCTATTTTTCACACTATTTTTAGAGTAAATTATGTAGTATGGATGAAGATGCCCTTACTAGACGACATCTAATCTGGTATCTAATCAAATTTTGAAATCTTACTTAATTATAAAGCCTATCCCTAGTATATATCTTCCATCCGTAGTCATCATTTTTTTTAGCAAGTAGTCATCATTAAAGTGGTGTAATATATATAACCTCAAATCCCTTTATTATTAAAAAAAGAGCACTTTTAGAGACTAACCTTATGTTCATGTGTTATTAACAAGAATGTTATTACAGTATTTGTCATTATTCATTAATTATAGCTTAACATAATGTTTTAGTCATGTTAATTGGTTACATGTGTTGATATGGGAGGTAATATCAAATCTGGTAGTTTGGCGACCTTTTTGTTAACGTGTTTTATTCATAAAAATCATCAACACAGTTATTTATGGTTTCATCAATATATCAAACTGATGGGAAAATCATCATCGAGTAAAACCGGTTTATATAAAATGGTATAATCGAAATATATCAAAACGATCTTAAATAGTATTGTTTTATTTTCAAAACGATGTCTTTAAAAATAAATGGATATTTATATACCGGTTTATAAAATGGTATAATCGATATCACAATATATCAAAACGGTTTATTCAAAACCGTTTTATATCATTGTAAAATGTTATGCTTTATATCATCAAACGATCAATTCCTTTGCACATTAACTATGTTTTGTCAATGCCATAATTCTCAATACAATATACTATTGGATCGTTTTATGGCAGTGTATTGTTAATGAATCTGATTCAAATTAAGTGAAATAAATATATTCATACGTTAATTAGTTGCATTAATTCGCTTAATTTAAGTTTCTAAATATCAAATATGAATTGTCAATCACATATTACTTGCCTGACATATTGCATGAGCTGTCATAATATTCTAAATTAGGAATGTATAATATTTGAATATGACACTAATTTGGTTATATATGTATGTATTTATAACGGACGATTTTGGTAGTGCCATTGATAATTCAAACCGAATCACATATCATACAAAAACTAAATTTGGATCAGGTCCAATTTTAAATGCATATGTGATCATCACTGATTGATTTTTAAACTTAACTAGATCTTGACCCGTGCCTCCGCACGGGTATTTATTTTTAATTTTTGTAAATGTTTAAAAATTAAATACATACATTATTGTACTAATTAAATCAGAAGATGCTAATTAATTAAATATAACTGAGTTAGTTTTATTATTCTGAAAATTTTAAATCATATTGATCAATTTAATTTTTAATAAACCAATAAATTAATCTGACTATTTTATAGTTTTTTATGAATTGCAAAATTAACTTTTTGATTTTTTAATAAATGAATGATTGCATATCTTCTAAATTTATTAGGTAGCTAAATATTAGGCAATTTCTTAACAATTTTTATGGAAGTTGCTATTTATAAGGTAGTGGCACAGGTATGTAATATTTGTGGAAAACTAAGGATTAAGATTTATATGTACTTCAGTTTTAATAGTTTAGATTTGATTGACCAGATCCTCAATTTGTTTCCTATAATATTACAAATCATTGTATCAAATATTTATTTAGAAGCTATTAAAATTTCCTAGCGAGAAAATGGATTGCACAACAAATTTTATTCCTAACTTCATTCCCCTTTTTCTTCATCACAACACCGACATGGAATAAATTGGAAGTTTCAATTTTTACAATATGAAATAGTAATGTTTTTTAGTCCAACCCATCTTTTTCCTTAAATGGGTTTAAACTATTTTTAATGATTAACTAAATAGGCCACGAATATATAGTAGAATTTGTTTTTGTTTAAAAAATTAAGGCATACCCGAAATAAATATAAACCATCATCACTTTCGTTTAAAAATTTGTTACAATAAAAAATATAGGGTTGGGAAAAATCCGAATCCAAAAAGCCTAACCAAATCTAATCTGAAAAATTAGTACTGAATTTTAACCAAAATTGTAAATATCCGAACGGATTCAAAATTTTAGTATATAGAAAACCGGAACCAAATCGGATCCAACAAAAATATTTCAGGTATCCAAGTACATTTGAACCAGATTTATATACTTTAATAGATTAATTATTTTTAAATTTAATATCTAAAAGAATATACAAAAATATAAGATGTTTTTAAGTTGTCAAAAATACTTTGAAATATGTACAAATAGTTAATAGTACATATTTAAAATAGCTAAACAATACTTAAAATACCAAAAATTTTAAAAATATTTATTGATTTTCTATCCAAATATTTAATCTAAACCAATTTTTATGTTAAGTTAAAGTACTTTGGCATACATTATAAAATTTATATGTGAAATAGTATTTTTATTTTTAGATTTTCAAAATTTAACGTAAATATTAACTTTAATCTAAAAAAAGTTTAAATGGATTATCTGAATCCAAAGATCCGAATTGAACAGAATCAAGCCAAACCAAATGGTACCCAAATGTCAATCCCTAATCAAATGTAAAAAATAGTTATTGATAACAAAATATGTATTTTTATAATATTTAAATACAACATATTTTTTAAAAAAAACTCATTCCGCGCACGGCGCGGGTTATCATCTAGGATTGATGTTATAATGGCAATTATGGCATCATCTGGTTTTCTGATTAAGTATGTAAAACACCATGCTTCAGTAATAAGGATATTTTATATAATATCCCCTTCTTATTATTTGAGGAGCATTTTTATAAATAAACATTTATCGCATGTGTTATTCACAACTTTGACATTTCCTAAGTGTCAACACCACATTCTACCTCACAACTTTTTTTAACCTTCTTTGACCTAGACTAATTACATGTCATGCCATTGCCAAAAACATATAATATATGTTTCATTTTATGCATCTTGATTCTAAGCATTTATTCTAAACATCTTGCCAAAAACATATAGTCTCATTCATGAACGTGTTAAGTAAATTTAAAATATTGAAACTTCTTACACATTCATGTCACGACACTATTGTATAAAATGTGAACTCTATGGATAATATAATTTATATGCCCTTTTAAGTATATCGATACTTTTTAACATCCCTATCAACTCGAGATAATATTATGTCAGTGGCCATCATATTATATAATTTTTCTAATTTATATTAAATAATATACTATGCTTAATAAACCAGAAACAAGATGATATACTATGTTGTGCGATTCGTCTCTGTGTTGTTGTATATTAGTTAGTTATTATTAGTAATATATTATTAATAATATGTTAGCATAATAGTTGTGTATACTCGATCACATCAACAACATAATCGTATTTTTATTCTGATTATAAACACTTAGATACAATACGAAGATATTACTCAAAAATGAAACATATAGTCCATGATATATTTGAATGAATCGAAAAAAACGCTATCATTGGATCTTGATTAAGCTATATTTTCTTAATGGAGTAAATCTCGGTGTCAAATATTGAATGCTCCAATTCAAAAGATTAATGAAAGTTGGTCATGAAATTTGAGTCAATCAAATATTTTCGGAATGATTGACTTTCGTGTTTGTGGTATTTCAATTATGGGAAGTCTATTGTATTCTTTCCAATTTTAGAGGATAATATTCACACTGATTGATCAATCGTGACATATGTGATAGTAACATAAGATGTTGAATCTCTATGGTCTAAATTTTGAATAAATATGCGATCAATTATGGATTTTGGGCGTGATTTTAGGGTTATATGCAATTATGGATTTCTTAGTCAATATAATTTTTTTATGTCCATTCATTTATCTACAATACTAAACAAAATCACTAAGAATTATTAACCTTGATGGTATGTGGTATAATGCGCAATGTACAATCAAAATTTATGTTAATGAACTACACAACAAGGTCCATTGTCTACTCTGTTCTAACTGAATCATATCATAAGAATTTCAAGCTTTGTTGTGTAGATTTTACACACACTCTGTTAAAGACACTTGTGAATAACACTAAAACATTCTAGATATATTTTTAAGTTATTTGAAAAAGAGTATACATTCATTATATTTGTGACTATTGTTCTTGATGTATGACTATGATCACTATGATTCATGTATTGAAAATATAACTGATCTTCATTATTGTTCATTGTTCGTGTTATATAACTTTGAATCCTTAACCAAGTTCGTAGCAATGAGTGTTTTAACTTCCTATGTATCTATTCCATTAACATATAAACTTTAACTATATATTTTTTCTTAATGGACAAAAATAAATCAAAATATATGCAAAAAGAAACGTATAAAGAAAGATTGCTTTTTGGTTGACAAAAAAAATTGCTTTTTAATGAGTTTTTATTATGTCTTTCGTTATGATAGAAATTTCACGAATTTCAGGGTAATCTTTAAAACATCAATAGTATTTTTATTTTTTAAATATTTGGAATATATGAAATATGGTGGTCTATTTAATTTAAATGTTAAATTTTGTGTGCACGTTAATTTCGAACTTTACGTATTTAGAAAAGTGTAATTTGGTAAGATTTGATTATGTGCATAAAGTAATAATATACTCTATCCCATTACCGAACTATAAGGCTTAAATTTGGACATACAATATTTCAAATAATGTTATTATCTAATTAGCCCGTAGTTTCTTTTAAAATATAAAATTTCCATATAAAATACCACTATTTTTATTTTAGATAAGATCCAATAATATGTTATATAACTTAAATAATACAAACCTAATATAAGAATGTAACCAACATATAAAGTTGAAATAATGAAGTAAAATATAAATGCAAATTTGTTTATATTCTCATCATGCACAAGGTCCGGATTACCACCTACTATATATTTTTTTTTACTTTACTAAGGAACAGTGGCGGAACTAGGTGGAGGATGGGTGGGGCAGCTACCCCCATGAATTTTTTTTTGGTGTAATTTTGTTTATAATTTTAATAATGTCCTGGATTAAAATTTAAATTTATAAATACATTACTAGTGTTTTGTCGTTTTGCCCCGGATAGAAATCCATTCTAGATCCGCTACTGGTTAGGAACTTCCTTTATTAATGTTATGAATTATGTTATTTATTATTAAATTTGTCACGTTTGGAATTGCCCTTTTGTCTATATAAATTGATGTATACTTTAAAACACAACACTTCTTTAACTCTAATTAATCATTTTGTCAGTTGACCACTCCAGATGGTGCATTTCCATAAGGTTCATGTGATGAACGAATGACTACACTTCAATATCTCAGAAACATGCCACATATCCGAGCGTATAATCAGTAGAATTGGATCATTCAGACTAAGGTTCCGAATGGTGACTGCGGGTTGAGCGGTGCGGAACAAGTAGTTTAATTTTGGTGCGGTTCTAACAGTTATAAAAATGTATAAATATAAGGTATATATAGGCTCCGAATGGTAACAACAGATTGAGCGGTGCGAGACAAGCGGTTTGACTGTGGTGCGATTCTGACAGTTATAAAAAACGTATAGATATATAGTATATGCAGAAATTTTTGTTACTGTTAACTGCGTGCAGTACATGACGGATGTTACCATTCGGAGTCACAGAAATTTCTATTAGTGTTAATTATGCGGAAGCTCAGTACCAACCGAATGAATCATAGATGAGTAAATAAAAACAAAAATAAAATGTCAAGCGAAAGCATTTAAGTCTGTGAAAGTGAGAAAAAGCAGATAAGAAGTTGCAGTGTCCCTTGTCCACCCAATCAATATCTTGATTTCATTTCTCCTATTTCTAAAGAATATTAATAATTTTGTATTTTTACTTGTCATGAATGGTACCAAAGTTGATTTGGATATATTAGTTAGCTATATATGATTTTCTTGTTTTCGTATAAATCTATATACCATAACTTTTTGTCCATGGTCCAAGTTCAACGTGCATTTAATGCTATAGTCGGCCGGTTTTGAAAAAAGACTAATTTTTGGATATGATGTTTATAGTTGGATAATATAAAAGTAACATTACATATTAATTTTTTAAACATATCATCAATACTATTAAAAAAAGACTAATATAAAAGTAATATTTAGTTTACATGACATATTATATATGATGCCATTAAAATGTATAGAATCTTTAAAATTGATTTATCTAATGAAAATAAAATATTTTACGCATATTTATTTCATAAACATAATTAAATTATTACAAAATAATAAATATGGTTAAATAATTATAGATGTTTATAAATTAAAAATTATATTTTTGTAAATATACGTACATACAAAATAACATAATATAAATATTTTACAAGTATATATATATAAACATAATATAAAGAGTAAATAGTTTTAAATAGTAATTTGTATTTATTGTAAAGCAAATATTTTAAAATTTTGATTTTTAAAATGTAGTTTAATATATTTTTACTTGACAAAAGTAAATTACTAATATTAACTAATATTAAATTATTGATTATATGGTGAATCACATTAAAGTTGATATTTACTATTTCAGTTTTTTCGGATTATTCAAACAATATGCAAAAATTATCAAATACGAAACAAGTTGAATGAATATATTAATGTATTTCTAATATAAAATATTTAAAAACCCTTTAATCATTGTGAGACAAGTTAAAATATAATTATTTATTTTAACTATAAATCATTAGAAATAAAAATGTTACCAAAGTGAAACAAGTTACAATGAATAATTTTTTTGTCAACAAAAGAATAATCTTGAATTTTAAAAGTGTAAATCAAAACCTAGTAACAGTTTAAATGGACAAATGTTCTATAGTGTTGATTCAAATTAAACCAACTTTTGCTCAATTCCTCAAAGTTACAAAAAAATTAAAATTTAATAACAAATGTTGTTTGAAATTTATCTTTTGCTTTATTTATCATATACAAACTTTAAGTTTTAGTTGAAATAAATAAATTTAACACATCTGTATATATTTTCTTTTTTTGCAAAGTCCAATTTATGTAATTGATTTTGTTTAACAACACAAATAAAACTTTTAGGATTATCTATGGAAAGGTTTGTTATTCTTTGTGTTAGTATAATTCAAGTCCTTAGAAAAAGTCAAACACTATACTAACATTGGCTTATTATTATAGAGCTCTTTAATACACCAATATATAAGAAAAGTAAGAATTTAATAGAAAATAAATTTATTTTAAATCAGTAAGAACAAAAACAAAAATATCAAAATCATCGGTCCCTGATCTCCGGTGCCGGCACCCACCCGTTTCTAATCATTTATTTAATTTCCGACCATGCTATACATTACTATATTCCATTCAATTTTAAACTCCAAAACTAACAAAAAGAAATAAGTAAACGTCAGAGATGGCCCCGGCAGCAACAGTCAAATCTGCAACAATATGGTTACAAATCTTTATTATTATTCTTTAACCCGAAATGACAGTCCAATAAAATAATCACGACATCATATTATATCCATATTAATAATAATAGTAACAAAAGTGATGTTAATGACATAATGTTTGGGTTTCACATGCTTTATAAGCAAAGATCTGTGTGTGTGGTGGACCTAACCCTTTACGCTGTCCCGAGAAAGACACTCTCTCTTCTCTTCCTCTTTTCTTTTACAAGCTCTCTCATTCTCTACTCTGTCTTTTTTTGTTTTCTCTCAATCATAACAAATTTTTTTTTTGAGGAAGAGATGGGAAACTGTCAGGCGGTTGATGCGGCGGCGTTAGTTCTACAACATCCCGACGGCAAAATCGATAGATATTACGGTCCTGTCTCAGTCGCCGAAATCATGCGTATGCATCCTGGTCACTACGTTTCTCTTATTATTCCTTTGCCTGAGGCAGACATTCCGGCAAAGACGAGGGCGGAGGAAGAAGATGGTAAGAGTCAGAAAAGGGTCGTGAAGTTCACGCGCGTGAAACTTCTCCGACCAACAGAGAATCTCGTACTTGGTCATGCTTACCGTCTCATCACTTCACAAGGTTTGATTTTTTTTCTTTTTATATTTAAATATCTTTCTATTGTTTTTTTTGTGTGTCTTCTAATGGTCTTATTTATATCAAATTAACTCAGAGGTTATGAAAGTTATAAGAGCGAAGAAGTATGCGAAGACAAAGAAGCATCATAATGAAACGACTAGAGAGAAGAAAAAGCCATCGCTGGAGAAGAAGGTTGATGAAGTATCTGACAAGCATCAGAATCTGGTACGGAATCTCTCCTACGTCGAGTATAAGAAATGGGTTTAGCTAAAAAGAATTAAGCTTTACTTGAAAGTAATTAAACATCGGTTTAGTTAACAAATCAAGCTTCATCAATCTATTTTCTGGACTTGAGCACAGTATATTAGCGTGTTTTCTGTTAATGAGTGTTTCTTTTTTCCTTTTTGATAGGAAACAAATGATGAGAAGCAACGTGCAGTGTTAACGAGTTCAGGTTCGTCGAAATCAAAAACATGGAGGCCATCATTGCAGAGCATCTCTGAAACTACAAGCTGATTATGTTTATTTTAGTTTTTCCTTAAGGAACAAGAAACAAAATCTCAGTGTGAGAAAAACAAAATAATGTGTGAAATCATCAGAAGATGGACTCTTCAAGAGAAAGAGATATAAATTCTTCTCTTTTACGTTCTTTTCTGGTTTTCACATAGATCAAGAGAAAACCTCTATAGAGATTAAAATCTGAGTCCCTTTTTTTTGTCTCGCCAGTGTATATAAGTTCTCAAGATCAAGAAATCGATTGAAAAAGGAAATGTAAAACAGATGATGTGTTGGTATTTAGGAAAAAAAAAAGAGATTTATTTTACAATTGTTATTATTATTCTCTTGTATGTATATACAAGTTCCTGGAATGAAACTGTAGCAAGAGTATAATATTCAAAACCATTAATGTAAAATGTGTCCAAAAACTTTTGCTTTGGATGTCTGTGAACTGTGAAGCATAAATGGCCGTAAGAATTGCATTGAGTTGGAATGATCTTAGTAGGTAAAACATCTTTTCAATCATTTATGGGATACCTGTTAAAGAAAATTTAATACCAAAAATTCATTTTGGATTATTGTCTTATTTCCTTATACCAAGAAAATGAAGCTTAAAAAATCGTAAATGTTTTAAATGACTTATTGTCTTATGAGGTTTATTTGAATAGAAATCAAACTAATTAACTTGTTTTATTTTATGTTTGTTATTCGTTTTCAGAACAAGAAAAGGATAACCATTTGGGCCAACCCAAACCAAACCAAACCAAACCGATCTTTATAATAACCGATCCATTTTAGATTGCGTTGGAATATTCAAGCTGAAAGAAGTATAATCCCATTCCAAATCCAGCTAATGCATTTTAGACTTAATAATAAGATAACTTTTGGTCATTTTTATTTTGATAAAGTTTTTAGAGAATTTGCAATGCAAGAATAGGGTAGCCTATGATTTGCCTACAATATTCTACCGTACATTTTTAATACCCCTATCGTTGAGATTACTAAAGTTTCTAATGTTTTAATCCGCCCCGCACCGAATCGCAATTAACACTAACAAAAATCTTTACATATACAATACATTTATATATTTTTATAAATGTTAATACTGCACCGCAGTTGTACCGCTTGTTCCGCAGCACTCAATCTACTTTTACCATTTGGAGCCTAAATTTTTTCTATCATATCTTTTTCTCTATATCATATTTTAGTTTATGTCTCTCTCTTCTGTAACTGTTCTTTCTTTTTTTCAGTCTCTTTCTTTTTCTCTGTCTATGATTCTTCTTTTTCGATTAATGCAGCAGCAATAGAGAAAATTACATTGGCATAGGCAGCAATGATAACGGACCAAATTGTGGCACATCTTTTACGCTTGAGGCAATTGTGAAGATTGGGCGGAGAATCCGCAGACATATTTGCTTTTGTTACTTTGGAAATCCATCAATGACGGTCACAACCCATAAGATTTTGTGGTGGTTAAGGCGAACGTATTCTTTCTCCCTTGATTTATACATGTTTTTAAAGAAGAAAAATGGAACTGATTTTTTTCTGTTTCTTTCCTCGTTTTTTTGTATAAAATGCTTTGTAACTTTTGTTGGGTCAATACTTTGTAATTTCTTAACTTTTTCTTTGCTTAAGATTCTTATTTTTTTTATTAGTGCAATATCAACGAAGACGGTTACATCAGCATAAACATCGCTGATAACGGATCCGAGGGGGTCCTTGCTGAATACATGATGAAGGATTTAAGAAATTTGATACATTGAGCCAATAAAGTCGTAGCTGCTGAGAATCTCCTTGAGGGCAGTGACACTATATGCACTTGATTTGCAAAAGCATAATATTGTCAACAAAAAACAAGTGGTTGACATGTGGGATATGTCAAAAATCCATGATGCTTTGGAGAGACACCCCTTTGCGCCATCTCACACATAGATGATAAAATCTCAGTACACAAGATAAATAAAAATAAGGATAAATGATCCCCGTATTCCATGAAATGATTTCACCGATCCTAGGGGTGAACCGTTTATAAGAAACGGGTACAAGACAAATTCGACCCAAACCGTAACCCAAATTATCGAAGTTAGATCGAAACCCATCCGGTTCACAACATCCCTGGTAAAGCTCCACTCAACTCGACGGTAAGCTTTGATCTTTTTCGTTGTTACTACCATTAGCAATATTATTTTTCCTCCGACATCCGTAGATAGTGGAGAGTTTTGTGGGTGATGAGTACATTGTCGGTGACAGTATGGCCTGACACGAAGGCAGATTGTTAATTTGTAATCAAACATGGGAGAAGAGGGTTAAGCCGGCAAGTGAGAATCTTTGTGACAATCTTGTAATGTATGTTGCATAAAGCTATGTGATGATAATCAAACACCTTACGGGACCCTGATAGTTTTGGGATTGACCGAATATGTGTTTCATTATTATGAGGGTCTAGGGTAATATGAGTGAAAAAGCGCCTGATATCATTGATAACATCATAACCGGCTATATGCCAATACGACTGATAAAATTTTGCCGAGAACCTGCCTGGTCTGGGAGCCTTTCCCACATTGCTAGCAAAAATAGCTTCTCTAATATCCGAGTGTGTCCGTATTCAGATAAGGAACTCATTCATCTCGCCCGTGAGGTTCCCCTGAAGACATTCCTGCACCACTGAAAAATCTCAACTGCTCTTCGTAGTGAATATGTCCTGAAAGGATCATGCTATTACTGATGCTATTTTTTGTTCCTCAACCACCTCCTGACCATTTGCATCTTCTGTTACTGTGAGTGTGTTTAGAGCTCTCTTCTTCCTTGTTTCAGCGTAAAGAAACACATATTTCGATCTCCGCATTTCAACCATTGAATTGGGCTTCGTTGGAGGCCGAACTGCTCATCCTTCTTGTAAGCAGCTAGCAGGGTCGTTGTAAGGGACTCAAAGAGGGATATCAGGTACAGCTTTGGAGAGAGCATATTCCATAGATTGTTAAGTCGCTAAGATGATGAAGTTAATCATAGCATTCTCCTCTTTCATCTACTAAATGATGTTTTCCTACAATCATTGAGTTTAGCAATGACAAAGTCAATGAGATTATGATTCCAAGTCGAATCCACTTAAGCCGCCACTACTAGTTTTTCAGTAAGAGTTCAGTTGAAGAAAAAATACCTCTTGTTTTAGGTAGAGTTTAAATAAGCAATTATTGGCCGGAGGTCAGATCTTTCGAACCATAGATAGCAGATTGTTTCCATTGGAAAGAGTTCGAACTACGAGCAATCTGATAGAGAATGATCAAGTATGGATCATATAAAGTGGGAATAGTGTTAACCTCTCCATGAAAGATGGTTTCCATAATTGTTTAGGTCCCATAATCCATTTTACGATACAAACGGCCAGAATGAAGGGAAAGAACCCTCCCAATGAGGGCACCTCCTTCCTTTCCCAAGTTATCAAGGATATCGTTAAAATTCCTGGTAAGAAGCCATGGGGATTCTCCTACCGTACCCAACAAGGAGAATTTGGTCTAAAGATCTGCCCTATTCCCCGATAAAGTTTTTCCATTGATGAAGGACACAAAAGAGGAGGCACCTATAGATTAACTTCCACATCAATCAAGTTCGGCTTTGCCTCTAAATTTCTAGTGTCGATGCCATCCTTCCAGAGAAGTAGCAGAGCCCCGCTTTGTCATGCAAGTGGAACTAGGAAGAAGTTTGGATACCATAGACTTTCCAGTTTGTTCCTGATGAAATCATCACTATTTTTTATCTCCATGAGAAACATAATATCCGAAGAGATACTTTGATGTATTTCTTTAAGAAGCTGAATTGTCAAGATGTTTCCCAGACCTTGAAAATTCCAGCTCAAAATCACTAAGGAGGAGGAGGAGGAGGAGACTGAAAATCAACTCTCTCCCTTCTTGAAGATAGTATTGACACCATATTAGAGATACCCGAATTTGATCTTTGGTTACTCTGTCAAACATCTGTATTGGTATGGAAGATTTGCGACTAGAGCACAAAAGATTTTGAGGTGGATTCTTTGGTCTAGCCACACTGGCTTTCTTGAGAATCAGTCCTTGTAAGAGTCTCTCTCAATGCGTTATTTGCTGGCGGCTTTGTAACCTTACGTTTCCCAGCTTGTTTACTTGCTAGGAGTCACAACAACATTTTGTAAGCTCCTGCACTGGATCCAGTGTCTATACTTCCACCAAAGCGAAGAGCATCAGGCGTATGAACGTCTGAAGAAACTAGAGGGAAGACTGGACTGGTGAGCAAGATCTCCGGAGCCACTCCATCATACTGGATCTGCACATCTTGTAATTTACCTGAATCAGCGTTGGAAGAAGCCCGCATTGGGAGGAGATCACAAAGATCAGGCCCCAAGAGGCATTCTAGAGCAGACATTCGCTCTCTAGAATTTGAGTTTCCCCTTCCAGAATTATGTATACCAAGAGTACGGACTAAAGAGGCAGAAGCAACACCCATGTCTTGAGATCTGTCGAGCCCTCTGGATTTTGAGGAAATGAGATTACGCCGGACCTCCGTTGCTGGATGGAGAAATGAAAGAGGTATCTTGGTGACAGTTAACAACCGAAACATGTCTTCCCGATGAGTGGTGAGATTCTCAATTTTCATATTAGTGGGTGTGCCCAGAATTGGAATCATTTTGAATGAGTCAAGGAGGGTGACGTTGCTCCTCAGGGTGACGATACCTACGAAGATCATTATGACGATGTTTCTCAGCTTCAATCCTCTGAATAACAATGCTTCGTGTGATCCCCAACATTCTATCTTTTGGAATAGTTTAGTTCATTGGCCTTGAAAGGCAATATCTCTCTTCGTGGAGGAGTAACAAGTAAACGAATTTTTGATTTTGAGATATTCAAATTACACCACAGTAGTTTCATCTGTATGGAGGATACTCTCCATCGTCACTTCTAGGGGTTAGAGCATCCTTAATGTTTCAAGCCGAGTCATGACCAAGCTCCTTTTCGATAACAAAGATAGCTTCATTCGTCCAGAAATGAAGGGAATGTTGTGGATCTTGCCAAAAGGAGATGTTAGATGGGAGTTGCTCGGACACAACTTCCCATCGTTGAAAAAATAACATCCATCTCTTTTAGTGATATGGAGCTTTGGCTAAAACATTGAGTAGATCCTTTTCCGATTAAAAGCGAAATGGAAACTTATCTAGACCTGGTCTCTTCCTACCACTCTACTCTCGAGATTCCAAACCTATGGAAGGAAGTCAACTACAGCTCATGGTTGTTGAAAATGAGTGTTTTTGATCCGACCTATAATGATCAAATTGTTCGGCTCTTATCAAGTCAGAAGTATTGCTTCTAGAATACAGACATGAAACAAATTTTGGAAGGAGGTGGAGCCACTGTCCATTTCTCTTTCTCAGAGTGAAAGTAACGTCAAGCCATTGTTGTAAAGGAACAAAAAGAATTTAAACTGAACTATAAGGTACATCCAAGTGTTATAAATGACTTATGTTGTCGGTAGTAGCTAAATAATGAAATTATAACAACTCAAGGCTTCAAACCGCTTCTGAAAGAGTCAAACTTCCTGAACCTATCCATAAAAAGATTGTTATTGAAATCTGAAATCAGGTAGTGTTCACCAAAAGAGACAAATAAACGGCAATGATGCTCTTGCCTAACTCACCAATGGCATCGGGGACGGATCCCGGCAAAAAAAAAGACAAAGGCGGTTTGAAATTTAAAAACTTTTCCAAAATAGTTAAAATCAGTTAAGAATTGTAAAATAGGGGGCTGAAACCAGTTGGTTGATAATTGACTAGAAAAATATGTTTACGAAGATTCTAGAAAAAATAGAATCTAAAAATAATCCACTTACTTTTTTTATCTTAGTCATTCATTTTTTCGTACTAATGTTACGTTTGCCGGAAATCATTTTATAATAGAAATTCGTCGAAACAGATAAATTACAAACACATAAATATATACTACAAAATATCTTTTTTAATTCGTTGATTTTAGTTAAAATTTGGATCAGAAATATATAAATGACAAAATAATATAAAATTTAAAAAAATAAATCTGAAGAAAAAAAATTGACATCAAACAATCATTCAATTGAAAACAATATTTACGACTGAAAAAAT
The DNA here is from genome assembly GCF_020379485.1 of Brassica napus. Lineage (NCBI taxonomy): Eukaryota > Viridiplantae > Streptophyta > Magnoliopsida > Brassicales > Brassicaceae > Brassica > Brassica napus. The sequence continues at coordinate 19,491,857 of NC_063434.1, read as the reverse complement.
ATTTCTTAACATATAAAAATATGATAAAAACATATGAAACCAAAATTAAATTGGAATCCTTAACTTGAAACAATACAACAATGGTCTAAATTTAAAAAAAACTACTTAATACAATAAATACTCTATAAATTAATAATCTTGGCACTATAAAATTTTATTAATTTATAGAATTATTAATTTATGTTTTTATATTTTTATATTTTTATATTTTTAGAATATATTTTATAAAATAAGAAATATTCTATTTTTTGTTTTTATATAAATATATATTAATTAAATTTTAAATTTTGGCTTTTATATCATTTTTGTTATATTATTTGGTATATACAAAATATGTTTCATAGAATTTAAATATATTTTTAGATATATTGTATTCAAATATTATCAAAATATATTGAAATATTAAGAAACAATATAGATGAACTTTATTATGAATATAAAAAATAATATAGTGTTTTATTTGTACTTATATAAATTATTAATTTATAATTTTAGTAGGACTTTATTTTTGCATAGAATTTTATTTAAAAAATATTATCTTATTATTTTATTTATTTATATCATATTTTGAATCAGTGAAACTCATAACCAATTTTTTTTAAATAATTTAGTGTGTCATTAATTTATCGAATATTAATTTATAGAGTTTTTACTGTTAATGAAATTTTAATATTTTATTTTTGATTTATATTTTCTCCAAAATAAAATCAAAATAGTAACCGAGTAAGGGAAAAATTTCAATGTTAACCAAAAACCGACCAATCCAAATTAAACCGAGATAAACCCCAATAGCCAAGTGGTTGAATATGTATCGATAGCCAATAACTCATTTGGCCTTAGCCAATATCTTTTGTGGTATAATCGTATGCCTGGAGCCAATCTCTATTATGTCTCTCTTTGTCTCTATGTTCAGAGAGAAATGGCCGCTTGAACAGTAACAATTCCATGCTTCAAACAATCAAGCTCGATCATCAACCAAACCTTGTACTTAGCTGCAATAAATTATCTAACCACACACTCCTAAGATCCCACCTTTCGTACCTCCAAAAAGTATATTTTTCTCCTCAGGCGACAGCTCTCTCGACCATTCAAAGTCCTGCCAGAGGCCATCATCGTCAAATTGGAAAAGAAGGATGATACAATTGCTAATCTTAATCCTCCTGCGACCATTTACACTAAGTTCTACTTTGGGAACCTGCCTTACAAGTTACAATGCAACTCTCGCTCAGATCATCCAAGATTTTGCCAACCCTGAGAGCTTGTCGAGGTTCCTTACAACAGAGACATATGACAAAGTCGTGGATTCGCTTATGTAACAATGAGCAATGTCGAAGGTTGCAGTATCACTTATCTAAAACCTCGATGGAATAAGTGAAAGTTAAAAGGTTCGAAGTTTTAAAAAAGAAAGAAAATGTCATGTTTCTGTTTGAATTGTTGTATGTATCCTTTTCAGGAGTATCTTGGTCGGACTTTGAAGGTGAACTATGCAGACAAGGTCCTGTTCATTTGTACATCTCGAAGATGCATCCAGATGGTCCATCTAGATGTCCTACCCAGATGCTCCATCTGGGTGTTGTTTATTTCTTCATTTCGTTCATGCATCCAGATGAATCATCTGAATGCAACTATGTTCGTTTGATTTTCATTTTTTAACTTCCATTTGCATCCAGGTGAACTTGTTAATAAAATGACTAAAATATAATTTTTAATGTTTCGGCGGAAAAATAGCATTTTAACGGTTTTGGCTGAAAATATATTTGCGGTTTTTGAGGAAATATGTGTTTTTCGCGAAAAATGCATTTTTATGGTTTTGACGGAAAATACGTTTTATGGGTTTGGCGGAAAATACGTTTTTGCGGTTTGGATGGAAAAAGTGTGTTTTGAAGTTTTGGCGGGAAAAGTATTTTTTCACGATTTTGGAGGGAAAAGTTATTTTTTGCGACTTTGGCTTGGAAAATTATTTTGGCGGTTTTGGCGGAAAAGTATTTTTTTTTGGTTTTGGCGGGAAAATACATTTTTCCGGTTTTGGTGGGAAAATTCAGTTTTCCGGTTTTGGCGGGAAAAATGCTCTTTTCCGGTTTTCGCGGGAAAATGCGTTTTTCCGGTTTTGGCGGGAAGATACTTTTTCCGGTTTTGGCGGGAAAATTCGTTTTCCGGTTTTGGCGGGAAAATTCGTTTTTCGGTTTTGGCGGGAAAATGCGTTTTTCCGGTTTTGGCGGGAAAATGCGTTTTTCCGGTTTTAGCGGGAAAATACGTTTTCCGGTTTTGGCGGGAAAATACGTTTTTCCGGTTTTGGCGGGAAAATTTCATTTTCCGGTTTTGGCGGTAAAATTGTGTTTTTCAGTTTTGGCGGGAAAATGCGTTTTCCGGTTTTGGCGGGAAAATTCACTTTTCCGGTTTTGGCGGGAAAATGCGTTTTTCCGGTTTTAGCGGGAAAATGCATTTTTCCGGTTTTAGCAGGAAATGCATTTTTCCGGTTTTAGCGGGAAAATGCGTTTTTCCGGTTTTGGCGGGGAAAATTTTGTTTACCGGTTTTGGCGGGAAATTGTGTTTTTCGGTTTTGGTGAGAAAATGCGTTTTTTTCTTGTTTTGGCGGGAAAATGCTTTTTGCGGTTTTGGCCGGAAAATGCTTTTTGGAGTTTTGGCGGGAATATGCGTTTTTTGGTTTTGGCGGGAAAATGCGTTTTTTCGGTTTTGGTCGAAAAGTGTGGTTTTACTGGTTTAGCCGAAACATGTGTTTTTATGAAAATGTGTGTTTTATGTTTTTTGCGGAAAACCGCATCTTGCGGTTTTGGCGGGAAAGTGTGTTTTTCAGTTTTTGCGAGAAAATGCATTTTTTGGTTATAGCGGAAAAATGTATATGCAAAAAATAGAATTTACGATTTGAAAATAATATTTTAATTTTAAAAGGTCATTTTTGTCATTTATCATTTTGGACTGAACTAGATGCATCTGCATCCACATGCACCATCAAGACTCACCTTCATTTGGGTGAGAATTTGAGATGAGTTTTGAAAAATTCAGCTGGGTGATCCATCTGGATGTAGCATTATAATGCACAAAACGAACATCAATATGCATCTTCACCCAGATGGATCACCTGGGTGAGCAAACGAACAGGGCCCAAACCAAAACCTGACAAAGAACCTCCGTATCCAGAAACAGAGTACAAGCTGTTTGTTCGAGGACAGCCACTTCCGAGTCATAAGGTGATGCGTTTATAGAGTGTGGAGATGTGGTTAGTGCTAGAGTTTTATATGACGGAGATACAGAGAAATCACAGGGTTATGGCTTTGTATGTTACTCTTCCAAAGCATAAATGGAAACCACGATTGAATCACTTGATGGATTTGAGCTTGCGAGTAAACCTGGCTTAAGAGAAGATACAACAACACTGTGGAACCATTTTGAGCTTTTTACATTAGATAAACCTGGCTCAGTAGTTTTATGATCCCATCAATAATACTACCTCTACTGAACCAAACAGATCTTTACTTCTCAAGGTTCCAACCAAACAGTTCATTACACTCTAAGCTAGAAAACAGTCTCGTAATTTTTTTGTAAGAACTCAAAAGCACCAAACCAATGGTCAATTGCGCAATTTAGAACTCAAAATTCCCTATATCTACAACTCTTTCTGATTGGAGGAAACATGAACCCTCAGAAGAAATACTCTGATATGATAAGTTGATAAAACAAAAAAAAAGATTGTGGAATCATTTTGAGCCTAGCGAGCCAAATAAACTAAAAGATCAACCAAAATTGATGCTTTAAGGTTCGGTAATATCAGTACCAGTCCACATAATCATGTTCCCATTTCATTTCGACTTGTGGTTAAAACGGTATTTGACTGCAATGACGTTAAAATATATGATCAAGAGTGTACAAGGACCTGCAAGAAACTCCCAAAGTATGTTTAACATATCACAATGACAGAAAAAAAAACAAAAAGGTTACTTTAGCGAATCAAAAGAATTGACTCGGCTGAATTCTGTTTAGTCATATACTCATGTCTTGGAACAATAATGAGTTGTGAGAGTAGATAACTAATCACCAAACTATCCCAAAACTCAATACTCGAGACTTAAGCGGTTCGATGAGTCTTTAAACTACAAAGTTCACCGAAATTAAACAATCTACATCACTCTAATCCCATATAGTTTGAGCTTCGAAGGATACAGAGTCACGATAAAAACAAGCAAATATTGTAAAATGATTATGATCTTCATTTTAGTCTGTTCGATCCGATGGTAAATGGATTCTGGGTTGGTGAAGATAGGCACAAACTGTTAAAGAAAGTTATAGGTAGAGATGAATTTTTTTTAAAAACTGAGAGAGGCTTAAAAAAAAAAAAAAGAGGCCTGTCAGACAACCGTGCGACCACTCCGGAGAGGTCAGACCAAGCCGGATAGCGATCCTCTACAGTGCGGAGAGTCCAAGGACTGTCGTAGCCGTTAATCACACTCAGGTCGCACGGCCATGATTCATCAACCAGGTTTAGGGGCCTGTCTCCTTAGAAATCAAGGATACAGAGGTACGAGCCTATAGAACAGATCCTGTTCAAGTAAGGTCGTGACCGCTACCTTCTTCTCTTCGCTATATAAACAACACAGTTTCTTTCCGTATGTTCCGATGTGGGAGGAATAAACAACTTCAAATGCCCAATACGCCACCGTTTCAAATCTAACACACTAATGCCTCTGATACGCCATCGTTTAGTTATCTCAATGTCTGATGAAAGAAGCTGGTGAAACCAAGGTTTATTTTCTTAAAGATCAGAATCTCATTTTGCTTAAACCCTTTTCTATTGGCGTTTCTTGGAAGTCTCTTCCGTTTTGGGTGTCTCAGTGGCTCTACGAGATTCTGGGTTCGGAAGATCATTGTTTGATGGGTTTCTATTAGACTTTGATGTCGAAGTTTTGAACCGAAGCAAAATAATGAGACTACCAGATTTATCTGAAGACTCCTAACAGGGAGTAATTGATGATTCTCTCCCACGAACCACGCTTGTTCTTTATGACTTCGTTTGTGTCGGGATCATTACAGTAAATCATATTTAGGAGACAACTATGAATCTAGATCATGAAAAGAAACATAATTTGTAGAAAAAAGCGACAAAACTTGATGGTGCCTGATATATCATTCACGACTTAAAAGCAAAGACTCTTTTATCTATTGTCTGTTTTGCATGTGTCTTGGGTTATGAACTACATTTCCCTTACCCATCTAATTGTCTTGTGTATCCGAATAGTACCAGCACATTTATAAAGCAAAACAGAAAAAGAAAGCAATTCATATGTTATGGGTTTGGCTTTTAAGATATTATGATCGTCTCTCTGACTTGGCGGAAAAGGCGGGGAACTGTCCTTTGTGTAACTTTCCCTTGGAGCTTGCGCCTACGGTAGGACTCTCGGATGTGGCAAGGCCTGATGTGTTCTGTCTCGTTCCTTTTCACCATAATCAGTCGAGCTGTTTCCACAAGTTTACAGATAAATGTTAATCAATGTAATTTATAGGATGACAATTTTCACATATACCAGGAAGCGTTTCATGTTATAGATAGAAGAAGCATCAACAACACTAGGCCAAGCTCTCCACCAAGGAGAATCAAAACAGAGTAATCTACAGCTGATTCATATATCAAGATGTTACCTTTTGGTTGATAAAATTTAGTGTTAGAGAAAATCTTGTTCACATATCAGAGATCATTCCTAAACCATCGTCCAAAGTTGCATTTTCATCTTAACAACAACCATAATTCCAAGAACATATGTCGCCTTGTCATAGCAATAAATCTCTCATACAAACTTTAAACATTGAGTATAATTACTTTTTGGTTTTTTTTTTCTCTACTCTTTGGCCAATGGAACATTACACCACTAATACAAAAACAACAATCCAACGAGATCAGCCATGAGGCCATATCGCATTTGTTTTACAGAGTGGAAATGGTGATGATTTATTTAAGATTATGTTAAAAAAAAATGGCGCTGATATGTAGAGAGATAAGAGAAACGCTTGGTTTCAAGAAACTAATTTTGGTTACGAACATAAGCCTAATCTTGCAAATCACATTTTTCTTGCATATCTCATGTATTTTGAGGAAACTGTGGTGCTTTCTGAAGATCAAGCAAGATAGTTAAACACGGTTACTTGACAAGGACGTTACTGGTGTGTCTTAAATCTGATAGTTTGCGTGAAACTTTTGTTGCCAGAGAATAAACCTTACAAGACATATCTCTGTGATGATGCAGGTTGAGTAACTCTGCTGATCTTGAATGGAACAAAACTGTGGAGCCTATTATGAGAATGTACACCGTGATTGTTCTGATGGATACACTACAGAACTAAAAGGAAGTTCTGACATCAAGATGCTGACAGACTTTGCTTCTTGTCAAGCCAAGGAACCTACTGGAACAACTAGAATAAGCTAACTTGATTTGACAATATCAAGTTACTGCTGCTGCTGCTAATATCGTTGTCTATATGCGATCTGCGTTCTTGGTGCTAAAAAACCTATATCATAATTGTTGGGATTGTGAAATCCCGTGTCCAACTCTATATTATCCGATTAGTACGATATTGTCCACTTTGGGCCTAATTGGCAAGCCCGCATGGATTTACTTTTGGTTTCCATCCCAAAAGGCCTTGTACTATTAGAGTTGGACATCTCTTTATATATTAGACACTCCTTGTCTAATTCTCCAATGTGGGACTTAGTTTGTTATATCACATTCTCCCCTTCAAACTAAGGATCACATTCATCTCGTGTTCCACAACTGACTTCCAGAATCTTCTGACTTGATTTCTGCCACACACCTCTCATTCCTAACTCATAGGATACCCATTCATCACTCATTCATCACTCAAAGGGTATTTCGGTCTTTCTTGCAGATTTCTCGTCAACCGGCTCTGATACCAATTGTTGGGATTGTAAAATCCCGTGTCCAACTCTATATTATCCGATTAGTACGATATTGTCCACTTTGGGCCTAATTGGCAAGCCCGCATGGATTTACTTTTGGTTTCCATCCCAAAAGGCCTCGTACTATTAGAGTTGGACATCTCTTTATATATTAGACACTCCTTATCTAATTATCCAATGTGAGACTTAGTTTGTTATATCACAATAATTAGAATACAGAGGGAGAAATAAAACTCACAGGCTCTTATGAATCATTATCAATTAAGAAACTATATCATAGCTAGAATACAGAGGGAGGAAAAAAAAAAGAGTCAGAGACTTTATGAATCATGATCAAAACGTGACACTGAATAGAAATGGAATCTGGAATATATACAACCTTCTCGTGAATCATGATAAAAATGTGACAGTGAATAGAAATGAAATATGTACAATGAGCTCTGGTGAATCATGATGATCATCAATGCTATAATTACCTCCGACCTCGCTTGATAACGCACAACACTTTATCCTTCATTGCGTCTTCGACAAGCCTATACTCTTCCATAATCCAGGTTCTCAACACTTGTTCTCCGTCCACAATATCAAAATATCTTCCTTTGTCCTCTTCGTAAAACTTGAAGACCCTCTTGTAACCCATCACCTCATGGCTCATCGAGAAGTTCGCATTATCCTCTTCCACGATCCTCCAGCGACCGCTTTCACACCCGTCGGTGTAACCACAAGCCTCTGTTCGGTTAGCGAAGACGCAGAGTCCAGATGCTGTAGACCTCTTATCTTCATGATCCACAAGCGTCGATGGATGCACGCGGTAGATGTCGTTGGTAACGTAGCAAGGCCACTCGTTTCCACCAGAATCAAATATCACCTGCAGATAATATGCACCATCGTCTTGTTGATTGGCTAAACGGATTCCATAAGCTGTCAGCGACTACGTTGCAGGAAGCGGATCTGCTGAGTACGAGAAGTGCTTGGCTAGCAAGAAACTGATCTCGGTTTGGAACAAAAGCTGAATCTTGCAAACAACGTGGTCTTGCTTAGGGTTCCATTTACTCGGAACCCTGTACTGCTCCATCACCCAAGTTCTCTTGTAACCTCTCGCTTGCGTTTCTCCGCAGAACTTGAGGATCTTCTTGAACCCTAGAATCTTCCCAGTATCCTCGTCTTTGATCAGTTTATCATGACCTATGATCCTCCAGCCACCACAGCCGCATCCATCGGTTCTACCACAGGCTTCTGTTCTTGGGTAAACGAATACGACGAAAGGGTTCTCGGATTCGAAAACCTCGCTTGGATTCTTGGTGAACACGTCTCTGTCTTCCATGAACTCTTCAGGCCATGATTCTCCGTTGTCGTTGATACTTTGCAGATAAATTGACATCATTTTCTCGTCAGTTGCTTTGCTGTGATCGTCTTTGACGTCCGGATACTTTGCTGCCCGGATCTCCTCCATAGTGAAACTCAGTCTCGATCAATAGTTAAGAAAAAACTATGGAGATGAAGGTGTCTAGAGTGAAAGAAATGCAAGAAGCAAGCAGAAGAATAGTTGTTTCTTGGAGATGAAGGGAATAAGAACGAGTGTCGATGGAGTTGCTTATATAGTTTTCCAAGTTGATTATCAGCAAAAGTTTTAATACATACCTGTAACTGTTTTGTACGTATATTTATCCTATGCGATGCCATACATTAAAATAAGATGCATTTTAAAAAAATACTTACCACTATTTCGTTCTTCTTCATATTTAACATATTAGTCTTAAAACGTATTTTGATCCAGGTTTTTAAAACGTGAAATTAACATTTGGTTGGCAAGGAAATTATTTAATGAAAATTATAAATTTTACATTTTTAATTTTGTTTTACATAATTTACCATTTAATTTGTGTACCTGATTATTAAAATAGATTTATAGGTGTGACAAGTTTTGTTTTTTGAAAAAATCGTGACATGTATTATATAAAAATTTATTTAATAGTTATGTTAAATTTTAACATGTATTATAACACGTGATCATAATCTATAAGGAATTAAAAAAAATTAACAAAATAACAAAATAACTCTAAAATTTTATATATATACAAGATATGAGTCTGTTGCGTTGCAACGGGTTTTGTTTGATACTTTAATTTTATAAAAACTATAATATAATAAATCATTTTATTATAGTTTTATAATTGTTTTAAAATATATTGTTTGAGATTTATTTTATAATAAAACCGTTTTCACACATAAGTTCAAGTTAATATTTGTATTTTATAACAATTTATGCATAGATTAATTGTTATAAATTTTGTACATAGGATTAGAAAAAATAATATACCTAAACGTTTAAACTGAACACAACCCAAAATAAAAAAAATTGAATGAAAAGTAAAAAAAAATGAAAGTCAAATCGACCAATCAAGTCAATGACAACATTATACATGTTCTTATGTACTAAAAATTAATATTTTATTAAATAAGTATTTAAAATTTTATTTTGCTGGGATTTAAAAAAAAAACGGAAAACATAATATTTTATAAATCTCATTTTTATTACAATTAAAAAATAAAATAAAAAAATATTAAATACTCTTTTACAATTTTGTTAAATATTTTAGAAAACAATTATTGTCATATAACATATTACAATTATCTTCTCTTTAGAATTTCAGAAAAAAGAATTGCTATGAAATAGTTATTTTAGTTATTAATAAATCATTTTAAAATTATTGTTTGTATCAATAATAATTTTATACTTATTTTTTTAATTAATAATTTTTAGTATCATGTTCATCATTAAATACTCTCTTAAAAATATTATCAAATAAAGTTTTACAATTTTCTTTTGGTTAAGACTTAAAAATTTGATACAAATTTTTTTTTAAGGGTTTTTTTTATAAAACAAAAAGAAAAAAACTATCAAATATTATTTTATAGTTTTTAAGGATTTTTAAAGAGGAAGTTATATTACATAATCTTTTACAATTTTATTTTGTCTAGGACTTAGAAAAATAAAATTTCTATCAAATAATTACTTCCAGTTAATATTAACTACTTTTAAAAGTTGCATTTTCAAAATTTGTTGTTTTCAATATCACTAATATTTTTATAATTTTTATTGTTAATTAAATCATTGTTACTATCATGATTATCATTAATTTTTTAAGTAAAAAAATACTATTAAATAAAATTTTACATTCTCTCTAGTTAGGATTAAAAAAAAAATCTTAATTGGTTAAGATTAGAAAAGAAATTTGTTTTTAGAAATCTTTTTTTTTTAAAGATTTTAGGAAAAGAAGAATTTTTAATTTACACATTCACAATCTATTTTTTTTAATTGACACATGTCACAATCATATCAGGTGAAATATTTGATGTTTATTTTGGTTTTTATTTTTTTTTTAACACAAAATTATTAAATGTAAAGTTATTTAATTATAAATAAAGTAAGATTACTTACTTTTCTACTTTTTATTTTAATTAGACTTTTAAAAAGAAATTAATTATTTTCTAGTTAGTTTTTCTTTTAGTTTTTTATACAACTATTTTATTTCTAATAGAAAAAAATTATGTTTAATTATTTATTTATTTTGTCTTATATATAAAACACATATCCATCATATTCACACATACTCATGTACGACAACAACATCAAAATTAAAAATTATGTTGTATCAAGAAATTAAAAGATGTAATAAGGATAATAAAATGTTGAGTTGCATCAAAAAATTAAATGAAAATCCCAGGTAATACTTTTCATGTAAATAATATTGTGTTTTGTAGAAATAATACGTGGAAGTTTAAATCTAAATATAGATGTGAAATATAGATGTAGTTTTTTTCAAAATTTGTTTTTATTATCTTATAATATATATTTTAATCATTATATATTTAAACACATGTCACAATATTAGAAAGAAAACTTATATCAAATAATATTTTGTAATTATCTTTTTATTAGGATTTTAAAAATGGAAAATTACTATTAAATAATATTTATAATTACTTTTTAATAAAATTTGTTTTTGTTAATATCTTATTATATATATTTTTAATTATGAGATAGATTAACACATGTCACAATCTTAAATATATAATTGACATATGTCACGATCATGTTAATTAGCAATTTTGAAGAACCAAACTTTATATAATAAGATTACATCGATTTATAATATTTATATTTTAGGAAATAAAAATGTTTATATAAATTTAATACAAAAATCAAAGTATGATAACATGTTTGTATTTTATTATAGTTAATATGTTTAATAGAATTTGATTGGTATCCACTCCTTGGCAAGCTATTTCTAAAACTCTATCGGATTTGATCAATGAGAGTCTTATCTGCAAACAAATCAACACGTCAAGGTCTGAACCAAACAGGTTTTAATATTCGAAATGTTCTTGTCTCCGTTTTAGAGCTTTAGCTCAATTGTTTGCGAGAGAACATAAGCACCAAACGCTCAAACTAGTACGCAAAGTAGCCTTAATAGTACTATCTCTTAGACAAGAATTTTTACATCACGACGTAAATCATCGTAGAGAGGTTCTATAAGGAAAGATCAACTCAAAATTGTAGTAACAATTCTCTCCCTGCTTCCATGATTCATAAGCGGTCCTTAAATTTCCACATCTACTTAACAATGGATTGAGATTATGGTATGCGAGTGAAGATAAATATGAAACAACACAGCTTGAAAAGGAAGAAGACAAATGTAGAATTTGGAACGGTGAAAACTGGGTTATGAAACAATTAGAAAAAATTATGGGTTGAATGTAAAAGAAAACTAAAAATTGTGTGGAAAAACAAAAGCTCAAACGACATTTAAAAATTGGAAGGCGAAAAACGAAAAATAAAGAACTTCTCTAAACATTACCGATGTGGGACAAATAAAGAACTAAACATCCCAAAATGCTGCGGCTCAGCACACAAGTGTCCCCTGATACGCCATCGTTTAGTGGGTTATCTGAAGATAGATAGAAAAGGAGGTTTATCCTGTCATTTGCTTAAACCCTAAACCCTTTTAGATTGGGTATTCATCTCTTATCCGCCGTTTACTTTCCGATGATTCTCTCACGCTCTGTCTCTGTTCTTCATTCCTGTCGAATTTCCTCGGCGCCGAAACTCATATCCCACAAGCTTAAGGTCTCGTTCCCTCTCGCTTATGGTTCTTCCGCGTTGATCTCTCTCAATCGATCCGAATCGAGATGGGTTCGTGTGTTCGCGTCTGCTACTGAGACTGAGACTGAAGTAGAGAGAAAAGGAAACGACACGTTTTTTGCGGACCAAGCCGTTTCTTGGAAGTCTCTTGGGTTGTCGGATAAGGTCTCAGTGGCTCTTCGAGATTCTGGGTTCGGAAGACCCTCTCTTACTCAGGTAAACGTTTTCAATTTTTGTGACTTTTAACTTAGAGAAGCACTTGTTGATTGTGAAATGATGAGTTTAGTTTTAAAGTTTTAAGTTTTGAAAGTAAATTGAGAATCTTTCTTACTACTAAATTGAGTTTGTGGGTTTAGTTACTTATAATTGTTACTTTGGTCGGACTACAATCAAGATTTAAGACAGATAAGTTGTGAAAGCAAAGTAAGAATCTTTCTACTACTAAATTCAAAGGATGATTCTATACTATTTTTTACCTGTTAGGCGGTTTGCATTCCATCGATATTGTCCGGGAAAGATGTGGTTGTTGCAGCAGAAACAGGGAGTGGCAAAACACATGGATATCTTGCTCCAATTATCCATCAGTTAACCAACACCAACACCGCTCTTGATTCCGAGGGAGAAGAAAAGCGGGTGCCACTTAAGACCATCTCTCTTGTTCTCTGCCCTAACGTCATGCTATGTGAACAAGTTGTTCGGATGGTTAATGGTCTTCTTGGAGAGGACGGTCATCCTCTTCTCAGAGTTGAAGCTGTTTGTGGCTCACAGGTATAAACCATTTCATGTATCTGTCTTTCTGTTTCTTGGTATCTGTACCTGAATATGGGAAGTTGCGTTTTGCTTCAGGGTTGGCCTGATAAACAGCCTGATATTATTGTTTCGACCCCTGCTGCTCTCTTGAATAACATTGAGCCTAAAAGAAACAGGCGTGTGGAGTTTCTTCGATCTGTCAAATATGTGGTATGCTTTCTTTTGCTTAGAAGCTCTCTTGTATTCTGTGCTCTTATCTCTTGATGAGTATTTTGTTTCGCCTTGCAGGTGTTTGATGAAGCTGATATGCTTCTCTGCGGAAGCTTCCAGAATCAGATTATCCGTCTCATAAACATGCTGCGTTTTGATGAGAAACAAGTGTCTCGTTTGGCTACTTCCAAATTTGGAAAACCGTTGGAGATTGATGCAGAATCTTCAGCACAATTTGATTTAGAGAATGAGGATGATGCAGATTTTGAAGAAGACGGGTCTATCTCTGATGAAGAGGAGGAAGAGGAACTCGAGTATCTTGATGATACCACACAAATCCCTACCGTTGAAAATGGAGCTGGTCCTGATATTAGAAAGGGGTGGAGAAGAGTGAGAAAGATCTATACCCGTAGCAAGCAGTATATTTTCATTGCAGCCACACTTCCGGTTAACGGGAAGAAAACTGCAGGAGGACTTTTGAAACATATGTTCCAAGATGCTGTCTGGGTTAGCGGAAACTTTCTTCACCGAAACAGTCCTAGGTGAGATCTTCTCTCTCTTTCATATGCTTTGCTTATCTTGATGTATTAGTTCGTAAGACTCCGACTCAAGAGTTGTGATTGTCTTTGCTATGTTGCAGACTAAAGCAGAAATGGGTTGAAGTCACAGTCGACACACAAGTTGATGCTCTCATAGAGGCTGTAAACAACAGTAGCACAGACAGGACGATGGTGTTTGCAAATACAGTTGAGGCGGTTGAAGCAGTAGCCGACATATTGGAGAAAGCTAGTATCCAGTGCTATCGTTATCATAAGAACCATACACTTGAAGAGCGTGCTAATATATTAGCTGATTTCAGAGAAAACGGTGGTGTCTTTGTCTGTACTGACGCAGCTGCACGTGGAGTTGATGTTCCTAACGTCTCACACGTTATTCAGGTTGCTTTTTCTAATTTTCAACTCCCACACACTTTGAAGTACTCAACTCTCTAAAACTACTGTGTGATTTGCAGGCGGATTTTTCTAGTTCTGCGGTGGATTTTCTTCACAGGATAGGTCGAACAGCTAGAGCTGGGCAATACGGAACGGTGACGAGTCTATACACTGAGGCTAACCGTGATTTAGTGGAAGCAATCCGTGAAGCAGTGAAGACGGGTCAGCCAGTGGTATAAGTTCTATCAAAACTCACATGAATCTACCTTCTGGTCACCTAGCAATAACAATAGCATATTATTTCTGGTGTTTCACTCTCGTTTTATGTATATATGAAATATGCAGGAAACTGCATTTAGCAGGAAAAGAGGTTTCAGGAACAAGCTAAAGAAGAGAGGTGAGAAACTAGAATCCATGGTTGCAAAACATTGTGAAAGATAAAGAAGTTGAGATAAAACTAAAAGCATTGTGTTTTATTATGTTTCAGCTTTCTTGAAAGCCGGAGAAGCAAAGGAGTCTCAAGCTGTGCGAGCTTAAGTAGTATTATGTTGTTGTGTTTTTCTTTGTTGTATATAAAACTACCGCAAAATCAGTTTAGAACCTCTGTCACTTTGTTGTTTCAATAAAAAGAGAGAATATGATCCTTTTTTAAGTTTCAGCTTAATTGTTTTCATACCTTTCCGACTATTTAAGTGGAAAGTTAAAAATGTCAGAAATTTAGATAAATTTAAATAGATAATATGAGACAAATAGTTTAATTTTCATTTCATATTTAGCAAGAGAAATACCTTATGATAGCTTTCAAAAGATTTTTTTTAATCACAAATATAGTATCCAAGGTTTAAAATGACCAAAATATGTTCTATTATAGAGATAAAAAAACACTTATACTCTTATAGTTAATTAATCTAGACATTTTTTATCACAAAAAGAAACAAAGATAAATCTTAATACGAATTCGCAAAGGGAGAGTTGATAATATCAAACCAGTAAGGAAGCGCCGTGCTGACATATAAGAAAACATGTTTCCTTTTCGAGCTTGTCCTAGAAAGAAATCCGCTTGAGTTTTACTGGATCTGACCTCGTATATCACTTTGACATCATGGTAGGTCTCCCACAGAGATTTGAGCTCGCTAAGCTCATATGCGAAGGCTGGCCAATCTTTGGGCGTTTCTATCATTTTGACTAAATCTTGGGAATCAGTGACAAAATGATTGCAGTACCGTCAATGGCGATATAAACATTTTAAAGCCCATGTCAAACTTTTGAGTTGAACATGTAGTGGCAAAATTTTCTTGTAACAACCTTGTAAGCCAAGTAGATCAATTGATCCATCTTGTAGGTGTAGAATCCAGCCCACTCCACTTGTGGGGTCATCATGTTTCCATGAACCATCCACACGGCAAGTGAAAATAGGGGTCTCTATGTGGTTTTCTGGTAAAATTTCTGAGATGAATTCCCTTGGATCATCTTCTTGGTTGGCAATGAACCAAGTGTTGCATTCTCATAATGCCAAGTCTGTAGTATCCATAGGAGAGGAATCTCGTCCATTAAATAATTTCTCATTTCGCACTTTCTAGATATACCATATAAGCCAAAGAAAAACTCGGGTTTCTTCCTCCATAATTCCTCCACTATGGGTCCTTGAAAGTAAGAAGTCCATATTAGTAAAGAGGTTTTGTAACAGAAAAATTCTCGGGTCAAAGGGATTGTCGATAGTGCCCAGCATTGTATAGCGGGAGGGCAGGTAAAGATCATGTGGTTCATTGATTCCTCAGCAACATCGGGGGCAGCTCGGATCATTCCCGACATGTCTCTTAAAGAGTATTTCATTGACAGCTATTGCTCTAGATACACATTTCCATTGGATGTGGCAAAATTTATTTCCTATTTTGAGTTTCCAGATTTTTCCCTTCAAAGGGTTAAGAGAGGGTAGCTGATTTTGAAACTTTCTCTTTTAGCTCTTGCAAGAATATATCCTGATTTAACTGAATATTTTCCAGATTTTGTGAGATTCCAACAGAATCCGTCTGCGCACTAATGGAATGTCGTGCGGATCTAGGAGATTCCTGAGTTTAGTAGTATCCCACTCCTTCTTCACTGGATCAATAAGGTCAGAGACTTTTAAATCAGGCTCATAGACTTGTGGTCTGATAGGTGGCCTTGCACTTTTATCCGGATCCACGGGTCATCCCACACGAGTGTGTGTTCCCCTGTTCCGATAGTCCATCTAAGTCCTTTGGTGACCAGTTCTTTTGCTGCCATAATACTTCTCTATATAAGGTGGTCTGGAAGCTTTAGGCGCTTGGAAGGGGTGTGAATTTCGAAAGCATCTTCCTTTGAGGACTCTTGTGAGTAGGAAATTTGGGTTTGTTCCAATCTCCAAAGTTGCTTAGCCAAAAGGGCAATGTTAAATTCTTCGAGTGATCGGAACCCAATACCTCCATTTTTTTTTGGAAAGGCAGAATTTATCCCATGCTAACCAGTGCATTCCTTTTGAATTAGAGCCTGAGCTCTACCAAAATTTTGAAGTTGCACTAGTTATCTTCTTGCAAAGTCCTTTTGGGAAGAGGTAACACGACATTGGGTATGTTGGTATAGCAAATGCTACAGATTTTAGCATAATCTCTTTACTGGCTTTAGAGAGGTATTTTGCGGTCTATCCATTGACTTTCTTATGGAAATTGTCTTGGACATATGTGAAAGTCTGAGTTTTCGAGCCTTGGAGTTGTTCTGAAATGCTGAGGTATTTTCCATTTAGACGTATGTTTTAGATTTGTGAGGTGAGGTTTGGGGGAGAAGTGGAGTTTATGATTTTCTTAAAAAACATATAACTAAGATTTAAAATAACAAATTAAAAAAATATTATCAAAAAAGAATTTTCAGATTTCAAAATAAAATTTTCAAAACACAAAAAAAAAATTGAAGAAGATTTCGGATTGAATATCTTTCAGAAATTAATAAAAATAATATTTTATTACTATTTATTAAAATATTTATTTATATTTATATATCTATAGATTAATGATATAGTTGTTATTTACCTCTTTAATACAATATCATTTGGTTATTTTCCTTTTTATGTGTATTTTTCTCTAAAAATTTTTTTGGATCTTTTTGAGAGATTTGCCCTTCTAACCTATTAGTTTTTGATGATTTTATAGACTCAGTTTTTACCTAGTTTGAAGGTTTTCTCTGTCTTCGCTCACATCTATCTCTGAAAACATCATTAATGGTTAAAATGTTAGGAATCTCCTGTTTTTTATTCCAACGACGTAATCTAAATCTGATCTTACACAAACCATAACATACATCAAACTACTCACTGTAGAAGCATATGAAACCCATGTTGTATCTTATTTTTCAGTATATGTTTCAGACTTTGTTAACAGCTCAGTATAAAATGTCTAGTAAGAGGAGTACTCAACAATTTAATTTTTCCATGTGAAACTCTTTAACTACTTTTTCAAATACATCTCCTAGATAAGTGAATCAGCTTATATCATATATCTCGAACAATTCTCATAATGAAAATATTTTTCGATGTACCCAAATATTTTTTGGCAAAGGATTTACCAAACTGTTTCTTCAGCTCCTCAGTTCTGTCCAAGTTCCTTCCCTTACCCAATACATATCAACATACAAAAACAAGATGATAAAATCGTTATCACCAAACATATGCACAAATACACATTGCTCTAAAGAAGTCTCTGCATACACATGCTCTCCTATAACCGACTTACATTTTATGTAGCATTGCCTCGGGACTTCCTTTAATCCATAAATCTTTTATAAACGGTAAACCAGATCCTCTTTGCCCTTTTTCCCAAAGATTTCGGTTGTACCATGTAGATTTTTTTTTTTGAAATCACCATGAATGAAAACAATTTTTACATTCATTCCTCAACTTCAAGATCAAAGATCACTGTCAATCCAAGTACAACCCGGATAGATGATATCTTCATAAGAGGAGAAATTATTTCATCATAACCAATTTCCTTCTTTTGGCTGAACCCTTTCAAAACCAATATAGCCTTGTATCGAGGTGATAAACGGGTATCTTCATGCTTAATTCTGAACACTGACTTATTAAGCAATGCCTTCCTACCTTTCGGCAATTCCACTAACTCAAATGTATGATTCTTATTAAAATAATTCATCTCCTCTTCAATAGCGCCAAATCATGTATCCTTATGTTCATCCTCAAAAGTTTCATCAAAGATTTCAGGATCTCCTTTATCAGTAAGTAAAGCATACTCACTATGATCATACCTTGTTTAAAGTTTAGACCTCTTTCAGATTTTCCAACAACAATAGGTTGGTTTTTGGTAGTTGGTGTCTCAATATGATCGTCACCATAATCACAAATACCATCTTCAAGATAATAGATGGGCGAGTTTGGGAAGGCTTTCAAGATAAGGAAAAACAAAGACCTAGATGGAGAGTTGGATCCAAGCTTTCACCCAAGCAGGGGCGGACGCATAGCCAACGTAATGGGGTCACATGCCCCATCTAAATTTTAATTTTCCTATAGTAATATGTATGTTAAAAGTGCCCCCAATTAGAGAGTTAGATGTAGTGTAAAAATTTTATGTGCCCCGATCTGAGTTTAGTCCTAGATCTGCCCCTGCACCCAAAATCGCCAAACATAGCCGAAGAGTACTCCGTCAATTGGTTTGTTCTTTTTCTTTTCTTTCCTAGATTGATTCAACAATTTTAAGTGGATTAACTATCGATGATTTGGTCTAGCCGATGATTCACTAGAATGAATTAATAAGGCTAAATAATCTTTGATAACTTTTTTCTTGTTAAGGTCAATGAAGCAAAGATGATTGAAAAGATTGCCACAAATGTTTCATACAAACTAAATGATTCACCATCCAGGAACTTTGAGGGGATGGTAGGACTTGAAAGTCATTTGGGGAAAATTCAATCTTAGTTACATTTAGAAAATTAATAATAATAATAAGAATTATCAAGAATCTAAAAAAAATATTTTAAAATAAAAAGAAAACAGAAAACATATAAATAAATATTAATCAAGTAACAATCTTAATTTTATATAGATGAAAATAATATTGAATGATTTTATGATTTATTTCTATATAATGAATATAGTGTACAAAGAATTTTATTTTAAAATTATAATACATAAAAAAATAAAATGAAAGCATAAATAATAATTTTTCATTAGTCTTTTAATTAGTAATTCATTTATTGGTAAGTAACTTTATGTTTATGCCCATATGTGTGGGCAAAACAAAACACCTAGTTCATACACTAAACTGAACTACTTCTTGCGTCCACAACTTATTGTATCTTTCATAGTTGACCCATAAATAAAAATAAAAATAATATTTAATATATACATATATATATATATGTGTATATATATATAACACAAGGCAAAATATAAACAAATAATACATATTTAAGTTCAAATTGAAATACACGTTTTATTTATAAAATACAATTAAATGGGGAATTTCTATTTTCTACATTTTATTTAATAACTTTTTATAACAAATTAGTAATCATGATAAAAATTAAGATAAAAAATAATTTAATAATTATTTTAAGGTTAATTTTGAAATTATATCAACTAATTTTAGTTCTCTATATCACAATTCTCTTTTGGTGGCATCGTAATATTTTTTTTAAAAACCTAAAAATTAAAAATAAAATACTTTATTCAATATTTTGTACGATAAAAAATAAATCAAAATTTCAGTTCAATATTTTCAGAATATTATAGGAGTTTTTTAATTTTTTGCAGGTTAATCATTATCAGACCACGCGTCGATATCAATTTTTTGAGATCTTAATAGAATTTTAATTGTCAGTTTTTCATTATATCTAAACATGCTTATGTACAAGTCACCGAGTTCGTTCGTGAAACCGCGGGTCCAAAATGGATATGAATTGATTTCATCTAATTTAAATAATCTAGTTAAAAATAATGGACACGTTAATTGCTAGTTGAAAAACAAAATAATTTTACAATAGAGATCAAAACAGTTAGAATATAATTACATAAATATAAGTTTTCTATGTGTTGGCAGAAGTATAAATTATGCATATTGAAAGATAGAGATATATAAACATGTATAAAATTTTTATATGAAGTTAACATATTTTTGACAAACAAAAAAAATCTCACACTTTGAAAACACGCCCGGTGAAAATCTAGAGAAATCTAGTATTACTTGAAGCTCTAGATTTCATTTGGAGATATGTGAAGGTATCTCTCTATACGCAATACAAAACAACGAAAAGATAGTTAGAATAGATCGTATGAGTAGAGGGATCGTAACAAATCTAAATACGTAATTATCTCAAATATATATAAATATCTTCTAACATACGAGTTCCCAAATTTTATGTAGTTCCCTATACAAAGAAGACGTTTAATTAACCGGTGTAGAAGACAATAAAACGCTGGGGTTTATTGTTTTCAAGATTTGTCTCTTCATTTCTTAAGACTCCGAACCCTTTTCCTTTTGTATCTCCACTTCCTATATAAGCTGCTATTCTTGCTATTCTCTCAGTAACCTAACCCTAAATCTTGTACTCCTCTACTCTCCTTGCCGTGGATCAAACATTCAAGATTAGGTACGTGGATTTTTCATCTCTTGTCAGATTCATTGAAGAATCCTAGGATCTACGTGGTGATTCGTGTGTGTTTGGGTTCTCACGTTTTTTTTTAATTGTTTTCTGTTCCGATTTTGTTTTCACCCGCGTTCTTATTTACTGTAGTTTGCTTTACAGTCAGGCTAGATCCTCTTTTATTTTGTTATTCAAGTGTTTTTGTTTTTGTAGACAAATGGATGATAAAAAGCCGACAAGTTTTACTTTTGAGATAGATAACTTATCAGAGAAGAAAGGTCTTATATCATCACCAACATTTTTAAGCGGCAACTACGAATGGTAAAGGAAACTATTATTATATGTTTTGTTTCTTAATTGATCTACTATTATTTATACGTCGGTGTCTCTGTCTCGACTCTTGATTGTACTTCATCTTTTAGTCCCTCAAATATTATCTTGTAGATCGTATGTTTTGTTGTTCCTATTTCTCTTGGGTTCAACTGATTAAGTTCTTATTGTGATTAGTTTCTGGTTAGGTATTAGTTTCTCTTGTATTTCATCTAGTCTCCCTTCTCTTAAGTTAAGCTCGATGTTATTAATAAGTTGTACAACTAAAAAAAAGTTAATTGAAATATATTTGTTTTTTTTTTCCAGGTTTGTTAACGTTTACCCCAACGGATATCATATTGATGAACGATTGTCTCTGCACCTCCAGGTTGCAAACCCTGAATCATTGCCACTTGGATGGAAAAAGCAAGCTAGCTATTCCTTTGCTCTACTGAATCAATCAGGCAAAGAGCTATACAGAACACCTGGTAATTAACTTATCAGACCTAATCTGTATATCTCTACATGCATATATACTTGATTGTCATGGAAGAAAATTTAATTAAATCTATCTGTTTCTATTTTACAGAATCATGTAAATTGTTCCGCGCTCAGTTCACAGGATGGGGTAGCCCAAAGGCCTTCACTCTTCAAAAGCTTCAAGATATGGGTTATTTGGAGAACAACAAGCTGATTTTAAAGGTCGACGTAAAAGTGATTGAAGCTGTTGATGAAGGAGCTGTAACTGGAAAGGACATGTTAGATGTCCGTGGTTTCAAAGTCCTTTATTCTCAGGTATGGTTACTTTTTTTTATTTTTTATATTCTCTTTTGTAAGATTCGATCCTCTAAACATGATTAAATCTTTCCCCAGTTGCCTTTGGTGAATAAGCTTTTCAGAAAACACCCGGACATTGCAGTGAATTTCAAACTAAAGAATCAATCGGTGAAGACAACATACATGAATCTCCTTCTAGGTCTCATCGAGAAACTGGACAAGCCTTCACCTAGCTTCACAGAAATTGAGCTAAGCAACGCTCAAAGCGAGTTGATCGATCTAACAGAAGCGGGCTTCGAGCTAGACTGGTTGAAGAAAAAGCTTGATGAGATTTCTTTGGAGAAGAAAAGAGGACTTACTGATGGTTCCCGAGTCCAAGAAATCGATGAACTCATCAAGAATCTCAACCTTGAACTGGAAAAGGAGAAGGAAAAATCAGCTACTTGTGCTGCTGAAGTTTTGTTGTTGGAGCAGACGGTGTCGGATCTCAGGGTTGAGCTGAGGAAGGAGAAGAAAAAATCGGCTACTTCTGCGACTGAAGTTTTGTTGTTGGAGCAGATGGTATTAGATCTTAGAGTTGAGCTGAGCAAGGAGAAGGACAAATCTGCTACTCCTAACGATTTGCTTGAGGGTGTTGCCTCTTGGGAAGTATTGGATTACGCGGATCTCTATACTAATGAAAAAGGAGAAGAATAACAAACAATAATTTACTATCTTTTTTCGTACTTTAATTAAGTAGAAGTTCCAGGTTTTATAGTCGTCTCAGTCTTAAACTGAAGTTTTTAGCATCCTTTGTTATTTTCAGAGGTAATTTTCTCATCATCTACGTAAATTTATTGTCGTCTCAATCTGAGTAGTCGCTGTCGGCTTAGGAGTGTCATAAGTAATGATATGGTACAGATAAGTTTCGTGGACAATATCGAACCCACTATAAAGAACTTTCTTCCATACAAACGAGTATGTGATTGTCGTAGAAGACAAGATGAAGTGTTGTGGGTATAATCATGCGGATTGTATATTCATATCTAACCTAAGGTTATATAAACAACATAATTAAGTAAGCATTATGACTCCTAAAAGCATCTCCAATAGCACTCTGTTTTTTTCTCTATAATTTACTCTAAAAAAGATTAACTTTATTATAGAGTAAATTTTGCTATAATGGTTGTTACTCCATAATAGAGTATGATGAGTCCTTATGATGAGATTACTTTATCTCTGATACTTTGAAGGATGATCTGATGGTTTGGAAGAGATTGGATCTATTCTGAACTTGATGATTGATGGAATATGTTTGAATGGTCTTTAATAAGGATCTATGAACAAACAGTTGTGTAGACATGTCCTTGATCGCGAGAATGAATTAACAGGTAAGATCAAGGACGAGTTTTATTTGCAGGGAATGAACTTCTAGCAATCAGTGTTTAAAGATGAACAAATGATTCACAAATTTTAGAAAGTTTTTTAAGAAAAAGATGAATGTTTTATTAATAAGACTCAAATGAGTTTATATAGAAATACATACACTAAACACACTTCGACGTTGTAGAAAACTAGATAAAGACTTAGATAAAAACTAGGAAAGTCTTTGATAAAAACTAAGACATGAGATATGACTCATGAGATATGACTTTTGACTAGAAATAAGTAACACGTTGAATGACTCTTGGATGATGATCACAACCAGAACTTCTTGATTACCCCCCCCCCCCCGTTCGATATTTCTTGATGAGAATGGGCTTGAAATGGACTGATAAAAGGTCTGGTCAAATTTGGCATGAAACAAACCCATAGTGAATTTGTTATGAACTTCTCTTTGGACTGAAAAGGTCCATTTCACACAGCATCTGAACCAGCTCCTTCTTGAGCGTCACTTAGCTCATTCAGCTCCAGGTTAGTGTCACTTCGCTCACTCAGCTCATCTTTAATAACCTCAGCTGGTTTCAGCTCAGCTTCAGTCTCCTTAGCTGGTTTTAGCTTAGTATGCTTGCCTTTCATTCATCCTGGTTTGTTCTTTGTGATAATCAGCTGACTCAGCCATGGTTACATCATAGTTACTCAATTATAAAGTAAAATATAGAGGAATATTATATTTTTACTCTACTTTTAGAGTGAAATTTTGACATTCATCTATATTCCACTCTATTATAGAGTAACACAATTGAAGCAAAAGTTACTACATTTTAGAGTAAATAATAGAGGGGAAAATGAGTGTCACTGGAAATGATCTAATCACACTTAGTTATTTCATGATTGGCACAAGAGCCAGAATATCGACATATGGAGAGAAAGTATATTAATATACTTCGGAAATATTTACAGAATGAAGGATCAGATCGGATACTACAAATGCATGATTCGTTAATTCATTAATGAGACCCTGCTTGGGAAGAAGCATTAATATTCAAAACTAAATAGGTGATTTTCCCGTGCTCATGCACGGGTATAAAATATTTCTAAAGTAAATGTATTATAATAATTGATTGCTATTTACTTTTAATTTTAAATTAATTTATAATTTGTATGCATCATTTGTATAAATAATATTATATTACTTTAATTATACATATAATTTTATATATGCTATATCTAATCGGTTTTGTTGTTTTTATATTCGATTAGTTATCATTTGGGTCAATTAGATTGCATAACTGAATTCAAGTATAATATTTTTATTCTATATATCAAAATTTTGATTAATTTTTTATTTGCATTTAGGTGGTTGTTGTCTTCGATATGTAAATATACTTTATGAAGATTATGTATAACTTAAGATATATTGTACTTAGAATGAAATAAAAAATAAACTAAAGTCTCCGATTCCAAATTACATAAACTAATATAACGATAATATTATGAATATTTTACAAAAGAACTAAATTGTAATAGTTGCTTAATATTTTATTTTTATTTTTAATATGTTTTTAGTAGTCACTCATGTTATGAATATATTGAGTTACATATATCCTTTCAAATTCAAAATGAAGTATAATTATTTTTATTATAATTAAGTCAAATCAAATCAATTGTATTTATCGTGCATTTATTTTCATAACATTTATCAATTATATGTTGATGTTTTTTTAAAAAAAAATTAGAAAACAAAGCGATGATCAATCGAAAGTTAAATGAATAAGTAACTAATACATTTTTGGAAGCTCATGAACACATCAATTATCAATATTTACAATAATTAAAATATTTTATAAATTCTAAATAACTTTATGCCTTTGATTTATTGAATCGAGACTGAACTTTATTTTTAAATAATCTTAGAAATGAGAATTCAGATTTGCTTTGGTATTTTGATTATGGTTCTCTTAAGTTCCACAAACATAAAAACATAAAATTTAAAATCAAATTTAATATTAAGATAATATATAACGTTAATAATGATAAAATATAATATATCTACCTTATTAAACTATTTTGTAACTAATTGATCAAACGATGTTTTTTTAAAAAATTAGTTTTTTAATATCTCATAAAATAAGCAATAAACCAAAATTGTGATTGTATTTGAAAATAATATTATATAAATAAAATATAATTTACTGATATTTTTTCTGTAATTAGAAGATATTATAATCAACTAAATATATGAAAAATAAATAGCTCATTTTTAGTCAATTAAACATATATCAGTATATGTTACTTACTTATCTTATGTAATCATCTAAGAAAATAGATAGATATATAAAAATATTTTTTTAAATTTTTTTGAATTGTTTAAAATTAGGTTTTAAAAGAAATACCATTTTTTCTAATATCAAAATTATCTGTGTAAATTGTTTTTAATGAAATCACATTATATACACATTTATATTTTTCATCTAAGAAAATATAAATATAAAGAAAGTATTTTATTACATCAAAATTATATTTTACTAGGTGTCTTCCTGCACCATGTGCAGTAAAAAAATTTAAATTATTTTTTTAACATATAAATATATATTATATTTTAAAATAAAATTTTATTAATATTGTAAATTTTCTTTTTCGTATCAATATTTTAAAAATAAATTTGATTTAATAACATAAAAATTATATTTAATATGCATGTATATATTTGAAATTATAATCTTAGATAGATTTTTCTATCTATTTATTTTAACTAAATATATTAAATAAATTTGTAAAAGTTGCATAATTACCAAAAATTAAAATTAAACAATATTTATAAACTTTGTAGATATATAAGAAAATAATGAGTTTACGATTAAATGTTTATAATTTTCTAAAAAAAATTGTATACATTTTTGAAAATTTTAGTAATTAAATTGTATAATTAAATTATATTTCGAAATTTATAATGCCATATTTGAATATATTTATTTTAATGACGATTTATGACTTATTTCCATATTATAAAAAAATTGCAAAAATATAAATTGACATTAAATGTAATATATGAGTTATTACCATATTTTAAAAAGTTTGCCAAAAATATAAATTAACATTAAATACAATTATCTTTGTCATATTAAGCTATAAGACATGTCATCAATTTGAGTAGCCATGTCATATTTGTTTTGTGAAATTGATTGTAAAAAAAAACATGTGGCAAAATCACTTCGCAAATATAGTCTAGGGGATGTTATTGAAAAATATTTTTAAAAGTAATATTACTATTTTATTAACTTTCCCTTTTTATGAAATCATATTATATATACATATATTTTCGTTTTTGAATTCTCTTTTAAAAAAATTCCTTTTTATTATATGTATATGTTTTTTGGAAAATTTAAAAAGTAAACTTAATAAAAAAATAAATAATAGCATTTTAAATGTAAATTAATTCATTAAGGGTATTAGTGTAATCAACCATCGTGAGAGTTAATGTGAGAGTGACACATAGGAAACTGACTTCTCAAATAATATTATAGAGATATGTAAATGTTATGAATATTGTAATGTGCAATATGGAAAGTCCATGATTTACTTGTCTACCATGGTTTACTTGTTCTCCAAATTTTGTTGGGGTCAAAATCGGTCACGACAAAATCAGTGCATAAAATCTTAAGAGAAAATATGTCTTAAGCAGATACAAGCCAAAAATATCGAAGAAACTACACCGCATAAGCTAAGACGATTTGAATAAGGATATAAAACAAAACTTCGTGTATTTCATCTCGTACAAGGAATGAAAGAGTTTATATTTAAACATAATTGAAGATTGAAAAAAGTTCTTGCGGAAGGTTTTTGCGAGAAACAATTTTCCAAAAAACAAAATCAGAATTTTTTCAGGGAAGAACCCATAAGAAAATATGTAAAATAATCTTCCGCAAAAAAAACTTTGGGGAAATCTTTACAGAAAACTTATGTAAAACAAACGAAATAGTTCCAAAATCGTAAGAAGCATAAACGGAGGGATGATAACGGAAGAAATGAATCACCACCTTTCATGCACTCAATTTCTCCCAACACTCTCTCTCCTTGGTCAATGTCGCCCAACTCCCTCTATCTTTCACTACAAGAAAACACTAGAGATTGACCCGCTCACCCGCGCAGATATTGGTTCTTATATTTTTATACATTGATATATGTTTTTCACAATTAGCATAATATAACTAATTGTATTCAAAAGACCTGGACCGAATCGAGTAATATGATTATTTTTGGTACAAATATCTAAACCAGTTTCAAAAACATTTGTTATTTAGATATTTTTAGGTTCCTATACATCAAAACCGAACTCATTCAGACCCAAAATGACCAACTCAAAACCATACATAAATTTATAATATTCCAGCTGGGCCTAATTTCAAAAAAAAACCATACCCGAAAAGAACAATCCGTACCTAAATGTATAGCCAAATGTTCATGCCTAACTGATTTTATAAACTAATAAAGACTATTTTTATGTGTTTGGCTAAATTAAGTAAAATACAAAAAAAAAATATTTAGTAAAATAATTATATGGAGTGAAAAATTAAGTGACAACAAATGTAATATTTTTTTATTAATTTGTTTTAAGTTAATATTTTATTCACAAAAACATTTCTTTAAATTATGTTTTTGGCTACGTAATTTTCTACTGATTGAAACTAAAATTAAAAAAATTTAATAAAACAAACTATACGAACGTTTAACCATATGAAAAATCCAGTGATTTTTCATTTTTAATTTTATAATTGGCAAAAAGTTAATATTGATTAACTAATAAATACAAATCTACAACATTATTATTATGGTAATATAATTCATGATATGATGTATAGTTAAGATAATCTAATTAATGAATATTGAACTGAGTTAAATATCAAAAGATAATTAATGTAATTATATTAATAAAATTACTAAAAAGAAACTATACTTTGTTTTTATATTGCTATCTATGTTTCCAAACATTTCTCGTTATACTGCTATCTATGTTTCCAAACAGTAACAAAAGATATTTCAGTACCAAAAGGTACTTCATGCCTAACTGATTTTATAAACTAATAAAAAAAATTGTTTCTATTTGTTTGCCTAAATTAAGAAGGCTTTTTATCTGCCTAATGGAAGGAAGACGTGTCGGTTGATTGTCACCAAAAGATTTATTCCTTATGATCATCTGTTGAGGAAAGGACTTTTGAAGGAATTTCCACCTGATTCTTTGACTGGTGAGCAAGTTTATTCTGAGTGTTTAGACGGTGTTAATCCACGTAAATCGTCTATTTCTGATGGAAACAATCATGAAAAGAAGAAGTTTGGATATGGAAAGTACCATAACTGGCACAAGGAAATCATATTTTGGGAGTTGTCATACTGGAGAGACCTAATTTTTCGACATAATCTTGATGTGATGTGTATAGAGAATAATTGTTTTGTGATAACATCATAAATACTCTGATGAATGTGAAGGGTAAATCGAAAGACACAATCAAGTCAAGATTGGATAATTTGTGATCGGTCACACTTACATGTTGATGGTGATGGTCAAGCTCCTTTTCTCCCTACACATTGAACAAAGACGAAAGAAAAAGTTTATTGGAATGTGTGACACACGCGGTTAAATTCCTTAACGGTTATGCTTCAGATTTAGATAGTTGTGTTGATACAGAGAACAACAAGCTTTCTGGCACGAAGAGTCATGACTGCTATATTTTTATGGAGCACCTACTTCCATTCATCTTTTTAGAACTCCTAGACCAAAACGTAAATCTTGCGTGATCAGGTGCTAATTTTTTGTTATAGTTTTTTTTATGTGAAATAATCAACTTCATCTATGATTATCAACAACATTTTAAATTTTGTAGGTGTTGGATTATTTTTCCGAGATCTTTGTTCGATAAATTTGCAGAAAGATCACGTTCAAATTCTAAATCAAAACATTGTTTTGATCATCTGTAATTTAGAGAAGATCATTCCACTATCATGTTTGACGTAATGGAGCACCTCCCTATACACCTCCCCGACGTAGCTGAACTATGAGGACATGTCCAATATATAGGTGGATGTATATTTTTGAAAGGAATTTCAAAAAGTTGAAACAAAAGCAAAGAACAAGATATTCGCTGTCGGATCGATTGTTGAATCATATATCAATGACGAGATAGATTACTTCTCTGAACACTACTTTGCTGATCATAGACAAACAAAATCAAGGTAAACGCTTTCATGATTCCGCAGGTTAACAAAATTATATGTAGTCGCATTTTTTTATTGTGTAGTCGCATTTTTTATGCTATATATGTATAGTTATGTGGATCATTAATTTGTGCAGGTTAACAAGATTTGATGAAGGTGAAGTTCATGTATATCATGTTCCTGGAGTACCTATATTTACAACATGTAGGTCGTCCAATTGGGGAAATGCAAGAAATATGGCTTTCCAAGAAAGACTATGCACATGTTCATATGTATTGCAAAATTGTGATTATTTTTAGCCATTTGAGAGGTATAATTTGGTAACTATCATCTTTCGTTTCGATGTATCGCACTATAATTTGCCATACTAATTTGTGGTGGTGGTGTAATATAGGATGCTTGAAGCAACACACATGAGTTTTTTGTGTGGGTTAAAGATATTGCGAATGGACCTATGAATAAGGCCAAAACCTGGCCCATCAATTTCACCAAAGATTTTTTATTTCATACGCAGAAACATGGCGAGGGACGAACGACTTGTAACTACAGCGCATGTATCAAAGGAGATAGTTACACAAATCCATCAGATGAAGTTGATTACTACGGGATCTTAACTGATACATTTCCATTGATTATGAGGGGCAGTCAATTTGAAAATCACTCTTTTCAATTGTAAGTGGTATGATTATGTGATTGGTAGAGTCATATCACTAAACTTAAAATGTTGTTATGATGATATTATGTTGTAATGATAATGTTACGTTGTTTAATTTCTTATATTGTTAATTCCTATACCCTAAAATGTTACCCTGAAATGTTTACCCTAAATGTAATGTCTCGATCAAAATCAATTAGACGACGAACGGCAAACCCAAAATTCACTCCCGTCTAACACATATTTCACTTCTGCTAAGCCCAATAACAAGCACACCCAAAACCTTAAATGAAAAGATAATAACTAAGCCTAATTCCCTGTCTCTCGATTCAACTCTCAGTTTGTCTTGATGTCTTGATGTTTCTCACTCTCTCGAAACAGAAACCGAAGAACCCTAATCCTAATTTACTCAATCCCTCTAAAAATCTCTATGTTTCTCTCAATCGCTCTCACACAGTCAGAATCTATTTGTCTCTCTAGACATCTCTTTGTCATAGCATCTATAACATGCCCTCAAATTCTCAAATTTTGAGGTTTTGACGCTCCAACAGCACCTCAAACCCTCAAAATTTGAGGGTTTGAATAGTAAAACCACAAATTTGAGGTTCGACTATTCAGACTGTCAAAACACTAATTACTTTTCATTTTGGTCCTTCTAGTTTTTTAACTTGCATATAACTATACTATTACCTTAATCTGTATAAATATATTTTGACCAAATATTCAAATATATTTTTACATACATGTTATTAATGATAATCTGTGACTAGAAGATGACGAAATAAAGAAAACGTATCAATTTGAGATGTTAATATATTCATATTTAAGATTACTAAAGAATATTTTTTAATAAAAATTGCAAAAAGAAATATGTATAGTTATTCTATTAACTAACCCGCACTATAATGCAATCTCATATTTAAAAAAAAAACTTTATACTCTTATAAAGTAATGACCATAAGTTTAATATGTAACATCTTGATTTGTCATATTTTTGTTTTATGGAATAATATATGTTCATATAATATTTTATGGGAAATTTTCATGTTTACCACATTGTTAGTACCATTAATCATGTTTACCACCTCTAAGGAGATATTTTCAAAAATACCTTCTTCATTATACTCTTGCTCTCTATATATATATAATAAATAATTTTGAAATAAATAAATAAGTAAAAAGATAAAATGATAAATAATAAAATATTCTTTTATGTTTTCAAATTATACTTTTCAAATTTGAACTTTAATATAAAAACAAAATTCAATTTTTTTTCTTCCAAATTTTCTTTTTGAAATTCAAAAAAATATTTTTGAAACTATTTATTTATTTTCTTTTTGTATTTATTTATATATTTATTCGAATCCTAAACTCCACATTCTAAAACCCAACCTTCATCCTTTAACTCTAAACCCTAAGTCTAGATTAATTAACCATAGAGTTACAAATGTTCTTTTCCCTCTTTAAAAGTAAGGTTAAAAATTATTAAGGTAAACATGAAAAATGGTATTACGAATGTGGTATTTTTGGCAATTTCCCATATTTTATTTGTGTTTTAATATTTTACTACGTTAAGATCCTAGCCTTGCGCAGAATGAACATTATATATACAATTATTCATATAGTATTACTTATTTGCGTTATTTTACCTATTATGAAATAATAAAATAATAAGTAATATAATTAATAATTTAGAAGTCAGTAATTATACAAATACTAGTGACGGGTCCCGTACTACGTACGGGGAAAAATCTTAATTTTTTGGAAACTTAACATCAATTTTTAACATGAACTAATATTACTTTTTTTTTGAACAAGAATTAATATTACATTTTGGGTTAAAGTTATACTTAATACCATGAATATTGTTTGTCTCTACTATTCTTGGTTGTCAAGAGATACCAAGGAGTGTTAATTTGTATTTGCATAAAAACATAAATTGTGGATAATATATATAAAACACCATAGTTATAAAAAAAATAAGTAAATAGTCTAAGTATTAGATATGGTTTATAATAAACTTGCAAACTGAACAAATTAGTAACAAACAAAAATAACAAAAAAAATATTTTTTGTGTATTGGAAATTTATATATTTTGAAAGTTTTAAATGAGAAAAGTAAATTTTACAAATGTATTTCTTTTTATATTTAAGTTTTAAAAGTAAATTATTTGTATACTACTCATGTTTGGGATTTGGTTAAATATAAGAAATATATTTATTTTAATCGATAGTATTTTAATTCATAGTTAAATCATTACATGCATTTAGTAGATCAATGTTATACCTTCTGATTCTTCACTGCTTGGCCTTTAGCAACATCTCTCGTTCTTATCTTCTTCTTTTTTAACACTTTGTTTTATTGAAATGATTTGAAACATATTACATCATAGAAGAATACGACAAAACGATAATGAGAAACTAATAATTCTTCTGCAACAGAAGCTCGTGAGGATAATCATCATTGATGACACATTAGCCATGAAGAAGTATAACATTGTTATTAGTCACTCTTTTTGGTTTCAATAAATTCAAACCTACTTCGAAATCCAGCTAATACTCTTGTTTATGATAATGAGCTAAGTTAAACAATAAAAAGACTATCTACCGTTTCTAGAAACCATACAGAAACTCTGCCATGATGGGAATAGAAAGTGACAAAAGTAGAGATAGTTAAGAATTTAAGATAAATCTTACTGTTCTTGAGAACGAAGCTCCTATTCTTTTTCAAGCTCTTCCTTAGAAGCATTTATTGTCATCATCTCCTTCATCACCACTCTCACTCTCTTCCTCATTATCATATCATCATCTTCCTCATTGTCTCCTTCGTCACTCCCTACATCATCATCTTCTTCCATGCTATGATCATCTTCGCCATCTTCTACCCATCAGATAAATCATCATCTTCACTCTCCCTTTCCACCTATAATAGCATCCTCCAACCAAATAAATTCACTTACACACACATCCATCTAAATAACTTAAACCAGACAAAAGCAACAACAAAATATATACCTCATGGTCGCTTATCTGTTCTGAATCACTTTCATAAAGTCTTGCTCTTTTGGAACTCTTTGATCTTCCAGCCATTGTAAACTCTCTGAATGCTAGAAAATGTAAAAGTGAAAAGGTAGAGATCGTGGGTGTATTAGAAGAACGGTTTAGAGACAAATGTTAGTGCTGCTTTAATTTTGTTTTTCCAATTAATTTAAAGCACAATCCATGTGTCAAAATTTGATTGGCAAGACGACTTGCGCTTTAGTATATAAGGGATAACTTATGTAGCATGAGAACATAAATCAAAACAATCACTATTGTTTATTACAATCATTTATGGTAAATAAAGTTCGACAATCACTTTTATCAAAAAAATTATTATTAAAATCATTAATTTTTATATATATTTTAATCACTTTAAATAATTTTTCAGCTTTTATTTTAAGGAAAGAAAGAAGAATAGTATTGGTAGATTAATAATTAATTTTATGGTTAGTTTAATGAAAAATATAATATATGCTTAGATAAACCAACCTATTTTCTAACAGCTTTTAGAATCATTCTAGTGATTACACATGATATAGTTCAAACGTTGTAATGCTTCTCAAACAATATATAAAAAGTAATCAAATTAAAATTTTATATAAATAACTAGATAGTAATCAAAGTTTCAAAATAGAAAAATTCATTTATTTGTTCTGTCTCGTAATTTTAATTTAGTTTTAACAAACTAAAATTGAAACGGAGTAATACATCTTTTAATATGTCTTGCACTTCTAACTTTTGTTTTTATATAATCTATACTATTATTTGTGAAATAATTTTTAGCAACAGAGCTCTCACGTTGAAAGTTAGAGCGATTAATATATATACTACCTTTAATGAATTTTATATATAATTAATTATATAATCAAAAACGAATTTTTATTAATAATATTAACTTTAAAAAAAAAGATAATTCTTATATATTGGGTTGTTATCTTAAAACATATTTTTCAATTATAAGATTTAAAAATAAAATATAAAACAATTATAATAAATTAAGTGGTTAAAGTCAGTGTTATCCTTAATAAATTTTAATTAAACATATATATTTAGTTAATTTTTTGTCATATATATATATATATATATTTGATTTAATTTTTTGAAAACATAAATAATAAGTTATTATGCTGGTTTTTGAATTAATAAAAAAATAAACTAATAAATATTTGTAAAGCGATTAAATCCGTATATGCGGACAAGACACCTAGTTTTAAAGTGTTTATCAATCATTTTCGTATTTGATTAATATATTGTATGTTTGATGCTTAAAAGTCTATAACCGTAAAGATATCAACTATAACACGTTCCACTATACTATAAAATAATAGAAATATTAGTTATAATTTTAAATATTTTCAGTCAATTTTTTAATATCTAAAAACTTTTAGAAACTATTTCATAAATTATAACTAATTATCATTGATTTAATATTTATTTTTATAAAAAAAATTATAAATTAAATTTATTGACATATAACACTAACATTCACTATACGAATTAACTAAATGTATTTACATGAGCCCTTTTGGTAATCTTTGACGGTTTTATTCAGCCTTAGCTATATGATACATTGGATTTTGTCATTTTGCAAATATAATGCCAACACATCTTAAAATAAAATATAAAAACCTATGTCTTATTCAATCTTCAAATTAAAGATCGTCACTTTATAGTAAGTTAAGTGTCGACTATATTGTTAAATTGTTATAAGAGTTAAAAGATGTTTTTTAGATTTGCATATTGGATGAGAACATAAGGATTAAATTATATCTCTAACTCCCTAACAGATATCGATAAAGCAAAAATGAAACATCGGTATCATAAAGTCAAACATTCCAATATCACATTTACATCTCAACCTCTCTCTGGTCCAGATTATTTTGGGCGTCTTCGAGAACATCCACACATTACCAAAACCGTATCAAATCAAATTTATTATCAAACAACAAAGTCACAGGTTGGTTATAGAACATTATCAAGAATTATTTGGGTAGGTTTCTAAAAAGCAGTATGAATGGATATAAACATATTTTATGATTAGATTATGCATTAATAAGAACGCGTAGCCGAAGTTATAGATGAAAGAAGTCAAAACATGGTAAAACATATTTTTACTAATCACACAAAATTTAAGACCTGGTCAGACACACGTCCGCGTTACGTAAATGAGAAATAAACCTCGTCTAGGCCCGCCCCCGCGTCAAAGGCGACCCAAAGCAGCCACGCTTTTGACATTGGACCTCATCTCACGAAAAAAAGTTTTATTTTTATTTTTTTCTTTTATTTTTGGAAAAAGAGAAATCATAAATGTGTAAAAAATCATGAAAATGGTTGTCATGTTCATCGAACCATTCAACACGTTCCTTCGTTGTCAAAATCGTCAAGAACCTTGTGACTTGCTATAAGCTGCGGTCCGGTAAAGAAGCGCCGGGGATGTCTTTCCTTTTCCGGAAGAACGGGAGTAGTTCACGGAGGCGAATCAAAGACAAACTAAGAGGTCGGAACTCAGATCGCGGGAAGAGAGGAGGAGAAGAAGAAGAAGAGAGAGTCAGATACGACTCGGTACCTGCACCGCCTTCTCCTTGGGGGTTTCTGTTCCCGGAGGATTTCGAGCGAATAGATGGTAATCTAAAGGCAGTTATCGTAGATGAAGAAGGATTAGATGTGATTTACTGGAAGAAGCTTCTCGAGCTTGAAAGTAGCGGGAAAACTCCTAAACCTAGGAGACGAGGTAAACCAGATGGTGGATCTAGAAGAACTGGGGCAGATGAAGAAGAAGAAGGAGGAGGATCGGGCACTAATCGGAAGGGAGATGAATCGATTGAAGAGGCGTTTTCGTTTCATGTGAAGAAGAACAAGTGTGAAATTGAAGATCAGAGTAAGAGTGTTGAAGGAGGAGGAGGGAGATACTCCTACACTCCTTCTTCTTCTTCTTCTACAGGCGGATTTAGTGATTATGGAAAGCAATCTCAGTCCAAATTTCAAGCTCCTGGCGGCGCCGGCGGTGGTGGTAGCGGTCGTTATCCGCCACTCCCGCTTCCTCCGGGTCAATTAGGGCTGGCTACTGCCTCGTCTTCGACTATGCCACCGCCCCTTACAGTCAATCACGGCTCATTTCCCTCTTCTCCGTCGCAGATTCCCCTTCCTCCGGGTCAATTCCCGGCACCAATTGGGTCTTCCTCTACATCGCCGCTGCCTCTTACAGTCAACCCAACCGTACCACATGTTCAAGCTAACCAACCTCCACCATCTTCTGGGGCACCACCTCCGCCTCCACCACCTATACCGGCTAAGAAAGCACCTCCACCTCCTCCTCCTCCCGCTAAGAAGGCACCTGGGCCCCCGCCACCGCCTCCAATGTCCAAAACTGGGCCACCTAAACCACCAGGTAATGGGAAAGGACCGACGAAGGCAGCTGAGAGTTCTTCTGCCTTGACCAAAGATGATCCAGCGCAGCCGAAGCTCAAGCCTTTACATTGGGATAAGGTTAATCCTGATGCAAGTCACTCAATGGTTTGGCATAGGATCGATGGTGGCTCTTTCAAGTAAGCAAATCTTTGCAGTCAGTCTATATACAATCTTATAGGATGTCTGAGTTCTTATGAATATATGTATTTGTTTTTTGGGTTAGCTTTGATGGTGACCTCATGGAGGCTCTCTTTGGATACGTTGGCGCTCGAAAGCCTGGTGAAGCTAACACTGTACCCCAGAAACTGACTGTGTCAACCACCCAGACTTACATTCTTGATCCTAGGAAATCTCAGAACAAAGCAATTGTGCTTAAATCTTTGGGAATGACCAAGGAAGAGATCATTGACTTGTTAACTGAAGGCCATGATGCTGATACTGATACCCTGGAGAAGCTTTCTGGAATAGCTCCAACGCCAGAAGAACAGACAGAGATCATAGAGTTCAGTGGCGACCCTACGAAACTTGCTGATGCAGAATCTCTACTCTTTCACATCTTACGAGCAGTTCCTTCAGCGTTTAACAGGTTCAACGTCATGCTCTTCAAGATCAACTACGGCTCAGAGGTTTCTCAACAGAAGGGCTCTTTACAGACACTTGAATCTGCATGCAACGAGTTACGTGCTCGTGGGCTTTTCATGAAACTTCTAGAGGCAATCTTGAAAGCAGGTAACAGAATGAACGCTGGAACCGCTCGAGGAAATGCTCAGGCTTTCAATTTGACAGCTCTAAGAAAACTGTCAGATGTGAAGAGTGTTGATGGAAAAACTACTTTGCTTCACTTTGTTGTTGAAGAAGTTGTAAGATCCGAGGGAAAACGAGCTGCGATGAGTAAGATCTCCGGTGGTGATATTGCAGATGCATCTAGAGAAGAACAAGAGATTGAATTCATAAAGCTAGGTTTACCAATTATTGGTGGCCTTAGTTCAGAGTTCACCAATGTGAAGAAAGCAGCAGGAATCGACTATGACTCTTTTCTAGCCACGACCTTGGCTTTAGGGACCCGGTTGAAAGAAACAAAAAGGCTATTAGACCAAAGCAAAGGGAAAGAAGATGGGTGTTTGACAAAGCTGAGATCTTTCTTTGAATCTGCAGAGGAAGAACTGAGAGTTATTACAGAGGAGCAGCTCAGGATCATGGACTTGGTGAAGAAAACAACGAATTATTACCAAGCTGGTGGTGCGTTGAAAGAGAGGAACCTGTTTCAGCTGTTTGTTATAATCCGTGATTTCTTAGGGATGGTTGATACCGCATGTAGTGAGATAGCAAGGAATCAACGGAAGCAGAGACCAGCAGCAACGGTAGCAGGAGCATCAAGTTCAACAGCAGCAACAACACCGAGCGCTGCGGCACCACAAAGAAACGCTGTTAGATTTCCGATTCTGCCTCCAAATTTCATGTCAGAGCATTCAAGGTACAGTTCAAGCGACTCAGACTCAGATTCTTGATAACAAAAAGAAAGATTCTTTGCTTTTGCTATATGTATATACATGTTAGGGAAGCTTGTTGGTTTCAAAAATGAAAAAGATTCTTTGGGTTATTTGAAAATGGTTCTTATGATTTTACTTGTTGTTTTGTTGTTGATTCTTTTTTGGAAGACGAAGATTAGTGACAATTGGTCTTTGTATGTATTTCACTTTTAAAAACTCTATTTTTGGAGTGCAGCAAACAGCAATGATGACATCCTCCAAGTGTGTTTGGAAATGAAACATCTGATAGAACAAGGGACTCTATTAAAACTTATTTCAAATTTTTCGTTTGTATCGAGAACACTCGGAAGCAAACTTAAATACACACACACAAAGGTTCACAAGAATCACATGATGCTCTTTATGTATGTAAGAGATACTTGGAAATTAAAACTCGCAAAGGGGGCCTTGAACAGAGCACAAAACACTCTGCCCAAGAAAAACATTTTTATTTTATGGCTTCCTATCAAACCACGTGGCGGTTTAACGAACAAGAGCTTCATGGAAGTGCAGCTTTGACTTCTTTTCTGTCAGCTCCAAATGACTACCAACAGAAAGATTAAAAAAAAAAGTCAACAAGGAAGTTCACTGAATATAATGGAGAACTGAAATGGCAGAATGTGTAACTTAGTAAGTACCTCGGTGCCAAATCCCTTCACATACACATTGGTAAAAAGCTCAGAAGGCTCTGGCATTGGGCAATCCTGAAAGTCATTTGACCGTAAGTTTCTCATCCTTAGCTTTGAAGATCAAATGTGACGGTTATTATTTACCTTAGCTTTGGCAATAGCGTCATCTACTTCTTTCCTAATTTCCTTCTCCATGTCCTGCAAGAAACAACATTTTTCATAAACCAGGTATGTCTGTGGCTGGTGAAGAACGAAGATCCTAAAGATAAAATACCTTAAGCTCCTTCTCGGTTGCTAGGTCATGAGATAGTACCAGCTTTTTAATTCTCTCAATTGGATCTCTTTCCTGAGGTCATATAAATAAGCACACAGACGTTGAGATTCACAGTGACCCAAGTCCTCGGCCAAATAAACTGTAACTAAAAGAGACTAACGAACCTGTCTCACACCAGATATCTCATCTCGTGTACGGTATGTGCTCCCAGGGTCGGACATAGAGTGACCGTGGTACCTGTACGTGTCCATCTCAAGAATCTGTATACAAGAAACGATGAATCAAGGAAGCACTAGAACATTTGGCAAGGCAAAAGCTACTACTATTTCATATCCGTAAGTGCAGGTTCTAAGATGTTCACTGATACAAAAATCAGTTAGTCATTTCTCCCCCATCAATATTCAGATAATGGAATTTAGTACCCAAAGAGGAACTGAGTGACTGTAACTTTCAACTAGAAAATCCAAAAAGAAAGGAAAGGAAAGAAAAGAAACTTCCTCCTATGATGTAACGTCCCAAAAGGAAAAGCTAGATTAGATACTGCTCAAAGCGAATCCACAAAACGTGACAGACGACAAAGGGAAAAAAAAAACAGAAAATGCGAGTCAAGCTTACTATCGGTCCATTCTTCAAGGCATGTTCCTTAGCAAATTTGCAAGCTTGTTTGACAGCAAACGCATCCATACCATCTACCTGCTCGTCCAAAAATAATCCAATCCAGAACCCAATCAAACTCAAAAACAAATTTGATAGCAGAAGCAGATTACAAGACACCAAATGCATTTCAGGTTTAAACTAATAGGACAATGAATGAAAACTGTATAGTAGGAAGCTGCTCATACTTGCAACATCCTATTTTCTACATGGAAACTAAGCAATTCATGTGAAATCAGGAGACGACACTAATCCATCCGCCAATTCACACAGAGGCCAAGCAAAATTAAAGAAGCTACATAAGACTCACAGTAAATCCTTCCAAAAAAACTCTGTAGTATATATAATGCAAATGAAAATCAATTACTTATCAGTAAACCAGAAGTAGTAGAAAAGAGGAGCTTGTAAGAACCTATATTGTCTTACTTGGAAGTTCAAAGATTGTAAGACTTAAACACACGAAAGTTACAGACTTTATATGTAAAAATGCTTCATTATAACACTACTTCTAAGGTAATGATTTGATCTTAACAAGCTACACAAGGTAGTTGTTTACAAAGAGCTAACCTTCAAACCAGGAACATAATCACCACGCTTATAGTAAGAAGGGCTCTTGGCAGCTCTCCACTCAGCAGTTCCCATCCCATCTACACAAAACACATGAATAAGAAACCTAACAGAAGATCATACAAAGAAAGAAGAGAGCGTTTTACAGTGATTGTTCTCGCAGACGAGAATGGAAGGCAAATCCCAAAGAGCAGAGATATTCAAAGCTTCAAAAAGCTGCCCTTGATTGGCAGCACCATCGCCATACATAGCGAACGTCACCGCCTCCTCCTTGGAATACTTCTGCGCGAAAGCAATCCCACAGCCTAACGGAACCTGAGCACCGACGATCCCATGCCCACCGTAGAACGACGAATCCTTCTTATAGAAATGCATCGACCCACCTTTCCCTCTCGAGCAGCCGTCTTGCCTCCCCATAAGCTCCGCGAAGACCTCGTACAGCGACCCCCCGCGGCCCAGGAAGATGCAGTGGTCGCGGTACGCCGTGATGATGGCGTCCTTCTTCGTGATCGCGGCCTCCATCCCGATGGCCACGGCTTCCTGGCCGTCGTAGAGGTGGCAGAACCCTCGGATTAGCTTCGCTTTGTAAAGCGAGTCGGCGGCGATCTCCATGCGGCGCATCAGAGCCATGGTGCGGAAGAAGGAGAGGAGCTCTTGGGTGGAGGATTCCACGGAGCGAGAGGGTGGGTCGCATAGGTGAGCGGTGAAAGGAAGCGAGGTCTCGATTGTGATCGGTGTGGTGTCGGTGGAGATGGAACGGCGGAAGGCGGCGGAGAGGGGGCGTGAGATGATGTTAGATCGCGATGAGAGGCGTGATAGAGCCATTATCCACACCGCTGATTTTTCAGACTGCGAATCTGTTGTGAGACAATTCCAATTCCAGTGAGGAAGATACTAATGCGAATTTGGTAATTGCCATCAGTCATAGAGATTCTATATGGGTCAGAACGAGTCATTTGATACCTCCAAATGATTAGAGAACAAGCCCAAGTCTATAAACTCAGGCCTGCTATGCTTTCCACCAAAGATTTTTTTTTTTTTGGTCAACAACATTGACCCTCTAAACCAATCTGGGAGACGTTGATCCATGTGAACGACGAAAGACAGTTGTATCCTGACACTGCATGCTAGTTTATCCGCCTTTGTATTTTGCGTTCTTGGCACATGAATAATCTCTGATCGTATGAAACTCTCTTTCAAATTCTTAATATCTTCCAAATAACTTGCAAAAGCTGGACATTCTTCTGATTCTGAAACCATTTTCACCAATTGAGAACAATCCGTTGCAAACGTAACCTGAAATTGTCGTAAGTTTCTCATACATTCCATAGCCCATAGTAGCGCCTCCATCTCTGCATGCAAGGGAATTAGAGTAGCCCGTACATTCCTTGCTCCCAACAGTTCCTCAAATCCTTCTAAAGTACTGAACCAACCCTGACAAGAGAAAATATCACCCTCTTTCCATGATCCATCTGTAAAACACCATCGACCGGGAATTGACGGAAGAGACGTAACCTGTACCTATGTTCCCGTTTTCTGTTCATTCAAAAGTTGTGTCTCTGCCCAGAGTGTAGATTCCGTTTCTGCCAACTTAAGAATATCCTTAGGATCCATATCCAAATTACTAAAAACTTTATTA
This sequence comes from Brassica napus, assembly GCF_020379485.1. NCBI lineage: Eukaryota > Viridiplantae > Streptophyta > Magnoliopsida > Brassicales > Brassicaceae > Brassica > Brassica napus. The sequence goes on along the minus strand of NC_063434.1, from coordinate 19,450,233 downwards.
TTTCTTCCTTTCCAAATATACCATAGTATCCAAGCAAACTGATAATTTGTGTTCCTAGTGTCAATTTAATTGATAACTTTAGTTGTCATGTAAATTCTCTCGAATAGTCATTTTTAAGTTTTTTTACAAAATAGCACTCAAAAAAGAAAATAACCAAAATATTTTTTTTTTTTGAAATTTGTAATATTTTGTTTTTCTTTAAATTTGAATATTTAAAATTTAAAAATTTAAAATTTTAAAATTTGTAAAGGAAAATCTGGATATCCGGAGAGGCCGGATCCGGATAATAAAATATTTGATCTTTCAAAACCGGATCTTGATCCAGATATTTTGAATTTTTAGTCCGGATATATGGATCCGTAATTTATTGATAATTATTTCAAAAATAATAATATCTGTATATTAAAATTAATTTTATTTATTATATTTTCATTTTATAATAGTATATATAGAAATAATTAAAGACGTTATGTAACATTTTTATTATAAAATTATTGTTTATATTTTCATATATTTTAATATTATTTTTTATTTATTTTAAAGATCCAAATCCGGTCATTTACACTAGAAGGCATTTTCCAAGTTTTATTTACACGGTAAGGCAGTTCCCGCTTATGGGGTAGTTTTTTGTGACTAGAAACCAAACCATTATAACTAAAGTCATTTATATAACTAAAGTGGTCCTACCATGTTCTTAAGTTGATTATTTTCTTTTTTTTCTTATGGAACAGACAAACACAAATTTTAAACTAAAAAACTTCTTATTCACATTTCGCTCCTTGGTATCTCTATCGCTGTCAAATGGGTTGGCTGTCCATTGGTTGTCCATGTCCAAATATAAATGGGTCTATTTGGTGACACTCATTTATCCTTGTGAATTATAAATGGACAAGAATCACAAGACCAATGGCTAATGGGCATTAGTGGATTTGGACTACATGGACGTGGTCAGTCCAATGATCACAAAAAGCTAGGGTTTCTAAAATTTGAGTTTTCCCGTCAAAAGCGCAAAATCGGATTTTTCTACTAAAATCTTAATTTCAAGTTTTCCCGCTAAAACCGCAAACTCGAGTTTTTCCACCAAAACCGAAAATTGAGTTTTTCGCCAAAACCGAAAATTGAGTTTTTCGCCAAAACCGGAATTGTTGCACTTATGAACTTATGTATTGTTGTACTTATGAATTTATAGATAAATTTTAGTCTTATGAACTTGTATTTATATTTGTAGGCTTATAAATTGAAATTTCATTTTTCTTATATAGTTCATTATGGACCCAATGACAGTCCATGTAAACATGGGTGTTAGTGGGTCTGTTCCTTAATGAACTAATTTCTAATGGGCATTGTCACTCTCTATCCACAAACAATAAATGGACAAATGAATATGGGCTAATGGACGCGAGAGAGCCCAGTTTACAGCTCTAGATATCTCAATTTGTGGTGCATCATGTCATCTATGCTTCCTCTTCACCATTCTTCCTGATCCTCCTCCGTCACCGCCGACGAACTTCAGCCAAGCTCAAGCACACGCCGTCGCCTCTCCTTCACCGCAAAATCATCAGAACAGCTTTTCTCTGCAAGTTATCTTGGTTTCACTCTGACAATAGCCGTGGTGGTTGAATCGACTGCAGTGGTCGTCGCTTCAGTTGCATGATGAAGCTCGAGCAACAATGGCCAAATCTCACAAAATTTCATAATCTAAAGTTGGAAATCAGTTTAGATGTGATAAATCAGCAATCTTGAAGTGTAATTTACACTTAAAACGCAAAAGAATAAAAAATACATGAAAGAAATCAATGGCAGACGCAATAATTATTGCAGGAAACCTAAAAATTTTGGGGAATACGAAGATATATTTACTAAAATGCCACTCATTAAATAAAATTGCCAAAAAGGTACATCATGATTTTATATGTACATGTGTACATGATTTTATATGTACATCTACTTTATTAAAACAGAAGTACACTTATAAAATAACCTTTAGTTTTTCAATTTATTTACAGTCATATACCACTGAGAATTTAATTAGTTTCACCTTAAAATAGCTTGTATTTTCCACATTTCCTAAAATAACTCCACGACCTATAAATAAGGAAACCACATCGATTTTTTTTAACGACCATTATATTAAAAACGAAGAAAAGCCTTAGACATCAATTTTGTTTTTTTTTTAAGGACCACATCGATTTTGTTTTTTTTTTAAGGACCACATCGATTTTGTTAAGGGCTTATTGGTGAGATAGCCATATTTCAATGTGAAATTAAGTAACTATCATTGATTTTGACATAATTTAATGTCAGACTTTTTGTACACATTCTATCCGGTTCTGTCCATTCCTGTAATAGGTTGCCAGTTACAATTTATAACGTAAGTAACGTTGTGGTTTTTTGAAAGAAGAAAAAGCCATCCACGTATAACTTTATTGATCACATACATAAGCACTGAAAATTATATTCCATATCATCTAAGTTCTATTCCATATCATCTAAAACCTAAACCCTAAATTCTAATCACTAAACCCTAACCCAAATATAAACCCTAAACTCATATATCAAAATCTAAGAAATACATAATGATATGTAATATTAAATTATATTATGTTATATTAAATTATAACATGCCGAAATGTTCTATTCCATATCCAAACATAATAGAAACAAGTAATGCTTTCTCAACGGTGAACCCAATATTCCAGAAACTAAACCCTATCCAATCATCACTAAACCCTACACGAAAACATAAACCCCAACACATATATCAAAATACGTAAGTATTAAATTTGTATGAATTCAGAAGCAAAATAAGGTGATATTAAACGTTCCAATTTATAGCAGGAACGCAAATAAGATGACTTTTCATTTTACATGATCAAAATATAATAGAAACAGATAATAGGTGCTCTAACAGAATAATTGTGTTATGTAGAAGCGCACGTGCGCGGATGGGCGTGACGATGACAGAAGTTGAAATAGTTGTTAACACTTTTTTTCCAGTGGGTTCAAAGCATGTCTCAAACAATCTACTCGCAAGGTTTAAATCGTCAATGTCAGATCTGAAGGATGAAGGTAGGAGGTAAACATTGTTAGGACATAGTACTCAACTCTATTTATATAGATATGAATTTTTATAGTGCAAATAAATTGAATGGAATACAAAATAATGAAATAGCAACCTCTCAATTCTATTTCAAATAAAATATGTTTACATACAGTTATACTAGACTATGTCGAATAGAATAGTAATGGATAATCTCGTACTCTGTTCACACACATGCTAACCTATGCCTTTTGAAATAGAATAGGAATGAAAGATATTATAATATGTCAACACAGACAAACCTATCTATCGCAGATGCTATTCCATACAATAAACTATATAACTACACCATATGCTATGTATATCCGCTAAAAAAACAAAATTCAAATTTAACAAAGACTAAGAATAACTGGGGAAACCCCAACCCCTAAATCAATTGGGGAACTTCGTTCCAGAAAAGCAGATACGACATCCAACGTCAACGAGACTGTAAATTTACTAAAAGAGTACCCTATAGCGCAAATATGTAATAAAATAACAGGAGATGAAGAAAATCGAAGGTTAAAACCTGAGAATGTACCAGAATTGAAGAGATCTAAGAAGAATCGATGGTTAGAATTGGAATGGGTATGGGTTCGCACTATTCACCGCTGCAACTATAACGACGTCGTGTGTCCGAAAATTCCATAAGAGTAGTTGAACGGGGGCTTGCAACCACTGAGGAATAAAGAAAAAAATTGATGAATCCGACGGAAGTGACGATGTGGAGCAATTCGGTGTCGGAGACCATTCAACTTCAATGAAGTTACCAAGATAAGTAAAAAGGGAAGATGTGAAGACAATTAAACCACAATTTATTTTTATACATAATAATTAATATTTTAATTTTTTTTCTGCAGGTTACGCCGGTTGCAAGAAGGAACAATATTGTATTATTATATATATATGACGGTGTGTATAGAAAAGTTAGGAAAATTGGTTACTTGGTGAATTAGGATTTTCTTCCTTGTCATATAACCCAATTTCGCTTTTGTTAATTACCCAACTACACCATGTTTTTCTTTACCACCATAGTTCCCAGGCAATATAAAAAAATAAGCACAAACATAACGTATGTTTGCAAACAAATTCTTTAATTTTTTTAAAAAATTAACATCTGTTTTTGTTAAAAAAAAATTCACCACCATCTAATGTCTAATGATTTTTTATATACAATTTGTAAAGACATTCCAATCTAAAAATAAAGATATAATTATAATTATTTTATAAATCCAATTTCACAACAAATAAAAACAGAATACATTTAAATTCAAAACGAACAACAAAATCCAGCAAATCTGCAAATTTCCCTATTTATTTGGTACAAATCAAAATATCATAAACAAAATCATCAATTTAAAATCTAATATATTATAATTTCCTTATAACTAATTACATTTACACCTATTATAAAGTAGATAAGTACAAAATCATTTTTTATGCCTACACTTGTGGAACAAACACGAGATCTTATCATTTCCTTTTTCAAATCATAACCACTAAGTATTTAAAGAAAACTGAATATATGATGTCACACAAAATTCAAACTAACATTAACAAAATCTTAGTTTATCCTATATTATGGACTTTTAACATTAAAACACAATCAATAATTTTTTTTTTTCATTTATTTCGGCATAATCTGACTGTCTCCATTATAATGCCTTTCTCACAGAGAAAGATGGGGATCGAGATGTTTTTTTTTTAGATTTTCTTTTCTGTTTTTTTTTCATAATACGAACGGTCTTCTCCGTGTAAAAAAAGACCGTTCACTGGAGTGACACTCAACACCACATTTCGTGAATGGCCAAAGATCAAGCAACTAGAGGCAACATAAAATCAGTCACTGGAGTCCGTTTGGGGAAACTACAAAAATGTAAAAAAGGTTTTTGTGGGAAGAAAAGTTTTTGGTCTAAAGAACAAACTAATTCATGGAGAAGTTATATAAATTTGTTGATCTCCAAAAGAAGAAGCAAGGACTAAATAGGATGATTTAATAGGTGTGGAAAGAGTATTTTTTTTTCTTCTTCATGAGACATATAAAGAGAATTAAATGGATAAAGAAAACATGGATTCATAAGACTATGTACAATGGAGGTGTTGAATAAAAGATTCAACAGTTGAATCCATACAATGAAGGTGTTGAAAAATGAAATTTGATGATGTGGATTAATTGGTGTTGAGAAAATTCAACATGTTGAATAACAAGAAAGTGGGGACCACCGACGATACATGTCATTTTCTAAAGATTTTTGATATTTTGATATTCTCTTAGTTATTTAAAACTAATTAATTTCATTATAAATTAAATAATTTATTTTTATTTCTTATACTAAAATTTATTATTTAAATTATCTATAAAAAGAGACTAGGTTTATATGATTTAGATATAAAAAATAATAATTATTAATTAATAAAATAGAGTGTTGAATTTTATTCAACAAGACTATTGTAGTGGATAAAAAATAAATGTGTGTTGAATGATGATGTGTAACAAAAAGAATATGACATCTTCTCTATTAAAAAAGAAGTACCATTTTTATCTACCATAAAAAGTCATAGTAGGACCATCTAATTAAACCTTTTAATTAATCTTTTCATTTACTAACCATTTGGTAACAACATATTAAAACATTTATCCTCCGCATGATTTATATTTTGTTTTTGTCACATTCACGTGAATGATTCACTTATTAAAAGGATTTACATTTTAATTTACTAACCACATGTTTGGTACCATAACATATTAAAAAATATTTACATTTATCTTATTCACCAATTGCTATATACATCCTTAGTGGAATCTCTTTTATCTTTATCTTATTAACTACATGTGATTTGGAGTTTGATAGACATTTCAACAAGACATATATTACAAAACATAAGAAAGTTCATATTGTCATACGATATTCTTTTACATACCATCAAAGAGATATATTACAAAACATAAGAAAATGACATACGAAAGGATACTTGCAAAACAAGCAAAATAGCAAACTAGCAAAACAGAAGAAATAGATAAATAAACATGTTAAAATCATAACTATTTCTACATGCGTGCACAGATGATGTTATTCCACAACTCTTCTTCTTTTTTTACTCTTGATCAATACCAAACTCAACAAATTGGTTAAGCCTTTTGAAGTAGTAACAATGCTTGCATACTTCAGCCATATTATCTAGATCGCACTGTGACAGTCTATTTGCCTAAAGTTGACCATATTTAGATAATATCGGTCCTTAATAATTGCAGGGATTGAACTCAGTGAGTTCTTGACACTTTCCCAGCAATGATCCGAGGTTGATAGTTTTTCTTGCCATTGGAGTTTGTCCAAATACGTTTTACCTTTTTGATAATGACCTAAGGCAAGCATTAACAAACCGTAAAGATACATACCATTTTTATTGTTGAGAGTGGTTGAATGGCGTATATGAAAGATGCCTTTGTGTTTATCATGGTAGACGAAGTATTGAAGTATACCCTCAATATAGTGTACCTCAGGGTTGTCATTCTCCAAGCACAGTTCCTTGAACTTAGCGTGCTTAGTGAGCATTTCGAAAGGTTGAGGAACAAAATAACGCAGGCTGATGTTTCTGAAGTAACTGGTGGGATCTGAGTTTGAGTAGTCTTCATAGTCGGAGGAATCAGAAATGTTAATGTAATTGTTGATTGAATTATCTGATCCCATCTTCACTTTAGTGTCTTTGTTGAATGCAATTTTTTTTTCATGTCGTTTTTTCTCAGGCTGATGTTTCTAACAATGCTGGAGGGCTTTACTTATGAAGATGCTTGGTTGTAATTGATGTGATAGTACCTGATGGTGGAGTACACATGCAAGACAAAAAAGGTTGTGTTCATCTGTGTTGTCATTTCAACGCAAAAGTTATTCGTTCTTTGATGCATGCTTCTTGATATCACCAAGATAATTCAGCATTTGTATTATGCATTTGAATATTTTGTTTCACAATGATATTTTGATGCATTAACATATGGATATAATTATTTTCAGTTCTAGATGAAGGTTGATTTTGTATTTAAGAGTAAAAGGTTGATTTATATAATTATTGTATATATAAGTTCCAAAAATTTATATATTGTTTGATCGTATATATAAGTTCAAAAAAAATTATAAACATATTTATTTTAATTGGGAAAACATTTTGTTGTGATTTAAATTTGTAAAATACCGCATTTTACAGAATATACTAAAACATAATTAATTGTTCTGAGATCCTAACCTTTAAGATTATTATATTTAATTTTTATAAGTTAATCGTCTAAGATCTCTCATCTCTAACTATTATAAAATCACATAATATATTTTGAAATGATTAGATCTCATATTCGTTACACAAATCACGTCATACAATCTCACTATCTAACTCACAAAGATATAAGTAATTTAGTTACCTAATATCTAGGAAACCAAAAAATCTAATAACCACTATATATATACTGGACGTGCTTCAACTGTTTTTCACAACTAAACCACTTCGAAATATCTTCAAACAAGAGCGTAACCTTGGTCAGTAATGTCAAACCATACAAAACTGGTTGGTGTATTCAGGTTAAGTTGCTTCATTCCTGGAAACAACATACCAGTTATGGTAGTCGTTCTCTAGAAATGATCTTAGCAGTGAAACGGTGACTAAAATTTTCTATTTGTAATGTTTTATATCGTATTATTTAATGTATAAGATTAACGACATCTGTTTTTTCATATTTTTAGGGTACTAAGATTCATTGCTCATGCAAGAATGATCACATGTTTCGTGTTGAACGTGATTTGCCTTTGGGAGTATGGTGTTTGATTACAAACTTTTTGCTCACAAATGCAACTGGTCAATACCGACCAACCAACCATGCTTACAAGATGTCTATTATAGGCGACAGTAAGATTAAGGATTCAGATTTCCATTGCGATGATATGTTCTTCTCATTTGCAAGTTTTGACGATGTTGGTAATAGGAGTATTAAATCACACTTTTTGATCGGTTAAGTTTATCATACAATCTATATTTTACATTTATTTTATTTGTGATCGGTTAAGTTTATCATAAAGTTGAATGTATTTGCAATAATGTTTTAATTATAATGTACCAACATTTTTTTCCTTTGTGACTAATTGCAGAAGTAATCGGTCAAGTTGAGAGCCTTAAAGACGTTCAAACTGTTCAAGTGAAGTAAAATAACATGAAGAAAGTTGAATTTCGTCTACGTGACACCAAGTAATTTGTTTTTTTTTTGTACCATGCAGCTTATCTTTAATTTATGTTTTATTTATGTTATTTTTTGAACACCTTAACTGTATTAGGGGTGAGACTATTGCATGTTGTCTGTGGGGAAAATATGCAGAACAAATTGAATCTCATGTTCAAGAAGCAAATGACCCAAATATGATTTTGGTAATAAGATTTACAAAGATCGGATTTTATCAAGGTAATACAAATAATTTAAAATGAAAATGAAACTCCGAATGATTAAATTAATCGTCTCAAATACTCTTAATAATACTATTTGCTTTCTTCTTATAGGAGAAGTTCAGATTACCAACGCATTTGATGCATCATTGGTTCTGATCAATCCGGATTTGCCTGAAGTCGTGACTTTCAAAAGCATGTAAGTATGTCTATGTTGGTTGTATTTAAAAGAAAAACATTGAGTCTTGACTAATAATTATATTGTTTTGACTTAGGTTGCCACAAAATGATATTGCAATTACTCCTTTCGATCAAAATTCCAACAGTAAGACAATCAAGGCTCCAAAGGTGGACTGGAATGAAGTTGATGTCAAATCAATCTCAGAAATATTGGTGGCCATGAAGGTATAATTACTTGTAAAATTATATAATTTGAAACCATTTATATCCCCTATATAGTCACCTATTTTAATCTAAATCGTATTATGTTTGTAGATTGAAAGCTGCAAACTCATTGTTTCTATTGAAACAATAGATACAGATTGGGGCTAGTTCTATTTTGGTCATGACAGGTGTAACAAACGTGCCGATCAAATTGTTAGGGATGGTTCAGCGAATTTGTCGGTGGCAGATAAACCTTTATGGTATTGTAGACGTTGCCATTGTAATGTTACAAACATGTCTCCAAAGTAAGTTTACCCATAGATTGAGTTTCATTTTTGTGAATGTATTTGTGAATAATATTTTACTATAACAAATCAACTAAATCTAATATGTGAGTTTTTTGTTGTACAGATACAAACTGCATATTGTTGTGCAAGATGACTCAGGTACATGCAAGTTAATGCTGTTGGATACTGAAGCTGAGGCCATAGTCGATTGTAAAGCTGTTGATTTATGGGGTGGATCATATGATGAGGTACTTCTGAACCATGCTTAACATTATTATATGATTTTGACATCATACCTATATTGTTTCTTCAAAACTTTGTTTCTTTGGCTAACTATGTTCTTATTATTTACTTAACCTAGATTGAAGATCCAGAGGTTTTGCCACAACCAATCAAAGAATTAGCTGGCCAATCTTTCTGTTTTGGAGTTTCTTTGAAAAATGATAATGTGACCAACGGCTCTGATATATTTATGGTGGCTGCAATCTGGTCTGGAGATAAACTTCTCAAAACAGAATCACATTCTGTTCTCAGCAGAGAATCCTCCATGACCTCTGGTGGCGAGGTTAATTTCTTATATATTGATTTTATAATTTTTATTTGTATATATTTATTATACTTGACATCGAATTTGTGTGCACTTTCATTATTTTAGGTTTCAAAGTCGGATCCAAACAGTCAAACAACTTCTGAAGGTTGTTCAACCCTGTTCTCCAAACGCAAAGATGGTGATCTACCTGACATATCCTCATCGTCAAAAAAACTGTGCACCAAGATTGTCAAGGTGGAAAAATCGAAAAATAATTAGTTTGGGACGGTTCTAATTGCTGAAGTTTGGTGGTTATGGATGCAGTGTTTTGGAATAATTTGGATTTTTTTCTATATTGAAGTTTTATTTGATTCTGTTTTAAGCTTTCTGGTGTTTTGAAGTTGATGTTTCGTTTTTTCTTTTTCTTTATCTATTAATAAAACTTTTCATTTGCCTGGGAAACAACATGTTGTTTTCAAAAGGGAAAGACAAGATGCAAGCAGTGATCAGTCGTAAACTCATTGAGAATACCATATTCTTAGCATGGTTTGAGTTGAATAAAGTTGATTCTCTTGCTAGAACTTTCACTTATGCCAAGATTCCGATTTTTTTTACATATGATAAGCGTCAGAAGATGTTCAAGAAAAGGAAAAGAGGATTTATCATTGGCAGAATCAACTATGCTCCATTTAAGCAAGAAAGTTCCTACTATTTGCGTGTGTTGTTGAACATTGTCAAAGGCCCTACCAGTTATGATGACTTAAAAATGTTTGAAGGAGTTCTTTATCCTAGCTACAAAGAAGCATGTTTTGCAAGGGGATTGTTAGATGATGATAAAGAGTACATCGATGATATTATAAGGAGAAGTTACGACGGCTCATCAAATGAAATGAGGCAAGTGTTTGTTACTATGCTAATGAATGATAGCTTAGCTATGCCATAGAAGGTTTGGGAATCGACTTGGGAATATCTTTCTGAAGATATTGAACACAACAGGAGGAAGATTTTCAACAGACCAGGTTAGTGCTATAGTTATACTTAAAAATAATGTTGAAAAAAATATGTACATTTAATTGTGTTTCTGATTTTAAAATTATTGTCAATGTCTATTTAGGGCTACTGTTAAGTGATGCGGATAAAAAGAAGTATACGTTACTGGAGATTGAGAAGCTTCTAAGGCATAATGGGACATCTTTATCAAGATTTGAAAAAATGCCAAAGGTACCAAACACAAGCAGTTGTGATTCAAACGTCCTGATTCTTGATGAGCGAAGCTATGATCAAGGCGTAATGGGACATCTTTATGTTTTATTCGTGTATGTTGTCTCATGGGTTAGATCAATCGAATTTAGTGAAAGAGGCATCACTCATAATATGGGATGAAGCACCAATGATGAGTAAACACTGTTTTGAAGCCTTGGATAGAAGTTTTAAAGATATTATTGGGAAGCAGAGTAACAACCCCTTTGGTGGAAAAGTCATTGTATTTGGAGGTGATTTTAAGCAAATTCTGCCAGTGATTCCCGGTGCTGGTAGAGCTGAGGTCGTTTTGGCGTCAATGAATTCATCATACCTTTGGGAGCATTGTAAAGTGCTAAAACTAACCAAAAACATGAGACTTTTTTTTGGTGGGTTGTCAGTTGAAGAATCAAAGGACCTTAAGGAATTTTCAGAGTGGATATTAAAGGTCGGTGATGGTAAACTTGCAGAACCTAACGATGGTGCAGCTGAGATCGAAATTCCGTCAGAATTTTTGATTACTGACTCTAATGATCCTATTGAAGCCATCAGCAGAGCAGTGTATGGAGATTGTAGTTCGCTACAAGAAAACAAAGAAGCAAAGTTTTTCCAGGAAAGAGCTATTATATGTCCAACTAATGAAGATGTCAATGTCATCAATGATTACATGTTGGATAAATTGTATGGTAACCTATTCCATCCCGTCCACCATACCCTTAGAGAAAAATTGTATATTGTACTAAACGTGTTTGTCTAACTTATTCAGGTGAAGAAAAGATTTATCTAAGTGCAGATAGTATTGATCCTACTGATAAAAAATCTGTTAATGACGAAGGACTTGGTCAAGATTTTTTAAACAGCATAAAGGTGTTTGGATTGCCGAATCATTGTATTCGACTGAAAGTTGGTTGTCCTGTGATAATTCTGAGAAATATTAATCCTGCAGAAGGGTTGATGAATGGAACAAGATTACAAATTACTCAACTCATGGATTTTATGGTGCAAGCTAGGATCATCACAGGAGAAAAGGTTGGGAAAATTGTAGATATCCCAAGTTTGCTTATTACACCAACTGATACAAAACTGCCTTTTAAGATGCGTCGAAGGCAATTGCCCTTGGCAGTTGCATTTGCTATAACAATCAACAAAAGCCAAGGACAATCTCTCTCTGAAGTTGGCATATTCCTACCCAGACCTGTGTTCTCTCATGGACAGCTATATCTGGCTATTTCTAGGGTCACATCAAAGAAAGGATTGAAGATTTTGATGGTGGACAAAGATGGTAAACCTCAGAAGAAGACTATGAATGTTGTTTTCAAAGAGATTTTCAACAGCCTATAATATTTATACGTAAGAAACGACAGGTATGTTTACTTATGGAAATTTTTTTGAAAAATTTTAGGATGATATAAGGTTGTAAAATATATTTCGTGTTTAGTTGCGGGTTTTGTCAAGAAGAGGGAATGCGATGGATTTCTACATTTTACTATGCTTTTTGTTCAAACTTGAACAAGTTTTGTTTCTTCTTTTAAAGTTCAGACCACAACCAGAAATAATGCTATGTTTCATTCAGCAATGTTTCATTCAAACCGATAATCCTACTAATACTACTCTTAAGACTACTAATTTGCGCATATTAATAAAAGTTTGTTTAAGAAATTACTAACCTTTTTACTTTTAGAATTATGTGTAATGCTCATCTTCAATACTATCCTTTTTGTATCACTTTTGCTTCTCCGCCATGTTTTGGAGTCATGTAATTAAACAGAAAAAAAAATCAACACAAGTTAGTCATTCATCAAGAGTGATTTTGAAAACTAAAGCATACGAGATACTGAATTCACTGATAGTTGTAGTTATAAGCAAAGAAGTACAATCAACATCTAACATAAGTGGAAACAATTCAGTTATATTCCAACATGAAAATATTGTGAAGCAAAGTGGAAACAATTCAGCAAATCTTAAGATCGAGAAACATAACATTTATAATTTGAAACAATATACATCTATCTTAAGCTAAACTTTCCAAAAGAACGGCTTACACCTATGATCTTAAATCCCAGAACTTTCCAAACCAGACGGATCTATATGATCTGTTGGACATCTTCAATCTCTATTTGTAGGGTTAAATTCATCTGGAATTGTATACAATAAAACTATTAGACACATAGATAAACCTTTTACTTCAATAATCCGTACGGATTTAACTTCAAAATAACAAAAATCAAAACCTACCGGAGCCGCTTGTTTCATCATGGATTGCATGTTGATGAATTTTCAGCGATTTTAATTTTGAGGAATCGTTAAAGATGATAGCTCTGTTTTTTTTTTGTTAAGAGTTTGTTCATAACAATTTTTTTCCTACGCTAATTAGTTAACTTACTAAATGGGCTTTTTTTTAACAAACTAAATGGGCATTTGTAAATATTCAATATCTCGAGCCCAATAGTTACAATTACCATTATCCATAAAAGTTATGTTTCTATCTTATGTTTTTTTGAACAACAATACAAAATTCAAATGTATCAGGTTTATAAAAAACGTGAACGAAACCGTTTAAGATGAACTATGTTACTTTTCAATCTTATCATTATATTCCAAGATTTGTAACACATCACTAACATAAAGACTATGTATCTTCGAATTTTCAGTATAATATTGGAAGTTATAAAAAAAACCGTTTAACCAAATTGAAACATACTGATATAAAACATAAACGACTACATATGTTATATTATTGCAAATCAATATAACACCCGCGCTGGTGCGCGGATTCGATCCTAGTGGAGTGTTAAAAGATGAAGTAGAGGATGTTGAATCTTAAAACCATTATATATAGTCTAATGTGACAGCAATGTAAAAATTATACCTGCGGCACTACGGTGTCGCAACCGGTCAAACCGTAAACCTACAAAATCTTCAATATCCTTTGAAGACAAGGTTGGGGTGGAAACGAGAATGAAAATACATAACATCGTAGGTATATTGAATGAAACGGGATCAAGCAAATACCCAGGCCTTTCAGAATGTTTCTCTGGATCAAAGGTTGAGATACTATCATACCTCAAAGATAGATCTCAAGGCAGACTAGATGGTTGGCACCTGCAGCATATTTCTCAAGGTGGAAATTTTATTTTATTAAAGTCAACGGTTGGTGTTTGCAATGACATGTTTCAGACTTCCTAAGACTACTCTAGTTCAGTTAGGTATAGCTAGGATGCTTCTCTGTGTCGTCTTCTTCTCCAGCAACAAGACGTTTCTGCTTGCTCCTCTCTTTATTTATAGTTGGTTTTTATATGCACTTACTGGTCGCATTTTCGCTTTAATTACTTTCTTCTTCCCAGGTCTTTGGACTTGAACCTTTGAGCCATTATTGACCAAAAAAAAAAGAGTAAAAGTTGAGAAAGTTAACAGAAAAAGAAACCTAACATTAGAAGGAATATCCATGATTTGTTTTTTAAAATGAAAGAATTAAAAGTGTCCCACTTTAGAATTGTCTGGTATATGTAATAATCTTACACTATACACCAAAACTGGCGGCTCCAGACGCAATTTTTAGGAAAAATGAAAATTTACGGTTGACATGTGAAGAATCTCTCTGAGCCAGAAATGATGCAAGAATCTTTGTCAAAGACAGTTTGGTCGGTCTCTAGTCTCTACCACTAACTCATACTTGCATATCTCAGCCAAGAACTTTCACACCTGCACAATAGTATACAAAATCCCTAATCTATCAACTTTTATCTCTAATTTTCAACGATGAATAATAAGTCCGCGATGATTAAGGCAAAAGGAGGGTTACTTACGTGCTTGAAGCCGCGTTGTTAAGGCAAGGCAGCAAGTCTACGGTTCAGACACATGTGAAAACGCGATATTTTTCTCTTTCTAGAGGTTTCACTGCTACCAGGAGTTTTATCATTGTCAAGCCCATTTGGATTCACTTTTGGTTTCTTCTGCTTGACTCTATACAGAAGATCTGATGTATTTGGTTCATACTTGACCTAATAACAATTTGGACACTCTCATTATTCATATTCACATTAAAATACAGAAATATTATTAATATGATTGAATTGGTATGTAAGGTACCTTGGAAGAACTGCAAGCCATCTTGCATTCGACCTCATTGATAATCTTCAGTCCTTCCATTGCACGCAACATCCCTGAAGATTCATCTGGACCGCTCATTTTCGCCATGTTCCTGAAGATAGCATATATAAAGATGATTACTAAATGCACTTGCACAACTGTATACACAAAACGTAAGCCCTTATCGTTGCTTTTTGGTTCACCTCTTCAGATATAGACCAGGTCTTTCTTCATCAGGTACAAGCGAAAGAAAGTCATTCTGTAGATAATTTGCAAAACCTGGTTCCACCGTTACAGCTGTAACTTCAGGCTGATGATCGTTCCCGTTGTTCATAAGTTGAATCGCGAGACGGGTTTGTGCAGATGACTGCACAGAGATTTTGAAAAGATACATTAGCATGTGAGACCATCCTTAGACACAAGGTTTCCGAAAATATTAAGAGAAACATACATATCCAATCCGGTATATGTTCTGCTCATGGAGAAGGGCTCGCGCATTCTCATGGTACACTATATCAAAGAACCTTCCCGGTTTTCTGTAGTTCTCATATGTGTATAGTTGTAGTAGCTTGGTGTCGGTCTCATCAGCTGCAACTGAATGAAGCTGAAGCATGTCCAAACCACGTCAATGATCAGTACAGAGGGATAAATGGAGCAGAGTCAAACATGATTAAGTTGCAGGTGAATTGGAAGCTTACATGTTTGACAAACTTCTGAACTAGCTTGTCCAATGTGAAGAGAACATATGATTGTGCTCCAATAAGAGCTCGGCACTCATCTTCAAACTTTGTATTATCACTCGAGCCGTCAAGTAAATTGTAGAGAGCATCCATGAACCTGTGCTTCAAAACTATCAGTAAGAAAGGAACTATTGTTCCACTACCAATACTCCTTAGAAGATAAAGCACCTGGTATAAGAATCAGGAGATGTGTTATCTGGATCTGGAGCTTTCCATTTCCTCTCTGAATGTATCTTTGCAGATTGTATTCTCTCGTACAACATCTGGAAGAAAAGAAAACAACAAAATTAGCTAGCGGTTGGAACTTAAAAGACAATTGACATTTGAAGAAGTAGAGAAGTTTGTTTCGTGGTCCTCTTACTTGATGCAGCCTAAAAAGCACATAAAAGGAATCATTCCCGTAGAAAACTCGAGAATCATTAGGAGAGTTACTTTCACTGACTTGTAGTGCTCCAGGCACATGCTTTGCAAGGGGCTTTACAGGTTGCAGATACCGTTCTGAAAATGTGAGAGACCCATCTTCAGTCTCATTGGCATTAATCATCCCTACAGCCTCGTTTTCACTCTCAATCACACTGCCAAGCCGGTCACAGTTCATAGCTCCTTTATGCTCTTCATCGGAAGAAACTTGGCCACCACATTTGCTTCCTGAGGCGTGAGTGATTTTATTTTCATCATCTTTAGGGAGAGTACTGCTCTTTGCTTTGGCTTCAGTACAGACTGCACCTCCTTTGTGCTCTTGCTCTTTATTACTTCCTACATTGTCTGGCAGTTTCTGAAGAGACTCAACGCCATTGTCTCTATAAACCTCATGATTGTCTTGCTCAAAACTTTCGGTGGGGGATAACTCACCCTCTTCTCGCTCAACCTTCTGATCTCCCATTATTACATCAGTACGATTCTCTACACCCTCCATTAACAAATCCTTTCTGGGTGGTGCCACCGGCTGGGTATCCTATAGAACCACAGATAAAAATAATAAAATAAACTTTTGGATTGGTCATGCCTAAGGAAGGAGAGGCAACCCAGGTACCTTAATATTCATAGCTGCGCCAACATGCAGTTTATCTTGCTGAATGGTTTCTTGTGCGACAGAGCTCCCTTGTACTGTTGGGTTTTCTTTGTTAGGTGTTGTTGGAGGTGTTATAAGTTTTAGGTTTGAGACAAGAGAAACATCACAGGTGCTCTCCTTCACTGCCTCACATGCATCATGTTGCTCTTGGTTGTCTTTGGACTTTGCAACATCTATCATTGCCTCACCACTTTGAGACCTAGAAGGAACGCCAAAGATGGGCTCCAAAAAGGCTACCCACAGCTTCATTACTTTATCTGACTGTTCAGTAGCACATATTTCTTCGCAGTAATACTTGATTAGTTGGTATAAGTCAGCATGAACTTGAGTATCGGAATAACTGAACTCCAAGTCTGGGGTGAAAGAGGGCTTAGTTCCGACAGCAATGGCATGAAGCGGGTCTTCTTTATGCTTACTGTCACTGATATCTTTTATTTCAGCCACTAAACCTGAATATGGTACATAACAGACAAGTTTACTCAGTTAAAATGAGGCTCATTTGGTAGGTAATCTAAACAAAATGAACTTATGTTCTAAGTGAAAAAAAAAACATACCTTTTGTGCTGAGATTCTTGGAGTCCTGCTGCTTAAAATAAAAGCTACGGTGATCTAGTGATTTGTGATGATTCTTAGCATATACATCAGCCCATACTTTCCTGAAATCAAAGCGACACCTAGCCCATTCTTCTTGTTTCTGCTTCAAGCGAGTTAGTATCACTGGCAAGGCGATATGAGAATTCTTCTTCAGAATTTCCATAACGTCAAGCCCATAATCCCCGTACAACCGCTCAATGCATCTTAGGTTCAGCACTATTATATTGTCACATATATAAGTAAGAGAATAATAGACATACATATCGCACAACCAGATCAGATCAATTAACTACTTACCTGATAAGTGTTCTTTGATACAAATTGGTGTAGAGATTGTGTTGTTGTTGATCTTCTCCAGAAGAGTTTCCACACGCTTAATGGCTGCATTCACAGACTCTAATAACATATCCAACTCAAACCTGACAGACCATATCAGGAAAACAAACAGATCAGATGGAAGTTGAATTAGCTTAGGAATTACATATATGTACAAAAATTTCAGATAACTTGGTGAAATGAGAATAAACCAAAATAACAAAACAATCATGAGCTCAGCAATGTTATTGTAAGATTCCTAATCGAGACATTGAAAGAAATGCATAAACGTAATATACTATATACGTCCTACCTGTCATCTTCACACCGAAACAAGCTTTCTTCATACTGGTTTTTACGCATGTGTTTGAATGAGTAATCCTCGCTCCCCGATGTGACAGAAACCCAATGATCATTGAGTACCTTTTCACCTAGTGAATTTCTGTAGCTTGAAATAGGAATGGGATACTACACCGGAGAAAAGTAAACCATATGATCAAAGTTGAGTATTGTGAATAAAATTATCAAAGGTTTCAGAGGCGCTCACATCATCTGGCAGGTGACGATAGCTTGGTGTACATTGTACACAGTCAGTAAGATCCAGTTCATTTATACCCTTGACCATATTATTTTTTTGGCCAAAGACTACATCCTCGTTGTCTTCTACCTGCCGCCATTGACCTTGATTAAGGGATTCTGCAAATATTAACATAACACTTGATGATTACTCACAGATATATATACTTCTTTTCCTTTTGTATGAAAATCACTGAAAACGCAAAGAAACATAAATGAAAAACGGTACAAGTAATCCAAACACTCACTTCCCCGAGAATTACCAGAAGCCACAAGATTCTCATCACCATCTTCACGTTGATCAGAGTGAGCGGTATACTCATCAAGCCTACTTCCAATTTTTATTTTCTGTGGCAGGTAAAAGCCCATATCAATATCTCAGTCAAAGACTACACATTTGATCTCATCAATTTGCTATAAACTGTGTCTTAATTCCTATATTTATCTAGCACTTAGTTTATCACTCTTGGCATCACAATTTGGGAAAGGATGTTAATACTTTCCAAACTAGCCATTCATGGGCCACAAACATCATTAGGAAACATGAATAAGAGGAAACCTTGTTAAAATGCATTGGATGAAGTGAAGAACTTCTATCATGCGGTACTGCATTGCTTCCAGAACCTGATCCTGAATTATTAGGTAAGAAATTAACAAACTCAGCAAGCAGATCTTCATGGCCCTGGAACAACAGAGTAACCTGTACAACAGAACAGACGATTATCAGAAGAAGAAAAGCTATTTAACAATGCTCTTTATCAGATAAAAATGCAGACAACATACCTCTTGATAGACAGAGGAGATGGACTTGCCTTCCTTTCTATACATGTTCAAGATGTCCAGGAATCTTTTATACGCACGGTTATCATCCCCAAACCGCGCCTGCAGCAGAGATAAATCTCAACTAACGTTTGAACTGTGTGGATAATAATGAGAAAAAAACATGAGAGGATACAAACCTTGATCTTGTTAACAAAGTCGATAGCTTCTCCAAAAGCCACAGGCTTCTTCTCAGGAAGGGTTATTCTGTAACCCTTAGGCAAGAAGGTATTAAAACCCAAAAGCAAGTCGTCATAGCCCTTGAACAACTCCTTTACACTTGCAATGACGCCATCAGTGTTAACTCTACAAACCAACAACAAGAGATTTAAACAAACTTTCCTGTTGTAGACAAAAAAAAAGAAAGAATGGTAATTAATAAAGTACCTCTGGGCTTTAAAGTCCTTCATGAGTGCAAGGAAAGTGTCGTACTTGTCTTTCTTGTCTTGAAACATATCCTTGACAGCTTTGAGATAGCTCAGGGCATCATTCGTTGTTAGCCCTCCCATGTTTCCTCCTCCTCCTCCACCTATCGTTAAAGGCCTACTACCATTTCTGCATTACACAACCATAAATTAAAGCTAATTTCCCCCTTGTTTAAAATCTATTAGGTAACTAACCCAAGAACAATTATACTCAACTCAACCTAGAAATTCAAATTAATATCCATAAACAGAAAATTGATTAATTTAATATCGTATCAGCCCTGCAAATTCGAGAAGACAAAACAAGAGATGAGGATTAAAGACGAAGAGCTTACGTTTGTCCTCGTGTCTGAGCTTCAACGTAAACCTCTTCTCTAACTCTCTTCATCTCTCTCTCTATCTTCGACTTTCACAATAAACAAGAAACGCTTCACTACCCTGAAACCAAACCAATCAAAGTCGGACAAGAAACAAATTCAAATCGGAAACCAGATCTATCGAACCAACAACCAACGATGAGAAGGAGATTGGTCGCTGTTTCAAACCTTGAAGAGACAGGATCACGTTCTTCAAAGGGACAGAGACAAGTTCTAGGTTCCTTCCGAAGAAGATAAAACGTACATAGAAGGGAGTGGATCGGCGGCGGGGAGTTTGGCGGAGAAAAGGGATACCAATCTTCACACGAAAGAAGAAGAACAAAAAAAGGCAAACGAAGAAGATTGCTTCTGGTTTTGGATCTCTCTCTCTCTCTCTGTAATCTCTTTATCTCTTTCTCTCTGAGATACAAATAGTTTTCGAGAGAGGTTACCCGAAAATAAAAATCAAAGGCTAAAAGCTCGAGCGAGAGAGGGAAAGAAAGAGAAGGAGGAGGCCTGTGATTGTTTATGTATGTGCGGAGAGGTAATTATCAAGTGTGTTTATATCTATATCTCGCATGTACTCATGCATTTAAAGTTTTTTCTATGTTACCAACCTTCTTTCATCAGACTTACTGAGTTAACATTTAATTTGGTTACATAAGATATTTTTTGAATGAATATCTTTTAAAAGTAATAAATTAGTTTTGCTATAAATAGAAAATTATATTTCTATAAAAGTTATCATACACTTGTCAACAATAATATTTTTTTTACTAGAGTTTAGTACACGTTGGTTTTTACTAGAGCTTAGTATGTTATTTAGATATTTTTAGGTTTTAATAAACTTACTCGGATCCGAAAGAATCTGACTATGTCCAAAAATTTATAATACTCGACGGGTTAAATTTAAAATCCAGAAAATTTAATATCCGTAAAATCGATGTATATCTGAACATATACATGAACGCTCATATCTAACTGATTATGTAAACAAATAAAGAAATTTTGTTAACATATTTGAATTCTTGTCACTAAGAGTAATTTCACTCAAACATGTAAAATTACTACGGTTAACACATTAAATAAATGATGTTAAATTATTATGGTAAATACAATTAATGAAATCGTCTGGAAAAGTAAAAAATATAAAAAATGTAATAAAACACTTAAAAATAGGTAAGTTCTGTTTTATACTTTGTAATAAATGATGTCAAACTAATTAGAAAAAATAATAAATGAAGGGTTCAAATTAGTTAAGAAGTAATGAAATCTATAGAAAACCACTTAAAAATAGGAAAATATTATTTTATACTTCAGTTTTAATAGAATAGATACAAAATATATCTATTATTACCAGATTTTTATACAAAGTGAATACTTTCACAATATTTTTATGGAAAATAAAAATATATTTCTGTTTTCACGGTAAGAATAAATTTCCAATGAAAATAAAATCATATTTTTATGATATTTTTAAAATTTTGTAAGAAAAAATAATATTTTTTTTATATTTCTTATATATTAGTTGAGAAACATTACAACTTCTTTTTGTAGTCACATGTCATCACTATGATGATTCTTATAATCATTAGAGAAATATGTTGGTCCATATAATTATATAACTAGGTGGTTGTCCGCGAATTCGCGGGTAAAAATATTTTTTAAAGTTCTAAAAAAACAGATTTATATCTTTTGTTATTTTGACAATTTTTAAGAAATATAAATATGACTGTACTAATATATTTTTATCAACAATTATAGTGAAAATAGTTAATGTATGCTGCAATTTAATTTTCTTACAGTATTATTATATGTTATGTAATTTTGATTTCCAAATGTCATTAATTTAATATTAGCTTACATT
Source organism: Brassica napus (assembly GCF_020379485.1). Classification (NCBI taxonomy): domain Eukaryota; kingdom Viridiplantae; phylum Streptophyta; class Magnoliopsida; order Brassicales; family Brassicaceae; genus Brassica; species Brassica napus. The sequence goes on along the minus strand of NC_063434.1, from coordinate 19,428,441 downwards.
TATACATCCTAATAATATTGCTAAAATTAATATATATATATATATATATACGATAACACAAATTATAGTTTTCAAAAAAAAATGATATGTAGACGATAATAATTTATCAAATCACAAAATTATATGATTGGCTAATATGGCTTAGAATAACTCACCATGTGGATTATTTAATATTAAACGTGCAACAATTTGATACAAATAACCAAAAAAATATGGTTAATGGGAAGTTCACAGACAATATGAAAAATTGTTAATGAAATCATTTAGATAAATTAAAATAGATAGACACACCATATATATATAATTAATATGGTTTATATGTTAAGTATATATATATGATTATAGTTTTTGTATATTATTATCAATAAGACATGTAAGTAACAAAAATTGCTAACTGGTAACTATTATTTTATTTTTAGTTATTTATATAACATGCAAAAGAAATTTTTTAAAGAATTTTTAAGTAGTTTATTTTCTAAAATATAAAAACGTTCATTTTAAAAAATTTATAAAATAACTGTGAAACGGTATAGTCTTTTACAAGTTCATAAAAGATAACTTCAGTTTTTATATAAAAAATTAGTTTAAAATTTTAATTTAAAACTAAATTATATATACAGATTTTGTATATCATTATCTATGCAATACATAACTAGAAAAAAATACTAATTAATAATTTTATTTCATTTTCAGTCATCTATGTAACATACAAGGACAAGTTTCAATTCTTTTTCTTTCTTAAATAATTCATTTTAAATATATGAATAAATAATTATTTTATATAATTGTTAATGGAAAAGCTTAAATATGTTTCTTATCTAATGTTACTTTTAAATTTTTTTACTTTAAATTATATTATATAGAATTTTGTATATTATTGTCTATGTAATACATAAGTAATAAAAATTGGTAACCAATAAACTGAATTTCGTTTTTATTATCTATATAATATGCAAAGGGAAGTTTTTAAATCTCTCTTATACGAATAAAATATATTTTAATACAAATTATACTTCAATGGTTATTCTAAAATTAGTTAATAGGAGGAGTTATTAAGCTAATGAAATTTACAAATCAAAATTACATCATATCATGTTCTTGTGCACCAAAAAGTGTGATAACATTATAATAAGAAAATAAAGGCGAAAAGTTAAATAAAATGTATAGTTGATCATTGTCAAATATCTTACACCTATTATACGAATGAAATATTTGGTTACAATATAAATATGTTATTTATCATTTTCGAAATCATATATTAAACATAAGATTAAAATATATTTTAATAAAAATTATATTTCAATGTATATTCTATTTTTTTATTATATGTAATATTATTTGGAATATTTTAATCTAATTGTTTTTTATAACTTACTAAAAGTTACAATGCTAATTAGATATAATTGGAAAAATAAAAATATAGGAAACCTGAGCATTAATGATACAATTTCCTTAAATACCTATTTGTGAAAGTCATTATTGGTAAGTATGATGATTTGTTTGGCTATTAATGTAAGGTTGTTCTTGATTTAGTTTCTTTTAAAACTGAATTAAATAAATCAAAAATTAAAAACAAGATTTAATTCACAAGGAATGAATGTAGTCATGTAGACCCTTTGCCAACGTTTTGGACTTGAGGCATAAACCATAGATCATTATTTGATCACCTGCCATGAGTTTATACAGTCTGGAGGCTATCAAAATTACTTTACCAGCGGCCTTTCAATCTATCGCATGGCGTGGAGGACAAGATTCGACTTATTTTATATGTTTAAGGAAAAGCATTATTATTGCTAAAACAAAGATTATTGCCATTCTGGCTCCTATGGCGTATTTGGAAGTCACAAAATGTTATACTTAATTCGTGAAAGATTCGGCAGTTCAAGTGGTTAAAACCATCATTTTCTTTTTCAAAAAAAAAAGTTATATATTTCCAAAATGTTATAATTTTCCAAATCAATCAATCTAAGCCATTCAGTTAATTTCTACATGATCATGCCGAAGTACTGTCTAAGTCAAGATTAGTCCAGTCAAAACGCCAGAGTTGGGTTTTGGCCAAGTCATCTCCTATCAACCAGTTGCTTATCGCCTAGAACACTATGAGTTCGTATTGTTTGAATTTCGTTTGGAATTTAGGATAGAATAGTGTGTTGGTTTGTTTGAGTTCCACTTGAAACTTATATTAGATCGAGTTCCATATATAATAGAATGTTCACGCTATTGCATGATAGAGTCCTTAGGGTTATTTGTTAAACTGGATTCAGTTTAGCACAGGCTAAACTTAGATTAAATGAAATTAAGATTGAGTTAATAATCTGTATTGTTAAGTTAGGATCATGGCAGGAGGCCGGGCCTGACTTGGTAACAGTTTGGATAGTTTAGGATTGAATGATTGGTTGATTGCTAGATAGTTAAATTGCATGCTTAGATAATCATTGCTATTATGATTTTATTCTTGTGTGTTGATATGGTTGAGTGTAGGTTCATGTTATCTTTAAAGATAGTTTCTCAGCAAGAGGTTGATACGTATGGGTAATCGTTTGATTGAATTCATTGTTAGATTTAATTAAATGCTTACTCGTTTAGTTAATCTTGTTGACTGAAGTAAGTCAGCTCTTGGTAAAGGACTGACTAACTAGTTGATTTGATGTTATTTATTAATGATATAGTTGTTTAGTTGATTAGAAGTACTAGAGATCCTAGGCCACATAGGTCAGACTACTGGTTAGTGTTGTAGAGTCGAGAGTCTAGTTAGGATCTGGAATTTTAGCTTTAGGTTAGGTTCCACGTTAATGTTGTGTCTAGAGAGTGATGTCGGATATCGTGTGCGAAACCCGCCCATACTAGGCATGTTTAGGAGAGAATTAGTGTTTCCACGACCTCGTACCAAACAGATTCAAGAAAAATCCTTATTTGCTGGATCAGGAAGAGTTGGTGGAACGGGATCATGGCTTATGGCTGAGTATTACATGACAGTGTAAAGTCTGACAGTGACCCAAAGATATTGTGGGCTGACATGCGGTGATCCGAAAGTACTGTGAGGAGCGGACAGTTGAATCCTTCTCTTAGTCTTTGTGATAAGAAAATATGATATTGCCGATGTTGATTTGAAACACAAAGTCACCAGGACCCGAGTTAGAGTGTTGTGTTGGGTAAAGGGTTATGGAGAGTATTAACATCAAAATACAGTGTTACTAGTTGTAGTTAGTTAGAGTCTTATTATTGTGGTTGTGTTTGGCGATTGATTGATTTACTTGCAGGTTTCTAACATTAGTCGTAATTCTGGCTTATGTACCGGATTAAGCTTGGTGTATATTTGGAAGTAGTTTTTTTATACTCTATTTTTGCTCTATATTTGGAAGTAATTTTTTTATACTCTATTTTTGGAGTAAATTATGCAGTGGAGATGAGGATGCCTCTAGTAGTTTCCTTTTATCTGTCAAAAATGGTTGAAATCAATCGTTATATTCAGATTAAATTTTATCAGAGTTAGGCTTCGATTGGTAACCATCGCGTAATCGCAGAATCGCGGAAAAATAGTTAAGTTGCGGAAAAAATTAATTAAGCTGAAAAAAAATTTAAAATTCGTGGAATGATAAAATACATGTTAAATTGAATAAAATATTTATATGGTATTCATTTTTTTATAAGAAAAAAAAAAACAAAATGTGAAAATAACTAAAATTTATTAAAAGTACTTTAGTAATTATTATAAATAGTTAGCTTATTTTTCAATACGTTTTAATAATAGATTGACATTTTATAATACTACAAAACAATTTACAGTAGAACTTTATTTACAACATACCTCTTGATCACTACAAAAATTATAGCTACTTATTTAAAATTTTAAAATCTTATTAGCATATAATTTAATAATATGAAAGTATTAATTTTGTAAAAAGTTCACAACAATCTACTAAGACTCACTTTTCCACCTAATGAAAATTTTCTTTATATTTTTGTCAGTAAAAACGCAAATCTGCATTTTTGCGTTTTTTTTCATTCCGCAATTTTTCTTGATTGGTAAAATACTTGCAAAATTGCGTTAGAAATGTGATTCCGCCATTCCACGAGATTACCGATCAAAGCCTTACTAAAATTCTAGTTTTGCTGAAAAAAATAACTTTACCATATTCCTAGGGAAAAAAACATGGGCTTATTTGCTATCTAATCATATTTTGAAGGTAAATTAAGTATATGACATTGATTTTGACATTATTAACAAATTAACATTTAGCTCACATTTTCTCCGGTTATACCCTCACTAGTAACAAATATCCAGTCATAGAAAGATAGATGATGTCGACTGTGATCTATGTGGCCCAAAAAGAGGTGAGTTGGTGGTAACTTATGAAAGAGAGGACCACATCACTTAACCATTTACCACATATGGAATTATTGTCCGCAGTAAATGTGTTGACTAAACTAGAATTCCTTTCAATATATCTTGTATTCCATTCCAATTTATAACATGAATGTAAAGAAGTTTAATTTTCATTTTACATGAGCAATATAGAATAAAATCATGACATGTACTTTAACAAAATAGCCACAGTAAATTTACGACAAAATAACCCAACACAGAATATAAACTAAACACTATCAACTAATCACTAAATTCTATACGGAAATATAAACCCTAATCCAGTGTCAACTCCAATTTTTCATAAATTAAACCCAAATTTCGAAATGCCAGTAAGATGCATTACCATTCTACATAAGGCATATATAATAGAAAGTGTGAAAATATAGTTGCAATCTAAAGATCATTTTAACATATTTCTCAAATGTTTATATGGGTATGCCTTCATAGAAGGTGGTAATGTTTGCCTCAATGTCAACCACAATCATACATAAATTAAACCATATCAACTATTCACTAAATCCTACGCGGAAATATAAATCCTAATCCAATGTCAACCCCAATCTTTCATAAACTAACCCCTAGTCACTAATCACTAAATCCTACATGGAAATATAATCCCTAATCCAATATCAACCCCAATCTTTTATAAACTAAATCCAAATTTTGAAATGTAAGTAACATGCATTTTCATTCTACATGATCATATAGAATAGAAAATGTAACAAACGATATAGCACATTACATATATATATTGTTCAAATTTTGAGGTGTCTATAATTACAGGGAAGAAGGTAATTACTAAGCCCTACACGGAAATATAACCCTAATCCCATTTCAATCTTAATTTACTAAACCCTACATGGAAGTACATACCCTAACTCAATGCCAACTCCAATCTTTCATAAACTAAACTCTAGCCACTTATCTCTAAGCCCTACATGGAAATATAAACTCTAATCGAATGTCAACCCTAATCTTCCATAAACTAAATCCAAATCTGAAATGCCAATAAGATTTGTTTCCATTCTACATTAGCATATAGAATAGAAAATGTGACAAAATAAATAGCATATTTGAAGTGTTTATGATTGCATAGAAGGAAGTAATGCTTAAACCAAATTCAAATTGACTGTAGCGAAAAAAATGAAGATTGAGGGCATTATAGAAAAGAGGTGGAACAAACATCATATGAATATCATTCCATTCAACATCACATTGTATTATGTTTTATTTGATGTCATAATAATGTTATATGGCAAATATGTGTTATAGAAGCGTATATTGCCATGTCGAGCTGAGTAATTGTGTTAACTATTTGAAGATAGTGTACGTACTATACGCAGTTAGTGAACAACTATTTACTTACGCATATGGAATATGATTTCATTCTTCTAGTGTAAGCAACAAAAAGGAAGAAGATACATAGAGTTGGAGTCACTACATAAAACATTACTACAACACGGAGGTAGTTTAGATGGTAGTATCTAAAAACAAGAAGAAAAGCTAGAACATAAAAACAATGCGTAGAAACCATAAACCCATGTCTACACGTCCTGGGTGAGTGCTCCGCTTTGACATAGTGCCAGTGTTTCAATCAAGTAGTTCTCCGCAGCTACACAAACATTTTCTTCAGTGAAAGCCACACACTTCAATTCCACCCCAACGGCGTGCATTTATAACATAATATATGTCACTACAGCGGAGCAACCTATACAAAGCCAAAGTCGCTTAGTTCTATAAAAACATTTATTCTAAGCCAAATATTTTTGTCTTGGAATCACAAAGAGACTATAACATGAGCGAACTACAGTCGATATATAGCACAAGATAATCATTTCTATTTATATGGAATAGTAAATATATATATATGACATGGTACACACGGTTACATAGAAAGGAATTGTTATACATTACCATTTGCGAGGAGTGAACTACACTCGATACATAAAACAAGATAATTATTTCTATTTGATATAGTATTGTATATATACGTATAACTTGGAACACAAAAGTACATTGAATGGAATATAAATTCTAAATACCTTATGATTGTTTCTACATCATAAAGAAGTGTAAAACGAAAGGGTACGTGAATGATTAACAATTTAAGCTATTCCATGTCACATACCATAGACCGATCAAATAGTTCTACATATACTATGTTTGTCTCGATTCCAAACAAAATTACCATTGACTTCGATGTAAACATATGAGTAAGACAAATCGGTAAAAGTTCAACCCCAAATCGATTCGGCGTACCTCTGTCTACTAGATCCGACATCCAACCCAAAGTAGGGTTTATATTTAACAATTTAGATTTGACTAGGCTGGACTACATCCCAAATAGGGAAAAAGAGCATCACAAGAATAGAATCTAAAGCACACACCCTAGAACTTACAGTATTGCAACAGATCTGAGACAAAGCGCCGATGTGAATGGGAAAAGGGTCAGTGTGCTCCTTCTCGCCGATTGGACTGTCACGACGTCTTCTCGCAATAGATTCCCGAAGTGGAGACGATGTCCCTTTGCAACACAGTTAGAGAAAGAAATAAACTCAGAGAACACAGACGGTGGCGATGGGGAGGAGGAAAAAGTGGTTCGAAGAGGTGGAGAAAAACGTGGTTCGAAGAGATGGAGAAAACCGTGGATCAATTTCTCAAAATTTACCAAATAAAGATAAAAGGAAAGATGTGATATAATTACGCCACGAGTAATTTGAAACATCTAATAACTATGATTTTTTATTTTTATTTTTTTTCAGGTTTCACCGGTTGGCATTGAAGGCAAAATAGCATTATTACATAAAGTGGAATGGGTGTTTCGAAAATTTAGGGCATTTGGTTATCTAATGAATTACATTTTTTTCATGGTCATACATATCAATTTCCCTTTCTCTTTTTTTGGTCAAACATACCAATTTCCCAAAAAAACATAAATGCTTTACTATGTTGTTAGCCCAATGTTACTTGACTAAAGGTGGCCCAATAGAACAACAGATGGCGTGTTTCTCTATAAAAGTGGTTAAAAAGCTAGCAAGTTGATTCTCTGCGTGAGGGTAATGGCAAAGTCAAAGCAGAAAACCGAAAAAGAAGGGATTGAGATCAACGATGGTGGCGATTCATCATCTTTCGATCTAACTTTGCTCAAAGAGGCTATCGAGAATGTCCCGACGAAGAAGAAGAAGAACCCATTTGATCTAACTTCGATGTCTCTCGCAATATCAACAGTGGATCGAAAGTGCAGCAAACGGAAGAGAAATATCAAATCAAAGGCGGAGACGATGCAGCGATTGCGAACCCTTCTTATGATCTGCGATAAATACTCTTGTAAAAAACTTAATTAGGCTTCTCTCTCTCTCTCTCTCTCTCTCTTCATTTAGGTTAGCAGTCTATATTGTTGGCTTCGAAACTGAGATTAGGATCATTGAGTGATTGATGTGGTAATTGGGCTACTCTCCACATAGCTTGTGCAACTGAAGTATACATGTAACCCCCTTTCTTTATCCAGACAAAGAAAAAAAAGATTTAAGTTTTGGTGTGGTTTTAACTTTCCAAAGCCATCTCAGTTTAAGCCACTTATTGAAAATTTTATAAATCCAAATGCTGCTGCAAGTTCTTCTGAGGGAGAAAATGTATCGATAATATACACAGTGTTCGTGCACAGTTTTGGAGATGTTGCTTCCATTCTAAATGCTGAAAATCAGCATTCAAAACTCTTTTTTTTTTTCCTCAGAGGAGGTTAAAACGCGTTGGGGCAGATGAGGCTCTTGCTTCAGATAGGATGAAATGTGCGAAAACTAACAATTTCAGACTTGGTCCTGCACAACCGCATCAGTGGAACACTGCTTATGGCCATCGTCAGGCATACCTACCACAGACTTATGCACCTCTATCTGCCACACACATCTCAGCCTCACGCTGGCTATGATCCTCCTTATGGCGCTTATACTCAGGCTCCCTCTGGCTATATTCCTCACGGCCCGCCCATATCAAAGACTTCTGAATCCGTGTAATGCCATCTTTAACACTGGTTCTTATTCTCTTATTAATAACTTGGACATCTTCCACTATCACTAACTCCTCAAAGAAAGAATGTCTATCTGATTTCTCTCATGTCTCTTGCATTAAAATGCACAACTTTTTGAGGTAATTGTGGTTCAGCAAGTACTATGTGAATTGTGAACGCAGTTTGTTTTATATCTTATGCTTTTCTCTCCCATTCTGTTAACGTTCTCAAGCGGGATGAATACAACAACATGAAGTTGAATCTTAAACTGAAAATAACTTGATGGATGCGTCTCGTTTCTTTGACATTCCGTTGAGATCTATGATTCATCTATATTTGTGTGTAATAGTCATTTATCTCCCAATCTTGTCGTTTGCATTTCACGTTTCTACTAACCTATTTTACGTTAAGTATGCTTATATAGTTCTTAAGAGTACATAAAAAACAAAAGGGCGTTTGGTCTAGTGGTATGATTCTCGCTTAGGGTGCGAGAGGTCCCGAGTTCAATTCTCGGAACGCCCCAATTTGTTTTTAATTTTAATGTATTAGATTTTTACTAATGGGCTAGTTTTCCTTTATACCTCTATCTTGTTCAGGTCCATCATGGAAAATACCCAGCCCATAGGAGTCTTTCTTGTAAACGATTTTCCTCTTGTTGGATGATGCACATTCTTTCTGCAAAAGAATCTTGCAGACAAATTGGATAAATGTTTTTAATTGTTAGTACCTCATTATATATGTCACGCGTTTCAATTTTACAAAAGAGACTAAATAAATTAATTATAGTATGTCAAACAGTATATATAGTATAAGAACTTTGACAACATTTCATTTATTAGTTTTTACGTTTAATATATTAGGTAAGCTATCTATTGCTAAACGTCACATAGAAAAGATTACTTAGGTTAAACTCCTAATCTCCTAAGTTACTTAGTAAACATCTTCGAGATTGCATGTTTAAATCATACTGGAATTTGGAAAGATTTGATCTCCATAAAGGGTCAAAATTTCAAGATTAAGCTTTGTCTTATGAATATTTATACGAACACACAAAATCACAGTATTCAAACTCTCGTAGTTATTAAAAATGTACTTAAGATGTAAGCCATGAGAAACAAACATGGCCCCCATAAACGTTAGCCGCTTTCATCATATGGGAAAACATGATGGCTACCATCACATTCAAGATTATGATCTTTTTTTTGTAAATGGGTTCTAAATTAAGAACTTTTTTATATAAATATTAAAGTTAAGAATTTCTCAATGTACAGCCTTTTTCTTGAAAAGTATAATAGTAGGAAACTATACGAAACCACAATAATCCCCTTTCACGTTATATTACGTGGAAGACTTAAGGAAGAAACCGTGTTTGCTTGACTGGCTCATCAGCTCATGTGTAAACAACACTGTGGGTATATTTTCCTTCTTTTGCTTGTAATAAAATAGTAAATTGCCGCCTAATCTTAGTTTTATTTTTCGTTGATATGACAGATGTCCCAATCTAGATTCTCTGTAACCTTTCTCCAAATGAAGTTTAGTTTAATAGCTTGTGATTTCAATACACACAAAGAAAAAAGGAAAGTGGGATCAATAGTGGATCTTAGGAAACAGGTAAACGGGAAATAGGGTAATACAATTCCACTCATTTAGGTTGTTAACCCGATCATATTGGTTTACTCCGGTTATATATTTATTTTTGTCCAAAAAATAGAAAAATGGATGTTTTATTTTTCATACATTTCTGTTCTCTTGCAAACTTTGATATTTTGAATCGCGTTTGCACTTACTGATCCTCAGTAAACCAATTCAGGTTTAAAGTTCTGATTTGCAATCAGATAAATAAACAGAAAATTATCCTAAAACATTAGTCGCAACTGTGTAATAGTTATTTGAAATTAATCAAGTCCCCAACATTTTCCCATCATTAATTTTATACAAATAAATATATTATCATTATTAATATTCTAATTTTAATTTATATGTATGATTTATTTTATATAACATTATATTATTTAAATTATACATATAATTTGAATATATAATATCTATAGTCGATGATGTGATTATTACTTTTGTATATTGAATTGTATTTAATTCTCTAAATTTAACGGTAGTATTTTTTTGTGTGCTAATATAGATTAATATTTTGATTAAGTTTTATTTTTTACATTTATGTTTTGGTCTTGGACTTAAAAATATAGATTGTTTAAATTACTCATTTATGGATAATATTAAATTACACATATTTCTTCAATTCGAAGCACAATTACTTTTGATTCTAGTTAAACTAAATTTAATTTTATTTATTTCATTAGTTCAGCTTTTATCTTATATATATAAATATAATTCTGTAAATTCTTTTGTATAATTTGATATTTGTAGATTTGTAAAATTTTGAAAACTCATAGTTAAAAGTTTAACACAAAGAAATTATGTAAAATTGAATAACATCTCAATCGTATCAATTATAAAATATTTTTAGTTCATCAATGATATTTTATTATATGTTATTTAAATTACCTTTTGTAAAAATCTAAGAAAATGACTGACATAAATAAAATATTTTTATTAATTAATTAATATATATATATATTATGTTGTTTAATATTATGTTTTAAAGAGACGTTATCTTTTGCACTAGGGGACTTCAATGAGATTTATAGTAATAAGGAAAAGATAGGGGGAAGGATACGGCCTGAGGCTTCTTTTCTTGACTTCAGAAACATGATGAGAGTTTGTGACTTCACGGATCTTCAGTCAGTAGGTGACAGGTTCTCATGGGCAGGAAAAAGAGGAGATCATGTTGTTAGATGTTGTTTGGATCGAACCATGGCAAATAGCAGTTGGTTTGATCTTTACCCAGCTTCTCACACAGAGTATCTAGAGATAGGTGAATCAGATCACCGTCCAATGGTCACTTTTATGTCAGCAGAAAGAGAGATACCTCGACGATACTTCAGATATGATATGCGTATGTTAAATAAGGAAGGTTTTCAAGACTCAGTAAAAAGAGGATGGAGAGGAATGGGACAAGCTCAACTGGTCAGGGAGCCACTAACACAAAGGATCAGAAGATGTAGACAGCATATCTCGCAATGGAAAAAACTTCACCGCAATAATTCAGAAGAGAGGATTGGGATATTAAGAAGGAAGTTAGATAAGGCTTTTATTTCCAATAACTACACGACAGAGGATAAGAATGCTATCAGGGATGAACTTAACCAGGCTTATCTTGAGGAGGAGATATTTTGGAAACAGAAAAGCCGAATTATGTGGTTGCGATCAGGAGATAGAAATACAAGATACTTCCATGAGGTTACAAAAGGCAGACGGGTCAGAAATACTATACGATCTATTCAAGATGATCAAGGAGTTATACGTAAAGGACATAAGGAGGTTTCAGATGTTGCTACTTCATACTTCCAGAATTTATATGTGTCTGAAGAAATAAACAGCGGGCTCTACACAGAGGTTTTCTCAGATTTTACATCAAGAGTTACTCAGGAAATGAATGATGATTTAGTAAGACCGATCACTGAAGATGAAATTCAAGCAGCTCTGTTTGATATGGGACCTCACCGTGCTCCTGGGCCAGATGGATTCTCAGCAGCTTTTTATCAGAAGTTTTGGGAAGATTGTAAAGCTGATATACTGGAAGAAGTTGAGAGGTTTTTCAACTCTGGTGATTTGGACCCACAACACAACCACACAAACCTGTGTCTCATTCCAAAAATTTATCCTCCAACGGGAATGAAGGATTTTCGACCTATTGCTTTATGCAATGTCTCTTACAAGATTATCTCAAAAATTCTAGTGAACCGGTTGAAGAATCATCTATCAAATATTGTCTCAGAGAATCAGAACGCTTTCATACCAGGAAGATTGATTTCAGACAATATTGTTGTGGCTCATGAAATTTTCCACAGCCTTAAAGCTAGGAAGAGACAAGCTAACTCATACATGGCGGTTAAGACGGATATTACGAAGGCTTACGACCGTCTTGAATGGAGATTTCTTCAAGAAACAATGCGGCATATGGGATTTGGAGAAAAATGGATAGGGTGGATCATGGCTTGTATCTCTACAGTTACATATTCAGTTCTGATTAATGGAGCTCCAGAGGGTCTTATTACACCGAAAAGGGGATTAAGACAGGGAGATCCCCTTTCTCCTTATCTGTTTATTCTCTGCGCTGAAGTGTTGTCTCATCTCTGTAACAAAGCAATGAGGGATCGTTCCCTGCTTGGAGTAAAAATTGCTATACAAGCCCCTGCAGTTAATCATTTGCTCTTCGCTGATGATTCTCTGTTTTTCTCATTAGCTAATCCTAAAGCGGCAAAGAAGTTAAAAGATATATTCTCCAAGTATGAATCAGTCTCGGGTCAGGCAATCAACCTGAGTAAATCTACAATCACGTTTGGCAGTAAGGTTGGTGCAGAGGTCAAAACAAGAATGAGAAATGTATTAGGGATTCATAATGAAGGAGGGATTGGGAAGTATTTGGGTTTGCCTGAGCAGTTTGGATCCAAAAAGGATGAGATGTTTGCATATATTGTTGATAAGGTTAAGAAGGTCGTGCATGGATGGAAGCAGAAACACCTTACACATGGAGGAAAGGAAGTTCTTCTTAAATCTATTGCTCTAGCCATGCCTATATTTTCGATGAATATATTCCGTTTACCAAAGGAAGTTTGTGAGGAAATCAATGCTATACTAGCACGATTCTGGTGGGGCACAGGAGAGTCAAAGGGTCTACATTGGTATGCTTGGAAAAGGGTATGCATTCCAAAGAGAGAAGGAGGTCTTGGATTCAGGGATCTTGAATCTTTCAATCAAGCACTTTTAGGAAAACAAGTTTGGAGAATAATGCAAAATCCAAATTGTTTGATGGCAAGAGTTTTGAGAGCACGCTACTTTCCAGATGGTGATATCCTAAAAGCTACTCTAAAGAAAAAATCTTCTTATGCCTGGAAATCAATTCTCCATGGAAAGGATTTGATAGTTAAAGGAATGAGATACATCATTGGCAATGGGGAGTCAACAAAGATGTGGACGGATTCCTGGCTAAGTCTTCACCCACCAAGACCTCCAAGATCACGAGGAGAAGTCAATACTAACAGTAAGGTTAGTGATTATGTTTTAAATAATGGAAGGGGTTGGAACTTGGATAAACTCAGATAAGACGTCATCCAAGAGGATATAGAGAAGATCCTAGAATTAAGATCTTGAAATAGGAAATGATAAGATCTTGTGCTTGTTCCGCAAGTGTGTGGGTCAAATTTTTTAACGCAATACAAAACCTTAAAGTTGAGGAAATATCTTAACCACCCTCGCAAGGCATCTCTTGTTTGCATTAATATGTAGAATATTTTGTTTATTGTGTGTTATTGTGAAACCAACAAAATAGGAAAGAGTAAGATTATATTGGTGAAATTCGAATATTGCGTTTATTTTAGTAGTTATGGATCAAATTTTATATATATCTTCTTTGTTCCGAAATTGAAGGGGAAATCTTGTTTAGAAACAAATTAGTAGATTCTGCAAATGTTTCTATTTTTTTTTTCGAAGTCTAAGTAGAAGATTGTTGGGGACGGAGGGAAAAAGATTTTCGATTCAAAAATATTAGATTTTAATTAATAATAATGATTATTAATTATTTGGACATATAGAAGTCAGTGAAATATTTCAATATAATAAGGTGGTTACAAATAAGCTGCAGACACCACCGTGAAATAAAGTGAAATGAAATTGTTCAAACTTCAAACTCATATGAAAATCATTGTTAGTTTTTATTAGTTTAATTTCTTATAAAGCTTATATAATTTGATGTTCGTACAGGTTACATAAGCTAAGGATCGGACTCATATAATAAGCAATATTACAGTGTCGATATTGCAGGAGAATTATTTATGCTTGTTCTTTTATTTAATAATATGTAGTTGTTTGAGTTATTAATAATATGTTTCTTTATTTTGTAGTTTGTTTGAGTTATTTTAGGAAAACAATTAATATGTGGAAAAGACAATCATTTTTAATGTAAGATTAATTTAATTTTCAATGGCATTTGACTGTAAATATTATGTAACTTTTAGGGTTATTTTTAGGGGTGTTCAATCCGGATATCGGTTCGGTTTCGGTTCGGTTTTTTTCGGTTTTCGGTATTTCGGTTAGTAAAATATAACTACCATTCTAAATCCATATTTACTTCGGTTCGGTTCGGTTTATATACCGTCGGTTTTCGGTTTATTCGGTTTTATACCAAAAAACATAATTATTTTGTTTGAGATCATATTATATGAATTTTAGAGTCATATTGTCAATACAGTCATTTATTAAAAATATATTACATGTTCAAATAAATGAACAAAAAAGTAAAAATGCCTCTACCATCAAATAAAATAATCAAATATATAACTAAAATCAAAGCTTGAAATTTTGAAAATAAAAATATGAAACAAAATAGAAACATGAAAGAAAAGTTTTCCCACTCTTCCATATTTAGTGTTCATTAAAGTTATATTTTTTCAATTGAAAATTTTCCATTAATTATTGTCCATCAAATTTATAATCTTCATATTAATTTAGTGAAGACTAAAATAAATCAAAAAGATAAAAAAAAAAGACTTAGAAAATAAGATGTATGAATTGCGATGTATTGTTATTTAGTTATAGTTCAAACGTTTTACAAATTAAGGTTTTTTATTACTATAAAATTATGGTAATAGTTATTAACACAAATTTAACTTATGTAACAAATAGATTTTCATGTATTGTTATAAAATAGATACATATTTACATGTTTCTACTTTTAATCGGTTTTGTTCGGTTTATTCGGTTTAATCGGTTATATACCAAACCATATCCAAATCCTACGGTTTTTATAAAATTATATCCATTCGGTTTATATGGTATATACCAAAACCAAACCATATTGTCTATTTCGGTTCGGTTCGGTTCGGTACGGTTCGGTTTTACCATATTGAACAGCCCTAGTTATTTTCTAAGTGTACTTCTGTTTTAATAAAGTAGATATACGCAGAAGATTTACGTAACTATTCTCTGCGCACGTTATGGAATCTTTGTTGGTATACTAAAAAGAAATCTATTTTGATGTAATAATAAAACATTAATAAAAAACAGAAGCCTTTGTCTGATAATTTATATTTGACATATTCTTACGAAGAAGGAAATTATGGAGTTGTCACGAATTTTTTGGGGGATCTATTTTTATGAGTAATTTAAAATAATAATATAATTTTGTATAGAGTAAATGTAAAACAAAAATTTGGTTGGAAGGGGGTGAAAACTGGACTTGTTTAAAAGGCAAGGCAAAGAGGAGTCTTGTTTAAAAGGCAAGTACTAACCAAACTTTCATCTTCATTGCCTTTTTTTTTTCTTCATTCTGCCGCCATATCTATTTCCTTACCTATTTTTCTTGCTTGAAACTTTATGCCTTCCGTTCAAATGCGCTCGTCTCCGTCTGTTTCACCGCCGAGGACGGTTACTGATCTCAAGCAGCGAGTCATCGCCTGTCTCAACCGTCTCTCCGATCGCGACACTCAATCTCTAGCCGCCGCAGAGCTCGACTCAATCGCTCTCAACCTCTCACCGGATGCCTTCTCCCTCTTCATAAACTGTCTCCAAACCACAGACTCTTCAGCTAAGTCTCCCGTTAGGAAACACTGCGTCTCTCTCCTCTCCCTACTCTCTCGTTCCCATGGAGACTCCCTCGCTCCTCACCTCCCGAAGATGGTCTCCACCGTCCTCCGCCGTCTCCGCGATCCTGACACCTCCGTCCGCGCCGCTTGCGCAACCGCTTCCGTCGATATGACCACCAACATCACCGAACCGCCTTTCTCCGTCCTCGCCGGGCCAATGATCGAAGCCTTGATCCACGACTGCGATACCAACGCGCAGATAGGAGCCGCCGTGTGCCTTGCGGCGGCTATAGACGCGGCTGATGATCCTGATGTCGAGCAGTTGCAGAAAGCGCTTCCGAAGATCGGGAAGTTGCTCAAATCGGAAGGCTTCAAGGCGAAACCTGAACTTCTAGGAGCCATAGGAAGCGTAATCGGCGCCATTGGAGGCAGAAACAGCGACAAGGCCGTGCTGGATTGGCTATTACCTAACGTGTTGGAGTTTCTAAGCAGCGATGATTGGCATGCGAGGAAAGCTGCTGCGGAGGCCGTGGCTAGAGTAGCTACGGCTGAAGAAGAGTTAGCTCCTTTGTATAAGAAGGCATGTCTTGGTGTTCTTGAGAGCAGAAGATTTGATAAGGTTAAGCTTGTTAGGGAGAGGATGAATCATACGTTGAGTCTATGGAAGCAACTTGGAGATGATTCTCCAGACTCATCTTCCCTCTCCAAATCAGGAAAAGGAATCAACACATTGAAGAGCAAAGAAAAGAATCCAAACGTACCAACAGGCTCAAAGTTAAATGATGTTGAAGATGAGCTGCGGCCATTGGGGACGAAAAGGGTTCTGTTTCCGGCAAAGCCGTCTAAGGTCAAAGAGAATAGATCTAATAAGTCACAAGCTGTTGCTGTTGTTCAGAGTGGTGATGAAGAAGAGGAGAGTAGTAGTAGTAGTTCATCACAGAGAAAGAATGCAGAAGAAGAGTTGTCTCTGATAAGAAACCAGATCACTCAGATCGAAAAACAGCAGTCTAGTCTGTTAGATCTCTTTCAGCGATTCATGGAGAGCTCGCAGAACGAAATGCAGTCGCTGGGGAGACGAGTGCGTTGTCTAGAGACATCATTCAGTGTACTCTCCACTGATTTGTTAGTGTCTCGCACCATAACACAAAATGGCAACCACAAACGAAATGCCCATCTACAGAATTGAAGGAAAAAGGTTCCAAAAGCCTTCATTCTCTACCTGAGAACACACTTGATAGTTGGGCTCGTGAAGAAGTTTTTATTGGTTTATACATAACTCTAAGCTGCATGTATAAGTGTTTTAGTTCATGATTTCTTGAAGCTATTTTTACATTTCCGTAAACAAAGTTCTTTACATTGTTTTCGACTTTGTGTTACCTTTACTGATCTGTTTCTTGGGAAATCTCATCTGAATCAAGAAAACGTCTCCCCAATGTGGCATCTAGCTTCTCCCCAATTGAAGAAATCCATGCCTAAACATGGATGAGCAAACCAACTCTTTTTACTTGTCCTATTAGTTTATCTTAGCTACAAGAAGAGAAAGTTTTACTAGCCTGGTCTGAAGACGTGAAGCCTCTGATGGTGTTTCCGCCAATAACTGCGATTCCTTTATCACCAAGCGGCTGCAAAATCACCGCCTAACAGAGAGAAACCCCAATAATATATAAATCATGTCACACAGTTTCATTATTCTCACAACCTATTAAGTGCATACCTGTGTATTTGGAGGCAGAAATGGTAGCTCCGATCTCCCAGGATATAGAGAAAGATTTGCCAAGTAACTTTCTGACAAAGACAAAATCATTATTTTTATTTTTTTTCTTTCTTATTAGTTAGATAAAAAATCTGAAAATAGAAAGTGAAAGTTGGTACTCTACTACTGACGTGCTTTGGATTTGAATACCCCTCGGTAAACCGATCCTGTCATCAGCTTAGCAGTGTTTACAAGGACTGCTTGGTTGACATCCGGAGATTTAGCAGCCATCCCGATTTGAAGAAGGCAAATGCCATTGTAGACAATAACCAGAGACTTACAACATGTTGCCACCTTAAGAGACTCCCAAGCCCTGAAACACAGAGATCAAATGAGTCAGATTTATATTTCCCTTAGTGTGTGTGCTGTGCATTCATCTTTACACAAAGGAGAGAGAGAGAGAGTACCATAACAACTCGGAGAGTATTGATGGAGGAAGATTGGGTTCCAAAACTTTGCAGTCCACACCTTGAGGTTCCACTGGTGTTATGGTCTTCGGTCGGATCGATAACCAGACTAAACCGGTCAATAAGTTAGTTACAGCCAAACCAAGCGCCAGTAGATCCGCTCTTGACTGTGAGCTACGAATTACAAACCACGCGAATTAAGTGTCTTAACCGAACCGAACCGGAGGTAAGAGATTATTATTATTTACCTGCTAGCATCGGCAACAGGAGCGATACCGGAAACAGCGCGATTGAAGAGAACGGCCAAGAGGGAAGCGCCTCCGACGTAGATGGGCAAGCTCCGGACCGAGTCGTCGTTCCTGGAAACGAAATCAGCCACCAAGTTCTTGCTCGGTTTCGGACCTCTGTAGCTTTTCGGCTCCTGCTGACCCCCAAAACCAGAAGATAAGAAGGAGAGAGAGAGAAAGAGTGAGACAGCAAAAGGAAGAAGGATAACCTGTGAAGACGAAGCTCTGATAAAGCGCGGGGGACGAGAGGAGGATCTGCGATTAGGGTTTTTCGGGATTTGAATTTGGTTGATGAATCTCGCTGCTTCCATTGCAGACAGTGAGGTTAGAGATGAAAATTTGGCCGTTAGGAGAGAAAGACATATCATCATCATACGACGACGTTTATCCAATCGGAAATAACCATTGAACCAATCCAAAACCCGAATGAATAATACAATTAATTAATGCACTGAAAATGTAAAAATGTAGTTTTTCGAAACCAATATATTTTTAAGATTTTTTTTTTGAAAAGGAACGAATATGTTATTCTGTTGGACAGAATTCAATGTTTTCTCAATTAATGCAATTGAATACACTTAAACAGCTCAATTGAGACTGCACTGGATACTATTTGCCACTAATATGTAGCTCGGATTGAGCGTATTTTCTGATATGGGTTATTCATAATCAGTTCTAATAAAAAAGTTTACAAGGAAGTTTTGTAGAGCTTGTTCTTATCATTCTTCTCGTCTACTTTTTATTCTATCTTAAAGTCCTCATTTTCCAGAATGTCTTGTTCCTCTTTCTCTAGGAGCATCAACTCGGTTCTAGAGTGTTTAAACTTTATTGGATTCCACATAATTCTACATCAGCTAAAGCAGTGTAATCTCATTTTCTACATATTATCATTTATCAGAGCTGTGTATAAATAGTTCTCTACAATATAGTCTTTAGACTAACGACCCTTGTCATTGGTTATCGTGATCTTGTTCTTTCGGCTGGTGGTCTTGACCTCAACGGAGACATTGAGATGCCGGTTGTATTAAATGTCAAAACACACTCTGATCTGAGGGACACACCTGGTCGAGCCGAAACAGACTGCGTCTTTATGGCAAGAAAGTTCTACGTTTTTCCAAAGTTCTAAACAAAGATATAAGCTTATTCTCCCCTTGTTCTACTCTCATCTCTCTACTTATATGCGTGTGAACTCTAACTATCAGAGAAAATGACAAGACGAGTTGGAGTTCACTGAACTCTAACTTCGCAGCATGCTTGGGAGTACTCCAAAATAATCAAATATTAAAAACATTGTTTACAATAAATAAACATAAAGATGTAGAATAAAAAAGAGACTGATGACCTCAAAAGTGTAAATCGAATGTATGTACATGGGGAAGAAGTATCCTAATGCTTGCCTCTCCACAATTTAATTTATAAGTGGAGCTATAAAAATGGCGTTCAAAGCAAAACACAAACGTCAAATGATCATTAGAAAACACCTTAAGAGGTACATTTCTACATATATTTTAAAACTAAAGGCCTAACAAGAACAAACCCCCCAATCAGCAATAATGTGTATACATCAGTTCTACTTCTTCTTTGGTACTGTAGGCCGTGACCTCATACTGGCTCTCCTTGCCACATCCCATGCCTTCTGTGGCGCATAAACACCCAACTGGGACGCAAAGAAAGATTCATAACCTGGTGAATCAAATGCAAATCCAGTGTGCTTGGAGAGCTCCCTAGGCAATTGGGATATCGCATAGCTTCTCGCTTCTTGAGGTGTGAGCTCGTTCTCTATCTCCAGGTGATCCGCCTTGCTTGCATCCGACTCGTGCCTATGGATTTCTTGGACGATCTGATAATCATATGGGAAGAACCATCTCTCAACCCTGTATCAGTAAAAGTATAGTTTTTATCATGTTATAATCATTACAAAACATCCTGTGTACGCTTTGTTTCAGTGATCTTGAGCAAAATAACCCACATGTCAGTTCTGAAACTCATTGGTTTTACTTACCCTTGGAAGATGAAATCGCCTAGAAGAGAAACAATGGGAACAAGCAGCAATGCGAAGTAGAAATAGAATGTACTCATCAGCACATATATGACAAAGTAGACATTTTCCTGCAGAGACGAGGAAAAAATAATAAAATAAATGAGATTTTGCTAATCTATTAAGAAACAAAAAACATCACACAAAAGATATACTGAAAGGGAAGTAGTAGGATGGTGTTACATTTCTATCACGTGGTGTCGTAATCCCGCAGTATACGAAAGCAAAAACGAGCCATGCAAGAATGCTCCCACCGACTGTGATATAATGCCATCTTGTAATGGAATTGCTCATCAAAAGAATGCGCACGTTCACGGCAATCACCAGACATGTGAAAACCAGTGTGCTAACATCCCAGAGACCAAATATTTTTCCTGATGAATTTATAGCACCAAAAGATGAGGTGGTCACGAAGAGATAGCAGACGAGAGACTGATACACAGCAGAAGTAGCCCATACTGCTACGACTCTCCATTTGAAAAATGAGTTACGTATTCCCTCTCTATACAGTTCTGGGTATCTCTTCGAAAGGGACGCACTCACATCCTATCAAGAGCACAATACGGTAATGAGATTATCAAATCCAGAAAATGAAAATGGTCCTAATGGTTAAGTAATTTAAGATGGGTATGCGTATGTTTTAAGAGATTGAGAAAAGCTAGTACCTTCTCAAACAGCCCAAGGACAATGACAGGAAGAGCGGTGAAAAAAACGTTATACAATGACTGGAACCAATCATCGTAGAACCTTTGACCAGAAAATCCAGTTCGAAATGTGAACCAAAACTGAGTCAAAGTGAAGGTAAGATTCTTGTAGAAGAAATACATGACCACCTGCCAAGTAAGAGATCATAAGAACATTGATGAGAGAAAAACAAGCATGTTGTGCCGCAATCTGCCAAGTAAAAGATCATTAGATGTTTCAAAAAGTTTTGCGGCAAAAGACAAACTCAACCTTGCAGATTCTAAGATATGACCACCGTCCATGGACAAGAAGCAAATCAGTAAGAAATCTGAACTGAGCGATGGCAAAATCACTAGCCATCACAGCTTGCATTCCCTCCATCCCACTTATTCCTATACCAACATGAGCTGCTTGAATCATGCTAACATCGTTGGCACCATCACCAATGCTAAGAGTAATCTTCTTTGCGCCTTTTCTCACCAAACTTGTCACCTGAAATCAGGTTCACATATATTACCATTTAGAAGGCGGTTCAAAGAACACAGAGAACCAAATTACTCACTGGACATGAATTAAGTGTAAAACTCAAACCCAATTACCAATTTCGAAATCAAAGGCTCAAACTAAATAGTATATAAGCTTCTCTTTAAAAGCCCAACCTGTACGAATTTATTTTGAAATAGTCATCTAAAATTACCTGTGCTTTCTGTAACGGAGAAACACGACAGCATACAACTGACGTACAGTTCAAGCTCAAGCTGAGCAGCGTTACGCGTAAGCTCGGGTCTAATGCATACATTAAACACTTTCCATCAATAACGAGAGCCAATTTTGGTCCAGCTACGGTATGCATATAGAGTTGAGCTTCTTCAAGGCTCTTTCTCAGCTCCTTCTTTACTTCTTCTTTGATAACACGAGCAATCTCAACTTGATCACCCTAATATCAAAAAGATTTATGAACAAAAAATAGCTAAACCGATTGTGCTCCGCGCAAGACAAGCTATTAACAGTAAAATAGTTACCCTTTCTTCAGCTTCCCTGATTGCATCCGTTTCAGAACTGATGATAAATTGTTTCATATCATTGTTGATCAAGTTGCATGCTGTAGCATAACAGAATCCAAGGCAGATATTTAAGCGGCAGAAGAAAAAATAAGACCCAAGAGCAAAAGTTGTGACACACCCTACCATAAGCAATATTAATAGCCGTTTCCATTTTGTCCCCTGTTAACACCCAGATCTTAATTCCAGCTCTTGATAAGGTCTCTATGCAGTTAGGAACCCCTTCTTGAAGTTTGTCTTCTATTGCAGTTGATCCTATGAGGGTAAGATCCTTTTCGATAAGTTCTGCTACCTTCATGAATCAAAACACCTCACGTTCATCAGCTATGATAAAACTATTTCCTGGCGACTCAAAAACTGTACTATAAGGATATAATCACTCTCACTACTGAACATAATCATAGAATCATTTTTCATTCCAGTCATACGAACAAGTTCGTGTCATACGAACAAGTTCGTAGCTCTTGGTTGTTAACCTTTCTCGGGATTCACGAGAACGCTACCTCTATCATTATAGAAAACTAGGTAAGAAATAATGGAATACCTCATCTAACTTCTTCTCACGGTCTCGCAATGCAGATTTGGCCTGGATGAATTTTTCATTCCAACTATTATAGGTTTCGGGGTCTAAATCTCTATAGGCCAGGCAAAGGGTACGCAATCCAGAAGATCCAAAATGTTCCAAATGTTCTCTTGTAACTTTCCTAACATCGTCCATACCATCAGCCAATCTCTCAAAGATTACGTTATCTGCACCCTGTGGACAATGTTCCAAGCAATGATCAATATTTGACACTGTATTACACAGAGAACTAAGTACTTATAGAGCTATTACCTTACAGTAGAGCACAAGCCTTCCATCTGGGTAACGACATACAACAGACTGGCGCTTCCTTGTACTGTTATGCATTGTGTAAATTTCAATGGTATGCATAAAACATGACAAATAGGAAATACACAAACATTTCACTGTCTTATAGACCTGTTGAACTCAAGAACGTTAAGGATCTCATAGGCTACATCTTGAACCTTTCCCATCTTCTCCACATGAGACTCGCGAACATACACCATAGTTGGAGTACGCCTGAAATTACAAGAAACTAGTCTCAAACATTACTAACAGAGACTTGAGAAACAAACACATATGAAAAAGATCTCTAAAACTTGAAACAAGGGGAATCATGGGGCAAGTTAACTAGTTGCAAATTTATCTTGTCAATTTTTCTTTCGGAACTGAATGTAATGAGAATCACCTGTAAAAGAAGAAACCAAAATTCTTGGCGGCAGTAACTAGGGCAGCTTCATCTGGAGATGCAGCTTGATATACGATCTTCTCAGGGGACTCATCACCTTCAGGAAGGACTGTATGACAGATGGCTAGGCATCTAAAAAGTTCCTACAAATATCAAAAGTACAATATCTTATAGTTAAATTAGCCTCTGTATGTTCGCATGCCCAGAAATAAACACAGTAGAAATCTGGAACCCAAAATAAGGAACTTCTCTAAAGTCTAAACTACAAAAATGTCGGTACAATACTTTTACATGCTTTAATCAGAACCATTCTGTAGTTTCTCGCAGAACAAAGACCTAGAAATGAGAATACAGGCAGTGGTTGAACGTTGAAGCCAAATGTAAAACCTTTTCGAGTTATTACCTTACAATTTCACATCTCAACACGTATCAAATACACAATTAAGCAAAATAACATTATCACCTTACAAGTTCACACCACAACACCTATCGTAGACCGAACGTTTCCATGAAAGGAAGCAAGAACTCATGTTCTAGAGTATCCCTATAACGCATCATCTCATATCTATAACCATCCTTAAACATATTGTGAGAAAATTCTCTAAGAAATAAAAGTAAGGCACCTTGCAAAGATCAGGATTAGGCTCATTTCGCCAAGCTCCCCGCATTAGCCTTGGATCATCAAAATTAAATCCCTTTTCTCTTATTGCACCAGTCGACCTTTCTTCCTGAATATATTCGCAGAGAGACAAATTAGACATGCTTCCATTCCAACATAATGCACCAGGCAACTTCCGCATCTGAAAAGAAATAATACCTCGTGTACTTTTAAGCCATTACGCTGAGCGATTCCTCTTTCTATTTCAGTGACACCACATCCATAACTTATTCCTCCAATTGAACATTTAAAGAACTCCATCAAATTTCTTGTCAGCGTTCCAGTCTTATCAGAAAATATGTATTCCACCTGAGAGATACCATAGTAATTGTAACAGCAGTAAGAATGGTATCACAGTATAATATTCTAGAGACAGTTCAATTACAAACAACAAAGCGGATATATATATCATACAAGCAACAAATTTCCGCAAGGATCAGTAGTAGTAATATGCGACATGTCCTGATAGCTACCTGTCCAAGCTCCTCGTTTAAATTGGAAGTCCTGGCCGAGGCAGGGGTATTTGTTTCAGCATGATACATATTGAGATCTCGGTTGATAAACTGAGTCGACTGGATAAACTTGATCATCTGGGTTTTTCATTTAAGGAGAGAAGATAGAAACCACTCAGAATGCCAGTAATTGTAATGCGGATAGTTAAAATAGGATACTAGGAACAACGTACCTCTATGGAAACATAAAGGGAGATTGGTATAATTGAGGAGAACAAAGTGATTAGAGTGAAAAAGGTGAAAAACCCTATCTGTGGAAGCAAAAAGAAGCAATATGGTAAAACCAGCAAACCAGAAATAGAGGGAATCAACTAACTACAGAAAGCTATTTACCGCGAGTCTGTTACGGTATTCCCAATCTGACTTCTTAAGGCCCAGGTATAGGTCCTCACGATCCGTCACAATTGAACTACAAAATTAATAATATAGATAACTGTATCGCAACAAGACATGGTTCATTAATCGAAACAGGACTTGATAATAACAATATCGACGAGAAACCATACCAGCCTATAGCTCCAATTAGACACATTGTGATAAGGACACAAAATATTGTAATAATGAGTTTGTCAAGCTTCTTTTCCAGCGTACTTCTTTTGGAAGGAGCATTCATGGCATTCATCATCACCTAAATAGTTTGAATTCACCATATAACAACATCAGACTGTATTCGCAGAAACTAAACAACGAAGTAAAACACAGAGTAAGTCTTTGCAATCTTCTTTTATTTTGAATATGATTTCAGAATACGTGTATCTTGTATGCTAGAAACACATGTCATAAAACAAGCTTCACAACAGCTTACCTTCGTCTCATGGCCAGTAAAAACAACAGCTCCAACTATGTATTCTGTGTTTCTAAGACTGCATCCCTGAACATGTAGATTTCACACGTCTCAGAATATTATTAAATTTAAGGGTATAAAGCTCTGCACTAGATGCATGGAAATCTATTCAGAAAAATTTTAAAGGCCAAGGATATAAAGTTCCAAGAAATCAAGATATCTCATAAGTAGATCACAACTTGATTCATAATTAAAAAAAAAAAAACAATATGCATGACCAAATCATAAAATTGCAAAAATAACGCACAAAAGGGGAAAAATAAGCCAACAGCAGAAACAGTCAATCATACACGCAATAAAAGCTGGTCGGGAGAGAGAGGTAACGTCTGCTTTTGTACTACAAGATTCCCGGTGAAAGTGTACAGTGAATTGTTCGGTTGCTCACACTGAATTTCACCTGCATTGCAAAAGACACAGATGATGGAGAAAGTGAAAACATGTGTAAAACAGTTGCAACTTGCAACACAATCATACTGAGATGAAAAAGGAAAAAAGTTAAAATGAAGGACAGTCGGAGCAATCAAAAATTATGTCTACATGTATAATATAATCAGGGAAAAAATGAATAAGAGACAAGATCATGTATCATCAGAGTCAGAAATGAGCCATAACAACTCTTTCCGCAAAACAATAATAGAAAAATTCTACCAGACACACACTAAACAAATAAAATAAACGGACTGCTATATAAGACTTTGCTGCCATCAGTTCTGGTGATGTTTCGATCCCTAGATCAGGATGTGATATAATAAAAACATGTTGCCAGGGTAACTACAAAGGAGTAATCTGACCCAGGTGAACCTTTCTCAGACAGTTTCATTTATTAGCTTTTTAGCCAGAAGCTAGTGATCCAATGTATGATAATTGATAATAAAATTAACATGTGGCTCTACAACCAATACCAAATCGCCTAAACCCACTAACTTTATTAGCAAATTAGTTCGTAGAGAATTACGTACTAGACGTTACTCCACCTCTGTCTACGAGAAAAATCTTGCATGAATCCAATCAAAGAAATAGGCTAACCTCTAAACTCAGAAGCTTTCTCTGGTACCAAGTAATCCCATGTCCTTTCAAGGGCCTTTCTTATTTTTAAATTTGTTTCTCCATCTAGATTTGCAGTCTGCACTCACAATAAATACGCAATTGAACGGCACACTAGGTAAGAGAAGATCTTAAATAGCAGTTTTTGTCATGGACAAAAAGAAAGCACTATATTTCTTGAAAGGGGAAGTCAAAGAAGAAGCACCTCAACATAGCAGATGCCATCAGGATTAGTGCTGGACAGGAAAAGAATATCGGCTGGAAAAAACGCATCTTTTTTAATCTGCAAAAACAAGAAACTTATTTAACAATTATGGGTCTTAATTCAAAGATAACAAGATTATCTAATCAAGCTATAAATTAGAACCCTGAAATGTAGTCAACACAAACAAATTTCCTAAACCCAGTGTCCTTTGCCGGAGGTCAATATGTGACGGAGGAAAGCAGCACAATGATACACAAAATCACAGAAGGTAATTGAACCCTACCAGAATAACTATAATGCAGGCAGTACAAACAACTAAACATGTGTGCCAACAACACACAGCAATAAATAAAACGGGCAGCCAAAGAGAAATTCATCTAATCATGTTAGAATAAGAAAGGATTAACCTTGACAATATCTCCAACTTGCAACTTTCGCCAAGGAATAGGTACCCACTGTTGGTCTTGCAAGATCTCCACTGTGCTATTATTTATGGACATATCATTCTGAAACCGTTTCTGACAAAATTACCCATAGAAGGATTTAGAAGTTGAGACACAGGTGGGTGTTGAAACTAGCTTGAACAGAGTATTTTAGGGCTGAAATTACTCTACTCTAAAGCAAAGGAGAAAGGGAATATTTCTGCAATTGAAAAAGAAAAAGAAAGAAGAACAAACGAGTATCCCTTACCCAGTCTTCAAAAGCCTCTTTGATAAGAGAGACGAGAAGCACCATTGACAACGGAGCTACATTTGTTATTGGACTCACAGGGCTGCAGGACAAACAATCTATCAAGTTAATAACTGCATAGATCATGCATAATTAATCCTCAAAGTTTCATCCAACCAAAACAAGGGAATTCTATGGATGGAGTATGAAATAAACAGAAAGAAAACTTAAAAAATCGTCAAAGTTAGACAACTTTCCAAGGAAGAAAACGTACCTTATAGGTGTCATTGATAGACAGGAGATTCCAAGAAAGTATATGTTTGCTATGCGCCTAAACTGTCAGGGAAAACATTACAACTAAAATCAGAAAAAGAAAATCCTTGTGGAAATGACTGGCGAACATGTTCATCATCTGTCTCTTCATTTACAGTTCTGATCCTAATTACATGTTTACACTAGTCTTGATAAATAAGTGAATCAGAAACTAAAAGAAAAAAAAAGGAATATCCATGACAATTCTGAAGCTCTAAGTTTACAACCCTTAGGGATCCAAGCAAGAAGAATACCTGTTCAAACAGACCCTTGGGCAGAAAGGTGAAAACATTATACTTTGTTGTAGAAATTGAATTACCCTGAAACAATCACCATCAGAAAATAATCAAACACACACAAATTGACTTACACGCACAAACTATAAAGAAAAGAAAAGAAAAATAAATCAGATCAGATCGACGAATCCAAAAAGCACAAATTCCAAATGCGCATACCTTGAAGCGGACGGGCATATTGGAATCTCGATCATTGCAGTAGACGGTTCGATAAGACGGAGCCTGAGGCTGGATATGACCCAACGTCACCGTTCGAGACGGCGTCCGCCGATGACTAGCCGACGACGAATCGACGCTTAAATTACCCGATCGAACCATTCGGATTCTATTCCGATCCAACAGGTCCAAAAATCGAATATCCGACTTGACTCCTTGATTACGAGATCTGTTGTAATCGATGGTAGAGAGAGTGGACAAAGAGAGGACCAAAGGCAAAGACCAGCCTCTCTTCCGTTTCAACCTCCTTCTTTTTTTCTTTTTTTTTTTGGTTTGAAGAGTAATGCTTCTTCGTCGTCAGAAAGTTGCTGCTTCTTCGGGTCGAAATTAAATAATTAATTCAATTTATTTTCAATTTTTTCGATACGTATTTCTCTTTCGGGTTATTCTACCCAAAATCCATCCGCGTTAATGCAAGAAAGAAGGAAAAACCTTCCGTGTTGATAATTCTTCACGCGCTTTTTTATCGCAGTGATATTCAAATTTATAGCTGAGATTCACATTGTTGTCTTTGAAGATTTTCTTTAAGTTTCTTCAACATAATGATTTGATGGGATGTTCTTTTTTGTTTTTTCTATCGAAAACGGGAATTTAGAATGGGGAATTGGAATATTACAGTACCTAATACGACAAAATCTAAGTGAGTCGAGAGAGAAAAGAGAGAGAGAAAAGCGTCGGAGTCCCCGACGTCCGGTGGCGCGTCCGCGCGCGTGCCGGCGTCGGTGGCTCATTTTCTTCCGGACAAGTCAAGGATTTCCGCTGTGGGCTTCGATCTACCGATTCTCCCGACATGCCGACGGCTCTGGCTAGGGTATTGCGTCAAGAAGGGCTCGGCTCGTACGGTGCTCCAGACGGCGGCGATGCTGTTTTCTCTGGATCCGGGGTGAGGGGTGAAGAACGGTTAATCGAAGCGGCAGACGGCTAGTGAGTTCAGTGTTAGTCTCCGGGGAGTAGAGGCTCTCTCAGCTCTACGACCGCCGGTCTTTGTTTCTGGGAGACGGTGGCTCTGTTAGCACCGTCATCGCCGGCTCCTGCTTCCGGAAGGCGGTAGCTCAGTTAGTATCGCTCTTCTCGGCTTTGGTTTTTTCTTTTCGCTTCAGTCTTTGTAGTTGTAGTTTTTTTTTTCTGGTCTTTCGTTCTCGGTGTTGTCGGATTCTCAAGCTTCAAAGCTCTTCCGCCTCTTGATCTCTCACCTGAAACGACTCGTGAATGTCGGGGGTGTTGGGTCAATGGTAGACGGTTCCCATGAGACTACACAGATCGTGTTTGATGTGTGTTTGGCCCTGTCGGCATGGGATACGGATGAGATCGCGATGGGAATGATGCTCTCCGATGAAAGATCCCATGCGACGTGAAGTTAGCGCGGTGGTGAGTGGGGGTTGGGCTGCGCCGCCGTCGTTCGGTGTGGCGCGGAAATTAGGATTCCCTGACCTAGGGTTTGGGTGTGGGCTGAAGGCCCAGTTTGTTGGGGCTGATGGCCTTTCGTTCTGGATTTAGTTGGGCCGGTCTGTTTGGGCCGATTGTAGTTTGGTTCTGTTTGGGCTTTGTCCCTTTTTAATGATAATATTTAGACGGGAAAAAAAAAGAATGGGGAATTGGAATGCATATACATATCAATACTAAAAATGAAATTTATAACTATAATAATTTTTTGGCTATGATATTCTTTGTATAATATATATAAAGAGAAAAAATGCATTTCATCCCACTGTTTCATTCTCACTCTAACTTACATCGTTGATCTCATTCTTCTGAAACTACTTTTTATTTTTCAAAATTTATATTGATTTTTATTCTCTTTTTTTCTTTTCATAATCATTTACAAGTTTTATGAAATTCTTGGAAAGTGATACTTCACATGTCGTGCAATCATCTGATCAAACAACTGTATCTGATCAATTTTCTTCGTATCTTTGTTTGGATTTACAATTTTACTAATTTCAATATATATGGATTAAAAAACAGAGTATGCGTAAAACTATTGAAGAAAATGAACAGTATGCGTTGCGTTATACTATTCCATTTGATAAACATAAAATAGTACAATGCAACATTTATTGTTACATCATCTCCACATCTTATCCTCCTCCTCCTCTTCCATCACCATCAGTTACTACAAAAGATCCCACATGTAACATCGTCACGTTCAGTTGTTTCATCACCACCACCATCTTCTCCTTTTCCACCATTGCCACCCGTAATCTCCTTACCTCTTCCCAATATATCTTCTTCTCTTCTTCCACTTGTCGTAGTAGTTTTTCTCCTCCATTATTCATGGCAACACCCTTCAATCCTTCTGCAAATTGTATTTTTTTATAAGTTTCATGATTCTTAACATTCGTTTTTCACACTCAAATTTAATACTTTTTTGTTATTCTATTTGAAAAATAGAATAGAAATCGAACGTTCTCCTTCTTTCTTCGTCTTCCTCCGCCCGTTCTCTTCTTTCTCCTCCTCCTCCTTTCTCCTCCTCCGATCTCTTCCTACCTCGTCCTTCTCCTCCTCATCCTTTTCCTCCAAATAGTATACAATATATAGATCGATGTATACTATTTCTCTTCACAAATAGTATAGTTTTATTTTTTGTTTTGCATATACACAATAGACGTGCCGCTAAGGAGAAAATGGTCCAACTTTGCTTATAATTATCACATCAAAGAGTAAACACTGTAAAATGGCTATATTCTTCATTTGTGAACCCCTTATGAATATCCAGCAAATTGACCCATTTAGAATCTTTAAACGAAAAAGTGTTTTATGCAAACTACTTGAAAAATGTTATATGAGATTTTTAGAATGATGTAAATGAAATCGTTAGACATGAATTTTCATAAAATAATTCAAAATAGTGCAAATAAAACTGCCTTATATGAATTTCTATAGTGTTAAGTAAAATTAATATTCTAACATTTTATTCATTTAGATAGTATTTTAACAATAATACATGATAAAAAATTTAATTTTGTATAATGATACAGAATTAATAAGCTACATTGGTAGGTTTGATGGACCTTTCTAATTCTAATAATAATACCCTTTTTTGTCAACCATTCTAATAATAATATATACTATTATCAACAAATATTTAGCTTCTCATAAATTTAGTATAAATATGTAAAGTACTATTTTAATAATAACGTGATGAATGGTTATTTAAAATTCTATGAATATAAACCTTATAAAGGCAAGAAAATAAGCTAGCTCATTGCATATTATATATTTTGGGTGATCAAAGGCTAAGAGCATGATTATTGAAGGGTTCTAACCTAATATCAAACAAAAAAAATAAACAGAAAAGTAGGAGAGAAAAAGAAGGAGAGCATTTCGCAGGCCAGATACTCATATCTAATTTATTGTCCACATGTCATTTTAATGCAGGCTGATTTTTTTTAACAATGAAATTTAGTTAGATAATTTAGTTTGTTTAAAAAATTAATATTCTGAATTCTGATGTTTTAAGAAACCCACTAGATTTTGATCCGCGTTTCAAAAGCGCAGCTATTTTTTTGTTGATCCTTTTGATAAATTTTTCTTGAATTTAATTTTTATTAAATAAATAATTTTTAAGTTGTTTTATCATAATGTTAGAGTTTGAAGCATCATTTTTATATCCAACCCTAACTCATGCTCGCATCGGTACACTCGACGACCCATAATATAATCCAGTTCGCATTTATAAAAAATATGATAAACCTAATAACATACCAAAAATCTGCTATTAACTCGTAACGATACTGATTGATCTCATATAAACTCAGAAAAAAATGATTAAATTTTTGATTAAATTTTTCATATATTTAGAAAACTAAAATTGAATAAATTTGTGATTTCCTAGATTTTGATTAAAATTTTATTATATCATTCGAAAAAATGTTAACAGAAAAAAAAACAAATCTTATTGATATAATAGTATTAGTTTATTTTTGTTACAAATAACTTAGTATAAGTTTATGTTTTCATTTTTAGGTTTAAAAGGTAATTTTATAATATTTTTCTTTAATTATTTATTATGTTAATTTTTAGGTAAAATTTTAATTTGGTTATACAAAATATTCAAAGAATATTTTTTTATGATGGGTGAAAATTAAAATTACTGATATTCAAATATGTATACGATGTATGGTTTAGGGTATAGTATTTTAGTTTATATTAGAAAAAAATAGTTATATTGAATATATGCATAATATTTGAATGATTTATTTTGAATATTGATACATAGTTTTTTGAAAAATAATTAGATGTTATTTTTATTGTTAATCTATACCCTTTTATTTCTTTTAGTTCTGAATGATTTTGAATTGTAGAAAAAACATAGATAAGTTTTTAATTAGTATAAAAATCTTAGTGCATTTTTAGTATGTTTACTTAGAGTACGTTTAGAATAAATATTTATTCTATGTGATTTGATTCAAAATTCGTAATGAATGAATATTAAAATAACCGCTCTTGTATTTGGTAAGATACCATACTGACATATTATTGTGGGGCAGAATATAATTAATTTGGTCAATTTATTGTTAGCTTAAATATAGTTAAATCTCTAAAACCAAAAGAATATTATGCTATTAATGAATATTAAAATAATCGCTCTTGTATTTGGTAAGATACCATACTGACCTATTATTGTGGGGCAGAGTATAATTAATTTGGTCGATTTTAGTGTTAGCTTAAATATAGTTAAATCTTCAAAACCAAAAGAATATTCTGCTATTAATGAATGTTTTATTCTCTATTAATATTATTGATACTATATAAAAGAAGACATGTTAAGTTTCTAACAAATAGGTCCAACAACCTCTTATAAGTAGATTTTTTAGGATTCTTCTCTTTTAATAGTATTGATGTAATTTCATACAAATGGTGCTGCTCTAAGTAAGTATATGACTTATATCTGAAATCCGTTATCCGATCCAGGATTTGCTCCGATCCGATCAAAAAAATCAGATATTTAGGGGTCCGGATCCGGATCTTGATTTTACGGATTCAGCGGATCCGGATACGGATCTGGATAATTAAATAAATAATTTTAATTAACTAGTTTTTAATTTAATTTTTAATTTTTTTTAGAAAATGATCCGGATCCGGATATCTCAAAATATTCTGGATATCCGATCCGTCTCAGGGCTAGCTCTAAGTACTGAAACTTTTTTAAAAAAATAATGAATATCTATATATATAAAAAAAATGTTTGCCTCTCTCCTGTGATACCACGTCACTAAGTCGATCACTCTGGATGCGACACTTGTCCTTCTCCTAAATACTATGCGTTTCATTTACGTGATTCCTTTGGGCTACACTTAACAATTTCTGGGCTTTTATATTTTAATCATGAAACCCATAGTGAGCGATGATTATCGTCTTCTCCCAGATCGATACAAAATTCTAGGGTTCATGACTCTCATGTTCTTCTTCCATCTATGGAAGCAACGATGGAGATTCGAGATGCCAACAATGGAGCTTCGAGATGTTCAATCGACGTGAAGTGTCGCTGTTTGAATCTTCAATCCCGGCGAAGAAATCTGGAGACATTACGCAAGTCCGTTAAAACCCACAACCATGCTTAAGAATATAGATAAACCTCACCTTTTTGACCCTATCACACTGAAATCAAAGGGTTAAGAAACTAACCTGCTCAGCACTATGGATCAAGACAGTTCATTTTGTTTCTGTTGCAGTAGTGTCGACGCCCCCCCAGCAAATAGAGCAACCTGAAGAAAGTATAAAAAGGGTTCGTGAACATTCAGATATCGAAACCAAGAACGAAATAAGCATAAAGCTATAATTCCTAAGCGCATAAATTTGATGAAAACAACTAAAACATGGACAGCAAAGTACAAACAAAAGAAAACGATCTCACCTTTGCTTTTACCATTCGCTTTATGCTCCCAACAGCATCGCTTTCCAAGACCATGCCACGGACAATGCAAGAGTTGTGCAATCCTCCTGCAAGAAGCTTGGCAACACGGACGTTACCCACATTAAAATTGGTTGGATTCTTTGGGCATACTTGAATACATGCCTGAATAAAAAAAAACAAGAACAAGTAATCAACTAAAAGCAAAACCTCCAATAAACATGAGTAACCAACCAACAATGAAACAGAAACACTCACATCAGCTACTAAGGAACAAATAATCTCCTCTTGACCAAACTGCTTGCTAGCAACAGCAGCTCTCATTCTAGAAACAACTTCATCTTTGCTATGCACATCCATCCTCTCAGAACCACTCTCAACCAATTCTTCAAGTACCTCAACAACCTGCATTCATACACTCCTTAAGCCAAAACAAAGCCACGAATAGTGATCCAGGTAAGTCACAAACCAAACAAACCTTAATGATTGCTTTGTTATATCCACTAATGATCTCACTCGGATGCAACCCCATCCTGATAAGCTCCTCCGCAGTCCGTATTCTGTAAAAGCTCTCCCGCAAAAGAGATGGTGAGGGTAGCTCCATCTCCGATCTCTTCCTGCAGCGCCTTGGCTGCTAAAACAAGAATCTTCGCAGCAGGGTGCTGAATCTCGAGCTCATTCACAATGGTCGCAGCGTCGTTGGTTACAAAGAGCTTATCTGAATGGTTTATAACCATTTTGTTCAATCTTAACAAACAAAGAAGGGCCTATCAGATTTACATTACTCACTAAACCGTAAGCAGATCAACCACTATAGATTCTAATTATATCGGAGAAACATACTCGCGGATCCCGATAAAAATGAATCAAGGAAGCGATTAGCGAACCATTGGGGCCGAGAGAAGTGCGGGTGATGGTGGAGAGCTCCTTGCAAGCTTTGATGTTTTTGATGACGGCTTGGTGTCTGTAGCCTTCCTTGAGCATCGATTGGATACCGTACAACTGCATCTTCTCCAATTGCGATCTATAAGCTTAGCTCTTCCCGTACTAAAGATTAAAGATCGAAGCTCTCTCTCTATTATAGTTTGTTGCTTTGTGAGAGTGTAAAAGTATCTGGAATGCCCTAGAAAGTAGAAACCTTTTGAAGTTTTGAAGTACTCTGTTTTCTACGTAACATTGGTTTGAAGACTCTTAAACATCGTCGTTTTTAAAGCTTTAAGGGTAGATTACAGTTTTAAACTCCGGGTATCGATCTGACAATCTTTAGTTCCGCAGAATGAAATTAAGATTATACGGAAGTTTAGGGACCACGAGAGAGAAATATGTTTTCAACTACAAAATACCTTTTGGTAGGAATACACAATACATATCAATATCCATTTAACCAAAATAATCTAATTCGAAAGTGAACCGTTTAGAATATTTATACATTAAAGTTTTTCAATATTAATTATCTCATTGATTGTTAGAATTTGAATTTCTCTAATTAATAAAAAAAACTTATTAATAAACTAAGAATCTTATGATTGCTCCAATATGAGCTTTGAAGGAAACAAGAACAAATCATGAGTTTTGTTATATCAGATGATGCGTCCTCCTTATACAAGGAACAAAACACAATATAATATTGTTTAGAGAAAGCATAGGAACCAACATATATAATGACGTTCTCAGATATCCTAAACCTGAAAGTAAAAAAAAAAACATAATAGTGAACCTCATCTATTATATGGTATTATAATATTACAAAGGTATTATATACACAGTCGGAGTTTTTGGAGCTTTTTCTTGGACACCAATTCTATTTATATCTCCACTCACATTTATTAATTGAAATATTTTTATATAAAACTACATAAATGTTTTTAAAAGTAAGAGATGTATCATGAATATTTTTTTCCAAAAATAAAGATTTTGTGTGTTTTCACTAACATAAATATATATTTACAAACATGTAAATTTGGAAAATGAAATTACTTACAGTAACTTTACCCAATTAGATAAAATAATTTAGAAAAAATCATATAAAGCATCCCATATTAAAAATGGAGGTATATCAACATTAAAATACAACAATTATAGACGAGACGATATTAGTTTATATTGTTTACATAAACATAAACATTTGACTGCGGCAGCAAAGCATTTTCCATATCATAAAGTGATTGTTGCCACAAACATAAATCCGAAAATGGTTGGAGATATTCTGTTGGTTCATTCCGTATAGTGTCATATTGTAACGGCCCGGTTCCTAGCCCAAAAATTTATTAAGGAGAGCCCGTTAAGACTGCAGCCCATTAGGGTAAATGACCTAGGGTTTCCTCCTTTTCCTATAAATGAAGCTGCCTCCTCTCACTTTTCTCTCATTTCTGAAACTTGAGCGAAGCTCTGCAGAGATTTAGAGAGACTAGGAAACCCTAGCCGTCAAGCTTCTTTTTTTTCCTTTTCTCTCTTCTTCTCTCACGCCTCTCTTTCTCTCTCTCTCTCCGTGATCTCTCTTCTCTCTCCTTGCCGCGAGCCCCCCCAAGAGCAAGCCGAGCCGCCAGTGGTGGTGGTGGTGGACGTCCAAGGGGTGGTGGGGTGATCGTCCGAGTGTGGTGATGGTGGTGGCTGTGTGGTGTTGTGGTGGTGACCAGATCTCGTCTCTCTCTTGTTTACTTGTTCCAGATCTGTTCAGATCTCCTCTCCCTTGTCTTTTGTTCCCAGATCCGGATCCAGATCTAGGCTAAGGTGGAGTGTCTTGAACCCATCTTGTTCTCATGTTCTGTATACTCCTTTATGTTGGAGTTAGGTTTGATTAGACCCTGTTTGAGAGTTAGATTGATAGAACATGAATATTGCTAGGATGATAGATGAATGGATCATGATGCATAAGAACCTTCATACTGATAAATGGGACTTGATGAACTGAATTGAGTTGTTGTGGTGATGATTGATTGGTAGTTGATACTTGTATGTTTAGAAGTGTTGTCCCATGTGATGTGATTGAAGTTAGGATGCTAGAGATAAATAAATGCTAAGCTGATAGATGAGTAATGATTATAGAAGTTATTGAAGTAGAACTTGAATGCGATGTGTATTGTGTGTGACACCGATAACGGGTGGCGTCTAGTGATTGAGTCCAAGTACAAGTATGAATGAAAAAGGAAAGTAAATGAGAATGGGAAGGGATAAGTGAAAGTGATAAGGATGTGAAATGATAAGTAAAAGTATGAAAGAATGATGTTACGGTTAAGCATGGGTGGAGAAGCATATAGAGTCTAAGGAAAGTATGTGGGGTAGTAGTTCACGCTAGGTATCCATAGGAGATGTGGCCAATCCACAAGAATATGGAAGCACCCATAGGAGATGTGGCCAATCCACAAGAATATGGGGTAGAAGCCTAGTAGGGGCTACCCACTGATGATAAGTATGTGGGGTAGTAGTTCACGCTAGGTATCCATAGGAGATGTGGCCAATCCACATGAATATGGAAGCACCTATAGGAGATGTGGCCAATCCACAAGAATATGGGGTAGAAGCCTAGTTGGGGCTACCCACTGATGAAAAGGACGAAAAGATGAAAAGGATGTGCATTGTAGGGTTTTAGCTCATGGTCGGGTAACGGGGAGTTAAAGGAGTCATAGGATCGAGTCGGACTGGTATGAGGAGACGGTTAAGTCTAGGGTTTAACGTGTGTGGCAATGAGTGAGATCATTGTATTGATTGATCACTAGGTTGCTAGAAATGTATGAAATCGAATGTTGGGAACTAATGATGATGATATGAAATGATAAAAATGCATTAACTGATTGTAGTGGCTAGTCAGCCCTAGTTCCCGCATAGAGTAGTATAGAGTGTCATGCGGGCAGGCTGGTCTAGAGCCACTTCACTGAGTAACTTGTTGCTCACTCCTCCATTTCCATTTCCCTGTGCGCAGGACTGTAAGTAGAAGTATATGGATGTGGGTGTGACGGTATTTCAAAGAAGGTTATGCGCTCGTCTCTCGGGACCAGTAACGGGACACATAGGGTTGTCTAAATGAGTAGACATGTGTCCATAACGCCCCTTCGATAACCCTGGTCGGACGCCGGGGGATCGGGCTGTTACAATTGGTATCAGAGCGGGTTAAGATCCCTTAGTTCCGTCCTAAGGGATCAGCATTTCCGACGTTAAAAAAAAAAAAAAAAAAAAAACAAAAAAAAACAAAAAAAAACTTGTTTTCATTAAAAGAAAAGAGTTTGTGAAAGTTTTGATTCTCCTAAAAGATCTGAAAACGATTTCAAAACCACCCACTATATTTATACTTCTAGTATGGTTCTGATCGGATGTCTACTTGAAAGATGTCTTCGACAATCAGTAACGACCAGAGAGACATGAATGTAAGAGAATACAATAAGGATGTAATCCCCCGAGGAGATTTGTCGGGCACCCTCTAAGGGAGAGAGAACTGACTCACCGCTTCCTGAAGGAAATGAAAACCGATTTGAAGAATAGTTGTGACGTGCAAGATTACTGGGATCATGAGCTAATCAAGATTACGTGCAGAGTTATAGTTTTGGTTGTAAGAAGATCATAGGCTAACCAAGCATCACATACTCACAGTCCAAGGAGAACTTACGACATCACCATTATCACAAGGCGGTTTATTGTGACAAGAGTGGAAGTGCGAGAAGAACCACACTAGGAGAAAATGGATGGGAGCGTACTACTAGTACAACCAGTAAGGTTATGATAGGAGGTTCGTTCATCAAGGAAAACATGGCCAGGCCGAAGGACTCAGAGGACAAGGATATGTTCGGTGCGGAGTAGCTAAACACCAAGTCGGGGCTGCTGGACTCAACTAGTAGGATCCGCGGTTGAAGTACTATCCTAATTACCGGTCCCGACAAGGGCAACTTTAATTCGGGCTACCTGGGATAGGACCGAGGGAGTATAGAGAATGATAACCATGGGAGTGTATGTGTTACTGTTAATATCTCTCGACGGTGTGAACCTGCATGGAGACCTGCTGGAGTTGGAGTTTGGAATGATATGAAGTGACAGAATTTTGGGATGCGTATTTAGAGATGTAGCAGTGTTCGGGGATGTTGCAGTATGTAGGGATAGTATCAGGGCTTATCGAGAATCTATACAGAGGTCAAAGATTAATGAATAGGAAGAGAGCTAGGAAAGAAGACTGGGGCCAAGCACATGGAGTTAATATATTGTATTGGCACGTACTCATAATCCTCGATAGGAGAGGAGAGTAGTCCTTAATGGAATAAGGATTAGGACATGGATACAAGCTATCTTGATGTTGAAAGCTGAATGGTTAAGTGGAAAGGCGAATGATTTGTATTTGGAAGTGAAAGCTCTAAGTATTGGATATCCCCTATGAGAATTATATGAACAACCATGTTGAATCCCTTATGTTGGACCAAAGTGGGGGAGATCAGAATCTCGAGCCTGGAATGATCCAGGAAACCGCTTAGCAGATATAATTGTTGATGATGAGCTGCTTTATTAAAGGATAGAAGAGGTACATGACCATCAGAGAATTACGTCGACAAGAGTGGTGGTGATATGGAAATGCATATGAGAAGAAAGCAATCTAGGGATGAGAACGCTGTTGGAGAATCGATTTGGGATTTAAGAGGACGTTGGATCTCCGTGAGGAATATGGAACCTGGTCTGTTGCATGAACCATTAAATTTCAAAGGACGAGTTGTTTACCCATTTTGGTTCGGGATGTTAACGTTGGAGTATCGACACACGGAATTCGGGGACGAATTCCATTCAAGTGGGGGAGAATTGTAACGGCCCGGTTCCTAGCCCAAAAATTTATTAAGGAGAGCCCGTTAAGACTGCAGCCCATTAGGGTAAATGACCTAGGGTTTCCTCCTTTTCCTATAAATGAAGCTGCCTCCTCTCACTTTTCTCTCATTTCTGAAACTTGAGCGAAGCTCTGCAGAGATTTAGAGAGACTAGGAAACCCTAGCCGTCAAGCTTCTTTTTTTTCCTTTTCTCTCTTCTTCTCTCACGCCTCTCTTTCTCTCTCTCTCTCCGTGATCTCTCTTCTCTCTCCTTGCCGCGAGCCCCCCCAAGAGCAAGCCGAGCCGCCAGTGGTGGTGGTGGTGGACGTCCAAGGGGTGGTGGGGTGATCGTCCGAGTGTGGTGATGGTGGTGGCTGTGTGGTGTTGTGGTGGTGACCAGATCTCGTCTCTCTCTTGTTTACTTGTTCCAGATCTGTTCAGATCTCCTCTCCCTTGTCTTTTGTTCCCAGATCCGGATCCAGATCTAGGCTAAGGTGGAGTGTCTTGAACCCATCTTGTTCTCATGTTCTGTATACTCCTTTATGTTGGAGTTAGGTTTGATTAGACCCTGTTTGAGAGTTAGATTGATAGAACATGAATATTGCTAGGATGATAGATGAATGGATCATGATGCATAAGAACCTTCATACTGATAAATGGGACTTGATGAACTGAATTGAGTTGTTGTGGTGATGATTGATTGGTAGTTGATACTTGTATGTTTAGAAGTGTTGTCCCATGTGATGTGATTGAAGTTAGGATGCTAGAGATAAATAAATGCTAAGCTGATAGATGAGTAATGATTATAGAAGTTATTAAAGTAGAACTTGAATGCGATGTGTATTGTGTGTGACACCGATAACGGGTGGCGTCTAGTGATTGAGTCCAAGTACAAGTATGAATGAAAAAGGAAAGTAAATGAGAATGGGAAGGGATAAGTGAAAGTGATAAGGATGTGAAATGATAAGTAAAAGTATGAAAGAATGATGTTACGGTTAAGCATGGGTGGAGAAGCATATAGAGTCTAAGGAAAGTATGTGGGGTAGTAGTTCACGCTAGGTATCCATAGGAGATGTGGCCAATCCACAAGAATATGGAAGCACCCATAGGAGATGTGGCCAATCCACAAGAATATGGAGTAGAAGCCTAGTAGGGGCTACCCACTGATGATAAGTATGTGGGGTAGTAGTTCACGCTAGGTATCCATAGGAGATGTGGCCAATCCACATGAATATGGAAGCACCCATAGGAGATGTGGCCAATCCACAAGAATATGGGGTAGAAGCCTAGTTGGGGCTACCCACTGATGAAAAGGACGAAAAGATGAAAAGGCTGTGCATTGTAGGGTTTTAGCTCATGGTCGGGTAACGGGGAGTTAAAGGAGTCATAGGATCGAGTCGGACTTGTATGAGGAGACGGTTAAGTCTAGGGTTTAACGTGTGTGGCAATGAGTGAGATCATTGTATTGATTGATCACTAGGTTGCTAGAAATGTATGAAATCGAATGTTGGGAACTAATGATGATGATATGAAATGATAAAAATGCATTAACTGATTGTAGTGGCTAGAGTGTCATGCGGGCAGGCTGGTCTAGAGCCACTTCACTGAGTAACTTGTTGCTCACTCCTCCATTTCCATTTCCCTGTGCGCAGGACTATAAGTAGAAGTATATGGATGTGGGTGTGACGGTATTTCAAAGAAGGTTATGCGCTCGTCTCTCGGGACCAGTAATGGGACACGTAAGGTTGTCTAAATGAGTAGACACGTATCCATAACGCCCCTTCGATAACCCTGGTCGGACGCCGGGGGATCGGGCTGTTACACATATGATATTATGTAATAAACATTCCATATTTAGTATAGTTTTAACCCAATAAAGCATTTGACTAATTGTCACTTATATATCAAGTTTTATAATAAAAATTTATTCTAACTATTCTAATTATTTTTTATTTATAATCCCGCCAACCCTAGTGATTAACCAAAATAAGTGACCGAATATTGACAGTATAGCTTCTAGCTTCCTCCGCGGACCGCGTTTAAGCTGAGCGATTGGGAGATTGGCGCGTGGGAGTAATCTGATTGGTTTATCAAACCGCCATGGTGGACTGGTTCCGGGTTATTTCGGTAGTTGTCGTAAGACACTGTCGTTTCGACGGACTTGGTCGTGACTCGTGACGTGGGATTCATGATTTTTCTCAAATGATTTGATTGGCTGTGCCTGAGGTTGTTGAACGACCGATCAAGTGCAGACACCAAAATATCGTGGAATGAACAAAATACGAATAAGAAAAAAAAAATAGCCCAATCAAGTACGTCGTTTTCGAGTTTTATTGACTATAACAGTCTAACAGATTAAACAACTAAGTTTTCTCCACAAAATATTGAAACGTGAGATTGTTTAATCTGGGATAATCGTTAGATACATGATGTTTACATCATACGTACACCAAATAAGCGTTTGACCAGAATATGATGAAGTTTTGAGTTGAATAATGGTTTCAAACTGCATGATAATAGGAACGACTGGTAATTAAGATAACTTTAGTAGTTCAATGGTGAAACTAACAAAAGAAATATAAACATTGGATATCTCTCTAGTGAAACAAACCAAATTACAATAAAAAGTACCAATTATTCATGAATGAACTATTGAAATCTGATCTCGATTCAAGATAACAACAGAAAAATCAGAGTAAGGTTTACTAAGCACCTCCAACGGTTAACCTCATTTTTTCCCTTCAAAATAAGGCAAACTCAAAATAAATTATACATTTTAGTCCAATGGTTCCTCT
This sequence comes from Brassica napus, assembly GCF_020379485.1. Lineage (NCBI taxonomy): Eukaryota > Viridiplantae > Streptophyta > Magnoliopsida > Brassicales > Brassicaceae > Brassica > Brassica napus. The sequence goes on along the minus strand of NC_063434.1, from coordinate 19,385,746 downwards.
CATCCTTAAAAAAATAATTTCAAATATATATCTAAACTATTAAAATAGAATCATCCAAAAAATCTACTAATGTCTTCCATGCTTTCAAACATATCCAGCGTAGTTCGCTTGATACTTGTAATACCTTCAAACATATTCTCCAATGTCTTCCATGTCTTCTAAGCTGAAGCACATTGAGAAATAAACTTAAAGTAGTTTGCATCAATAGCATTGTAAATCGCAGTCTTGACCTTAGAGTTGCAATTTGAAGATTTCTTCTCTGCAGCAGTCCACTGATTTCTTGGCTTAAGAATTTCAACCTTCTCATCATCAAGCATCACCGAATGACTCCAGCCAGCTTCAGTAGAACTCCACCAATCCTCATCAAGAACACTGATAAAAGCTTTCATACGTACCTTCCAATATCCATAATTGGATGAATCAAGAGATGTGGGTTTTGTCATAGACGTTCTCGCTTGATATGCTGCCATCAAAAACTATGTCCTTCTTATTGAACCAGTTTCTTTCCTCACCCTTTAAGATCTCACCAATAACTTAGGTGATTGTACGTAGTACAATCAATTTTGCTACAAATCATACTATTTTTAACATAATAAATTAATTATTATCTACAATTATTATTTTCATGTGCTTTGTGCGCTTGGAAAATTGTTTATGGTCTCAAGCTTAAGTTTTGGTTTCTCGGTGGTTGGCTTCCATTCTCCCCCACTCAGGTTGATTATCTTCTTCTCATGCATCCCTTGGTGTAGGTGTAAGGTGTGCGGAGTTAGTCTTTTGGAGCTTTGGTTTCTTCTATTCAGAGTTTTGTGGTTCTTCGCTGGTATGAGCGCCTTGTATGTGCTTGTTTAGTTTGTGAAATGCTTCTTATCTCTTAGCTGGTGGTTGTGATTCTCGTGCTTTAGACATGCCTTTTTTTTTTGTTTCGTGGTGACTTTGTTCTTCCGATGATTATTCTTTCTCTGATCCGCTTTTTTTTTTGCGCTGGTGCTTGATCACGATCCTTTGTAAATTAAATAATAGAAAATGGTAAAAATAAAAAATAACAAAATTTTATTTTATTTTTAGTTGTGAATAAATTAAATATGTAAAATATGTTTCTATTATTTTATTTATTTCTTTGTTCATCTTGAATTTTAGTGAACAATAAAATAGATTATCAAACTCATTTGATAATAGTTAGTGCGAAAAATATTAGATAGTTCACGATTATAAAGTATTTGGCCAAATTGCTATAATCTAAAAGAAGAATGACCTAAAATGCCAAAAAAAAGACATGGATGACACGTGTCGCAAAAGCCCATGCCACTTGTCAGAAGAAGGGAAAAAACCAACTATATATATAGATATTCTGGATGTTTTTAAATATATTAAATCTAAAAGTAATTAATATATATATATATATATATAAGTATATAAATCTATTTTGGATACCCAAAATACTTCGGTTCAGATCGGATTAGGTTTCAGTTATTCAAATACTAAAATTTTGAATAATTCGGATACTTAATCAATTTCGGTTCGGAATTGGTACTACTTATTCGGATTGAGATCGGTTCGGTTCTTCGAATTCGGGTATTTTGTCCAACCCTAAATAGAAACATAAAAAACAAATATCATCATATTTACACCTGCACATGTGTGCATGTCAAAATCTAGGTTTCTTTATAAAAGCATGTTCCCCTTGGATAGACCAAAGAAAATTAAACAACTTTCTTTTTTCTTATAAGCAATGTCTCCTTTTCTTTTTCTTCTTCAAGTAATATTATTTATCTTCTAACATAAATATCTCAATAAATATATTACATCTTCTCTAAGCTTAACAAGTCAGCAGACATCACAAAACACGAACGCCAATTCAACCTATATTTATGACGCACGCACGTACTATCTTATGTAGTACTTCATGAACTGATACAGAATATACATCTTCACATACCTATCCATAACTGATTTTACTAAATATCTTTGTAACAACCCGGTTTTGTGAACCGAACATTAAGAAAACAGATTTATTAAATAGTCAAACTATAACAAACAAATTTGTATACCTAAACTGCGTCATCGTAGTTATTGATATTTTTCTCTGGGTGGACTCGCATCACATCATTATTCTTAGCCATGAGATTTGATTTCAAAGCTACAAAAACAAAATAGAAATTCTTAAAGCGTAATATATCAGAGAATAACAGCAAAAAAAAAGAATAAGAGAATAACTAAAGATAAAAGATACCACTTGTTTAACGTTCTGCTTGTGTTTATGTTTGTTGCAGAGAAGGCTCTTCAGTTTTATTTTGTTTGTCTTTTTTTCTCTTTCCTTTTCATTTATGTTTTTCTTGGATGCCAAAGAAATATAAATAGTTTCACAAAGATAAGATAGATAAAAGAAAATGTTTGTATATACCCATTTAATTTGTAGATAGTAGAGTTGAGATGCTTATGGTTACCTTTTTTGAACAAAGCTTATGGTTACGTTTTTGCTGATAGAGCTTGTTCTTTTATTGAAAAATTAAACTTTGCAACATAAACACAGTCATGTGTCGTTCTACCTGAAATAAATAATCAAGATTATTAATTGAGAATAAGAGGAAACTGGATCTAAACTAAGAGAAAACATTTACAATGAGCAATAATCATCACTTGTATGGAATGTTTTTGATCAGTAAAAGAAATCAACAGCAGGAGAAAAACCAATGAAGGAGAAAGTATGCAACACTAAATAAGATAGAAAGGTAAACGAAAAAACAGCTACACTACGTGATCTTTATTTTGTAAATGGAGGTGATAATGTGAGAAAATTTAGGAATCTAGGTATTTTTTAAATTAATTTTTGTATGTGGAGTTTCAAAATCAGTTTTTAATCATTGTTATTTTTTTTTTTTTTTGTAAATCATTGCTTTGCCAAGTGTTAAATTTTGATTAGCTAAGTGATTTGTGATTTAGTATATATATATGATCGTACATATCCTCTTCCCTAATTGAAAAGCCCTAGCCGTAAGAAACCATCTCCATCTTCACGATCTCTCACTCTTTTGTTGCAGCCATGTAAGAGGAGCTCTGCCATTGTTGACGCATCACCACCGTATCTCTTCTCTGTTGTTAATGGCTTACCATCTCTATGATTCAATCTCCACCGAAGAACACAGATGTAATTACCATGTTGGAGCTAGTTGGCTACGTTACGAGACGGAGAGAGAACGTGACCATAAGCCGGCGCCACCGCCATGATCATCACCAACCACCACGGAGTTGTGCCCCTGTGAACCTAAACCCACCAGACGTGTGACCTATAGCACCAGAGATACTTTTGCGCAGCAGAGATTTCTTCATGTCTTAACCTGAGGAGAAGAGATGGATACATCAGACCCATGGCTGAGGAGTGGTTTTGCGAGAGGTTTCAAGTACGATCCAGGGGGTTCTAGGCAACTAGTCATGGCTCTTTGGATATATCTAGTTTCCAGGAATCTGTAGAAACAAACGGAATCAAGATCGGAGTTGTACAGCAAAAGTTATTGACATGCTTCTTGGACAAGAATAAGCTTAAGCTGTTGGAATGCTGAAACAGTTCCGACCAGTGTCAGAGTAAAGGCGAAACGGTGAACCTTAACAAAGGCTTTCAGTCTGGGAATTTTACAGTAAGTATTTAACTCTTTCAGTTATCGTCTCCAACAAACGGATTGTCATTCCAAGTTATTTTCTGAGAGTTAAGCTTGTTTTCGTGGGAGGTGTTGGTGCAGTCTACGTTTTCGACCAGTCTGGAGACGAAGCTAATTGATTAATCAGATGGTGCCCGATCGGAGTAAAACCGGTGGCTACGGATATAGGACATCTAGGGCTACATTCGGACTGGAGGGATTGAAAAGTTAACTGTCAGTTCTTGAGTTATGCATCTGTTTTCTCTAGGGTTCAGTTCTGGCAGAATCATCATACTCATTTATTTTCAGACTTTCGGAGTTGCTGTGATAGAGCCATCAAGGGCTATTCTGTGCTTCTCAGGTTCTTTAGAATCCGTGACAAAGGTGAGGGTCTATTCCGTAAATTCCGTACCAGTGTAGAATTCACTCTATGTTAGTTTAGATTTTGAATCATGATCCATCTGTTTGAATTGAGTCTTTTTGAGTCTTGATTGTTAGTTAGTTCATTCATTGTAAATTGGAACTAGGGGTCTAGAGGATTCAACCGTTGATTTGATTGTGTGATGTTAAGAAATGCGATATATATATGTATGTATACATAGTTATGAGTAGGGACTATGTGAGTGGGCGGGGGTCCAGAGATGTCTGGACTAGCGACGTAGCTTCGGTGGGCGGGGGCTTAGAGACGTCTGGGCTAGCGACACAGATTGTATAGGGCGTGGGTGCAGAGACGTTTGCATTCGACGCAACTTTGGAGGGCGGAGGTACAGAGACAAACTGTACTAGCGACGCAGCGTATGTATATATAGATATCTGTATGAGGAGATGCGGGGTGTATGGACTAGCTATATGCTATCATCGCATTGCTTGTGTTGTGTGATGCTTTAGGCGTCTTGTTTGTTCATGTTAGAGCTAAACTTCCATAGTGGGAGTTCTATTGCTCAAGTCAGTGGTTTGCGTGTTTAGCATCTCATACCTCACGGAGTAACTCTCCTGTTACTCACCCCTCCTATCCCTTTCCCCTTTCAGGTGAGACTGACGAGCAGAAGTTATTGCTATCGGATTGGTGTTTTGGGAGTTTTATTTCTTTCTTTTTCAAACTTGCGGATTCTATGCTTTTATCGATATTTTCGGGATTTATTATGTTATTTGGATTTATGGCTATTTATTGGATTTACGACTTTGGAGTTGATTTTTGAGAAGTAATAAATAGAGATTTCAGACTTTTTATTTATTTAAGTTATTTTGAAAAATACGGGTGTTACAATCTTACTTACGTGAAGAGACGAAAGCATTTGGATATTTGGGAATGATGCATGTGGTTAAAGAGCTAACTGCTTCATATGATTTAACAAAAGGACGCCATGAACAATAAGGAAACATGGCTTTGCACGTGGCAGCCTACAGTGGCTACCCTGTCTCATGAAACTCTGAGCTCACTCTCTCCATATTTGCCCTTCACTAGAAACAACGTCGGTGAAACACTCCTTCACGATGGTATCTCATGTTTCGAGACTCCAATGTTCTAGAGGCTTGAAAAGCACATTGCTATCATGAACTGTCATCACATCGGCTTCTTGGAAATCATTGGGTTGTGTCGTGAACTATTGAAATAATGAGGGGACATACGACTCTTCATTTTGCAATCCTCGGGAATGTTCCTTTGGAGTTTGTGAGATGCTCATGTCGGTAAAAGCGATTGATATTAACATTAAGGATGTTTTTGGCATGACTCCGTTTGATATGATCACGCACAAGCCACAGTCTCCAACGTTTTAGATTTTATGTTCCGGCTATTATATTATCTAGATATATGTTTAGCTGCTGTGATAGAGCATCACAAGGTGGGTCGTGTCTCACTTGAAGGACAAAGGCAACGTTTGCAGCCTAAAAGCTTATAATATCTACTATACTAAAATTACTAAAACAAAAAGTATGATAATAATCCAGTGGCATAACACGGATAACTACCTAATCCGGATAATGCTTATTGTTTTATAAAACTTACAAATTTTACCTAAATATGATTTTATTTTCATCAAATTTTCTGCCAAACTACAAAATCTTGGGTTCTTGTCAAAATTACAAAATTGTGTTTTCCGCCAAAATCGCAAAATATTATTTTTTCTGCCAAAATCGCAAAGCAAGTTTTCTCACCAAAATTTCAAAATGTGTTTTCTCACTTATCACAAAATCATGTTTCTCGCCAAAACCGCAAAATCTTGGTTTCTTACCAAATTTGCAAAAGCAAGTTTTCCGTAAAAACTGTCAAACGAATTTTACTGCCAAAGTCGCAAAGGTGTATTCCGCCAAAATCATAAAATCAAGTTTTTCCACTAAAGCTACAAAAACGAGTTTTCTCACCAAAATCAATAAATTTTGTTATCCCATTAAAACCGCAAAATCTTCTTTTCCTTTATAGATCAAAAAATCTTTTTTTTTGTTAAAACTAAAGCCTCAACATTGAGTTTTTATCTGTCAAAACCGTGAATTCGAGGTTTTTATTCTAAACCGAAGTTTTCCATTTTTCTCCAAAACCGTGAAATCGTGTTTTTGGTCTAAAAATGGTTTCACCTCTTTGTCGGGAACCCAAACAATGTACCTCCCAATGAGAATTGAACCAAGTGAAAAGTGCCTAGGCACTCCATTACCACAGCTCATTGGTAAAACCTATTTTGAGTAAATTTTTATAGCTAGTAACTAGCACCATCCACATCCAAAAATACCTTTTAGATTTTTTGGAGAGGCATAATATCACCACATATAATCAAACTTGTAATTTTTGGTAGTCGTCTGTTAAAATAGAAACCACTGGGATACAAATATTTCTCACGAAGTCTTGTTTTCATGGTAAAACTACAATAATAAAAATATAAAAAGATATAGTGAAACTATCCTCCTATATATTAACCGAAAAGTCACATAAGTGAATTTTGCTGCCATTCAAAGATGAAGGTTAGCATTAATTATTTTAATTTGATTTGTTGTTGGTATTTGAATTTTCAGTTATTTCATTAAAGTTTTTAAAAATAAACTAATGATAGAATTATTAAATGTAATCTAGGTTACCAAACAAATAATCAAACATCTTAAATATAGATGAATTAACATATTTTATTTATAGAAACAATTAAATATCATAAATTACATTAAAGAAATTCATAATATACATATAAATACATATTATATTATAGAAAAAAATATAATTGATTTTAAATATCATTCTACTAATAGTGGATGTAATAAATCATATATTACAGAAAATAATTACCCTAAACCTAATAATATTATAAGAAAAATAGATATTATGCTTATGATAATATAATTTTTAATAATAATTAAAATATTTAAATTTAATTTCTAATTTCAAATAGTTTGATAATCAAAAATTATTTTTAGATGAGTTGTTAGATTAAAGATAGTTCAACAACATAAATTAGTCATCAAAATAGTTTTCTTACATGGAAGCAATATTAAAATTGGTTCATGTAATTGGTCGTAGAATTAGTTTTTATTTTATTTTAACACGTGTAAAAACATAAATACTCTAACCTTCAAGAGAGAGAAAAATTATTTTTTGTGTAGTTGCAAGATGATGGTCAGAGACTTCTATAGGTCTGATATCGGCTTTGCTGATTTATTTTACTTATGTTTATTTGATTTGTTTGATTGTTTTTACTTTATTTTAAATTTAACAAAAACAAATATTGTTCTTTGAATATGATTTAAAAAAATTACATGTTACTTTTAGATATGAAGAAGGTATTCAAAAAGTAAACACATAAAGGTAAAATGTAATTGTTTTTAATCATATTCAAAACTTTTGTTTTTGCCAAATCTTTTACAAAGACACATAAAAGAACAATTATTGTTTTGTTAATTTAAAATAAATTGAAAAAAAACAAACAAATCAAATAAACGTATGTAAAATAAATCAACAAAGCCGATATCAGAGCTATAGAAGTCTTTCGCCATCGTCTTGGAACTACACCAAAATGTTTTTTCTCTCTCTTAAAAGTTAGAGTATTATGTTTTTACACGTGCTAAATTAAAATAAAAAGTAATTATACAGCCAGTTGAACCAATTTTAATTTTCTTACTATGTAAAAAAATATTTTTAATAGCTAATTTATGTCGTTGAACTATCTTAAATCTCACAAATTTTCTAAGAATAATTTTTGATTATCGAACGAATTGCAGTTAGATATTAGATATTAAAATTTTAATATCAAATTATTCAAAATTGTATGATCATAAACATAATATTTACTTTTCTTATCATATTATTACCGCGAAATCGCGGACAAACACTTAGTAAATATTATATGAATTCCTTAAAACATATAGACTTGTAACTTGAATATCTATAGGTAACAAACATACCCTATAGGACCTTTTACATTATAAATTTATTGTTTGTAAGTTTTTGTGGGTTGAATTTAAATGGGCTGAATTTTGTATGGTTTGAGCTGGGATATGTGGAGTCAACTCTTCTAATGGCTCTTCAGCAGAGTTTTCACTTCTAATTAAGCACACAAAAACACAACCGACATATAGAGACGTGGCAGATAAGGAAATAATAGAGTGCGTTAAGACTTTTCCACCCAAAGTTTTGTGAGTTGGTGTTGACTTGGACAAAAATAAACTCATCAGTTGGACGAAAGCGTTTTCCAGGAGCAGGTGATTCTTGGATCTTTTGTATTTTCGCATTTTTCACGTCTTTGTACAACGATTTGTGGATTGAATCCCTCAGAATATAGTTTATTCGAGTCCTTGAGTTTTGTAAAAAAAAAAAAACAAATTATAACTACTGGATCCTCCTCCTGTGATTATTGACTGCTAGTTTCATTGTTGAACAGGAAATTAATGGCGGACTCACTTTTATCATTTGGAGTCGAAAAGCTTTGGGACCTCCTTGTCAGAGAATCTGAGCGACTTCAAGGGGTTGATGATCAGATCAATGGACTAAAGAGTGATTTAAATATGTTGAAGTGCTTTTTGGAAGATGCAGAAGCCAAGAAACACACAAGTGCAATGGTGAGAAACACTGTGAAAGAGATCAAAGAAATTGTTTATGACGCAGAAGATATAATCGAAATCTTTCTTCTGGAGGAAGGACTCGGAAAAACAAGTAGCATCAGGAAGAGAGTGAGAAGATTTCCTCGCGTTATGGTGAAACGCATGGGGCTTGCTTTCGATATGAAAGCCATAAGCAATAGAATATCTAAGGTGATCCGTGATATGCAGAGTCTTGGCGTGCAACAAGTCATTGTCAATGAAACGTATGCACAGGAGAGACAAAAGGAAATGCGCCAAACTTTTTCTAGTGATACTGAAGACCATCTCGTGGGTTTGGAGGAGAATGTTGAGCAATTAGTTGGCTATTTGGCGGATGAAGATAGTAGCAGCCAAGTGGTTTCCATAACCGGGATGGGCGGTATTGGTAAAACCACCCTCGCAAGACAAGTTTTTAATCATGAGATAGTAAAAAGCCATTTTCCAGGACTCGCATGGGTATCTATCTCACAACAGTTTACAAGGAAGTATGTGTGGCAGACGATCTTGCGGAAACTTAGGCGAGAATATAAGGTGTTAGAGATGACAGAAGATGAACTCCAAGAAGAACTTGTTCGGCTGTTGGGAATACAAAAGACTTTGATTGTCCTTGATGATATATGGAGAGAAGGAGACTGGGACATAATAAAACCAATATTTCCACGACACAAAGGTGAAATCTTGTGGTACATATATAAATTAGATACTTCTCTTATTATATTTCGTAGCTTTTTGTTTGGGTGAATAAAAAGAGGAAGGTCATAAAGCACTATGTCATTTTTTCTAGTAAGTTATGTAAAAACAGTTATATTTTCTGTAGGTTGGAAGATACTTCTTACTTCCCGCAACGAGGGTGTAGCATTACGAGCAGATCCAAAATGTTTCACTTTTAAGCCAAATTGTCTATCTCTCGATGAATGTTGGTATATTTTTCGGAGGATAGCATTTCCTAGGAGCGACACGGCCCGTGAGTTCTTAACTAAGACAACCTCTGAGTATTCTTTTTTCCAAGTAAAAAAACAATATGATGTTTTCTGCCTTGTATAAAACTGACTCCAATATCTTCAAGACATGTGTTTTTTTTTTTTTAACACTCTTGTAGAATGATTTGTAAACTTGATAATGTGTTTTGCAGAACTTAAGGTTGATGAAATGGAAGAGATGGGTAAGCAAATGATCAAACACTGTGGAGGACTACCTTTGGCAGTGAAACTGTTAGGAGGTTTGCTAGCTTCCCAATACACATTGCATCAATGGAAAAGGATATATGAGAATATAAGATCTCACATCATTGGAGGGACTAGTTACAATGGCGACAACAACAATTTGGTTTATCATGTATTATCTTTGAGTTTCGAAGAGTTGCCTAGTTGTTTGAAGCATTGCTTCCTCTACTTGGCTCATTTTCCAGAAGATTGTCCAGTAGATGTTGAGAAACTGGCCTACTACTGGGCCGCGGAAAGAATGCCAAAACCGGAGTATGATGAAAGAACAAGTGTTCGAGATGTTGTTGATGGCTACATAGAAGAGTTGGTTAAAAGAAATATGGTCATCTCCGAAAGAGATGGTAGGACTTTGAGATTTGAAAAGTGTCACTTGCATGACACGATGAGAGAAGTTTGTCTTCTTAAAGCCAAAGAAGAGAACTTTCTACAAATTGTTCATGGCACCACCTCTGAATCTTCTTGTAAATCTCGCAGACTCGCTATACATCGGCTTGATAAAACATTTAATGAAGAGATGGAGATAAACAATCCAAAACTTAGATCTCTCTTGGTTATCTTGAAGGACATGAGAACAGATTGGATGGTACCAGGTTTGCGCTTTACCGGGCTAAAGTTGATGAGGGTTTTAGATCTCTCTAAAGCTCAATTTGATGGAGGGGAGTTACCCTCAAGCATTGGAAATCTCATTCACTTGAGATACTTGAGTTTATATATGGCACATGTAACTCATCTACCTTCTTCTATGCGGAAACTGAAGTTGCTGATCTATTTAAACCTATGTGTTGATGCTAGATGTTCACTCTACATGCCCAATTTCTTGAAAAAGATGCGAGAATTGACAACCCTCTGGTTTCCATTGAGGATACATGACAAGGTAAAGATGGAATTGGGCAATCTAGTCAATCTGGAGACGTTAGAGAATTTCTCAACAGAGCATGGGAGTGTGTGTGATATCCAGGGAATGACAAGGCTCAAAACCCTCTCTATCTCATTCAATGGCAAGGGGTGTACTATGGAAACCCTATCTTCATCTCTGAGTGAATTGAGACACTTGGAAAATCTTAATATATATGATGCTTATAAGTTGTATGCTCCCACAGTTGATGAAGAAGGATTTTGTTTTGATTGCAAGAATCTCAAACAGCTCAAGTTGAGTATATGTATGCCAAGGTTACCTGATGCGCAACGCTTCCCTTCTCACCTTAGAAGCATAACTTTACGTGGTTGTTGCTTAGAGGAGGATCCAATCCTGATTCTAGAGAAGCTTCTTCACTTATATGATGTAAGTTTACTAAATATATCTTTCTGTGGGAGGAGAATGGTTTGCTCGAGTGGTGGGTTTCCCCAACTGCATAAGCTTGAATTTGGTGGATTAGCTGAGTGGGAAGAGTGGATTGTAGAAGAAGGCTCCATGCCCTTTCTTCAAACTCTGACTATTCATAATTGTCGAAAGTTGATGGAGCTTCCTGATGGGCTGAGGTTTGTCACTTCCTTGGAAGAACTGGATATGAACACACATACATTAGAATTTTGGAAGAAATTGTCCATAGGAGGAGAAGAATACTACAAAGTCCAACACATACCTCTTTTGAATATCGTCTAACATAAAGAAAAGGGTAACTTTCCTCCTTTGAACTCTAAATGAGAAGCTCATATCTGTACCTTTGTTGTTTCAGAGAGGTGAGGCTTGATATCTTTTAATTTGTTTAGAGATTTTATTGTATTTTTGTTGTCACGCAACTAGGCTTCAGAATCTTTGTCGACAACATCGTTGACTTTGAGAACCTTCCATAACCAGATTCTGTTTTGCCAAGATATTTATTTGGACATAATCTATCAAAACACCGCCTGTGTATCTTTCACAGTTAATCTTTTTCTCTTCCCTACAAGTTACTTGGTAGGTTTTCTTATTTTCTATTTTTTTTTGTCAAAAAATTGATAATGTGGAGGGACTCGAAACATAGACACTCGCTTGACCAAACACACTAACCACACGGCCAAGTTGTATTTCTTGTATGTTTAAACTACTAGAGATTTTTTTTTTCTGTTTCAAGCTTGTGATTAGAATTCTCTTGCAATTATAACAAGGGACTTGTGGGTGAGACAGCTATGCCATTTGGATTTCAGTGAATACTCAGAGTTGATGACCAAGTTACTCATATACAATATCTACGATTATGCCTAATTTATCTACTAATAATAGCAATCCCAATTAATTCCAATGGACATGTCTTTTTATTATAAATTTGTTCATGCCCGTTTGTGGTACCTTTTCGTTTATAACCGTTTTTTTTAAATTGTATATTTTTTTAATTTATGTCTTTTCAGTTCTATTTATTATATATAAAATTTAATATTTGCAACTGTCTAAAAATGAACCATTACAACTTTTAAATGTTAACCATTGCAAGTTTTGGTATTCAAACATTGCAACACATTTGGTGATCAACTTTTGAACGTAATTAATCATTGCAATCTTTAATAGTTAACAGTTGCAATCTGGGCTCTATATATATCGTAGTGTGAGCAATGAAAACTGCGACAACAAAGAAACATCAAAATAAAAACGAAATGGTACTTTCATTTGGTACCTTCTAGTGGAGTCTCTTGAAAATACGGTTAGATTTAGAAGTATCTATTTCGTGATGATGCATCCTTCTCCACAAGTATCAAGGTCATGGTAAAATTGAATCCATAACTTAATTCCAAGTTAGTGATAGGGAAGATTGAACACCTTCAGAGACTTTATCAGAAGGATAATTAAAAGGCGTATGTTAAAGACAAAAAAAAAACGGACAATACAAACATGTGGCTAACATATATCTACCGCCAGAGAGCAGCACTCTCATAGGGAGACAAAAACAGTGACAGAGATCAACTTCATCACCGGTAAGAGAAGACAATTTGAAACAACTCAAGCAAAAATGAATGAAATTATGTGTAAACAACACAATTAAAAAAAATTTAAATAACAAAAATACTTTTCTGAAACCATTTTTCTCTCTGAGGGTGATTCATACACGACCAGTTACAGACTCCCCTATACTGTTTTTGGATATTCCGGCAGCTTAGGTCGTCGGAGTTTCTCGTTTTTTTTTATTTTTCTGTTTGTCTCGTAACACATCTACAGCCTTGATGGCGATATTGGCGGGATTGGATTTCTTCAATCGATGTCAACTTTCTGTTGATTATTTTCCAATCTATAGAGTGATTGACCGGTCTTCTCTGGCAGTGATGTTGACACTGTTTTTCCTCCTATGGCTATCGGTGTTGTCCCGAGTTAATATGCAATGAGTTTATGACAAAAAGTTATTTTTCTACAATTATTAGTGTTAAGAATGTTTTAAAATTATGTTTTATTTATACTCACTGTTTATTTATACTATGTTTTTCGATATGCAGTTATTGGAAAAAGTTGTGAAAACGTTTAATGTATTTTGTCATCAATATGCAGAATTGTCTCTTTCCATTTAAAAATCAAAATGGTTTTAAAAAGTAGTTAAATCAATAAATGTTTTTCTACAATTATTAGTGTTAAGAATGTTTTAAAATTATGTATTTTCATTATAAAAGACAAATTAGTTTTTAAAAGTAGTTAAACTAATTAAGTGGTTTTATAATTATTTATTTTAATTATTATGTGTGTTTATAATATATATTAAAAATTAAATTATTTTAAAAATATATTTTAATATTTTAATAAGCATCTTTATTTAATTATGTGTCTTTTCAGTTAAGGTACTAATTAACTCAAATCTGAAAAGTCATGATTGTTCGTATAGATATTTTAGAAAACTATAAATAAACCTTGTCCATTATTTTTTATAAAATTTTAAAATCATGATATTTTCATTATAACTGAATGTATCCATCTTCTGATGACTTCACATTTTCTAAAGCATTGGTTCCATGGTGGTTTCCATTGAAGTCGACATGTTGGCAAATCTATTATAATTTGTACAAAGAAAAAATGACTCACCATATAATCATGATGAGTTGATGACCATTGAGAATTACCCCCAAACTAACCATAGAAATTAGTTTGGACAAAAAACATTAGACCACTACTAGCATATATGCCGGAAAGCAAAATATAGTTAAACAAAAACAACACATCTAGAATTGGCTTACTACATTCTGACCAGAACATATGCGAACAAACTTTTGATCAGAAGAGGAAGACTTTGAGTGACTGTAATTGTCAGAAGACAACACAAAGTAGTACGATCGATAAATAAAAACTGCATATGAATCCATTCATCTCTCAACTCCTTCGTTGATTTCAAATCTGAAAATACGGAAACAAAGAACAAAGCTAAAGAGAAGAATAAGGAGTATAACGACGTCAGAGTCAACGCAACGCCGGCGGAAAAAAATAAAAAGAGAAGATGAGTTGTGTCGCAACTTTGGAGAGAAACGGTTACTATGTTATGTCAAAACAGTAATTTTGTTAATTAAGGATGCTAATTAAATTGTTTACAAGATGAACTTTTAAGAATTTCTAAAAATTGTCTATGTGTATCATTTCCTAAATATTAATAGATTTATATATTCCTCCTTATTTGTATGCGTGCATTTTTACTTTATATAGGGTAATAAAATAGTCTTAAATATAATTTACTCATTAATAAAGCCAACTCTTAATATAATTAACGTTTGATAGGTTGTCAAAATATTCAAAATGGGTCTTTTCAAAATGAATTATTTTTTTCATCTTAAAAACTTCTAAAAATGTTTGTGTAATTCAGTTTTAGGTAATTAAAGTATTCTTATGATATAATATATATATATATATTTATGAAATTAAATATGATATGGTTTTTGAATTATACTTTATTAATGTTTTGGTGTTGATTTTTCTGCTTGATTTAGTTTCGTTTATTTGGGTTTTAGATAAAACGCTCGAACTTACTTAGACAATACTATTATATACTATAAATATTAACAAAATCTAAACCAAGAAAAAATGTTTTAATGTTTTTCGATATGCACATTTTCATCTTTACGTGAATTTGATATAAAGTAATATTTAGTTAGTGAGTCTCTGATTATATTTAAATATGGGAAAATTGTTAGTGATTTAAGTGAATCTTTGCAACCGTTTAAGTGGGATCTTGAAATTTTCTCACTAAACAGTTACAACTGATTAAATGGAATATTGCAACAGTTAGTGATGAACCATTACATTTTTTTGGTGATGAACAATTGCAATTATTAGTGATTGATTGTAGATTTTAGTTATGATTTATGCTACATTTTTATGCGACTTTTGGTGTTAACTATTGCAACATTTAGCTAAACTTTGCAATTTTGATTATCAACCATTGCAACCCGTTTTCATCTATATAAATAGTTGTGAGAAACGAAAAATTACAACAATAATAACACCAAAGAAAAAATTACAACAATCATAAATAAACTAAGAAAGAGAGAGATATTCATTGTTTAGATAGATTTGTTGGTTATATCATCAAAGACACCGCATGGAATTATATTTTTTTTTAAAGAGGTTGTCAAAATGTATATGAAATTGTCTTTTCATCGTAAAGTTGTATATGCTTTTAAGAAGTTGTATTTTCATTCCTTCTCACGTTTCAGAACTTTTCATTCATTTTCACATATATATATATATACTCCTAAAAAGAATCTTAAAAATTATAAAATTATAGAAATTATATCTGTATTACATTGGTTTTAAATTATTTTATTATTGTGTAATTTAATTATTTTATGATATTATCAATTTACAAAACTAAATATATTGTTTTAAAATTGTATATGGTTTATAGCATCATGTTTTAGTGCATGTTTTTCTGTCTAATACGGTTTTGTTTATTCGTATTACAGATAAAATATTTAAAGTTATTTAGAAAATATTTATTATTAATAGATAAGTATTAACAAAATATTAACCAAAATAATTTTTTTTATATACACATTTCTATTTATATTTGAAGTTGATACAGTGGCGGAGACAAGATAATTATTTATAAAGTTCAAAATATATATGTTTCTTCATAGAAAAGTGCATAAATATTAGTGAAGTACCTTTGAACTAAAATCTGATAGCGTCACAACATTATTGGGCAAGGGTCAATTTTGAACAATGGTACAATATTTTTCTAAAATTTTATGTGAGTCAATTGATCCTCTCCCTAATAAGTTGTCTCTACCACTTGTTTGATATATCATATGTGCTATTTATTTATTGAGTTACTAACACATTTAGATGAGAGATTATTGTTAGAGGTCTAAGTGAATCAATGTAACTGTTTCAACGAACAGTTGCAACTAATTAAAAAAACATTGTAATTCTTAGTGATGAACAATTAGAATCTTTAGTGATAAATCCTTACAGTCGTGGGTGATTATTATTATCCTACTATATAAAAGAAGCTATTTTTAGAGCTTCTAAGGAGTGCCACGTCAGATGAAATATTCCTGACCAATTAAAGTGACAGGTCATACTTGTGTTTGTGTGTGTATTCTTTACGCCGACGATCTGTTTTCTGCCACGTCAAACATCTTCTCTTTCTTCGAGCGTAGTCTTCTTAGAGCATCTTTATTGGTGGGATGAAGAGAGAGGGAGAGAGAGAGTCCCTTGTTTTGTTTTTTTGTTTTTTTTTTTTTTTGGTCATGGAAGAGTAAGGGACAGCCCTTAATTAAGGGCTTTTCCCTTCTCTTTCTTCTTCGGTTCCCACCCTTTTCCCTTAAGGGATGCCTTAAGGGACTCCCAATACAGATGCCCTTAATGCCCTGTATTCCACCGCCGATCTCAGAACCCATGTGTAACGCTATCGTTCCTCATTGAAGCCACTTGATAACATCTCTCCATTAACTACCTCTCTATCCAGTTCTCCCACTATGTCGACTTTAATAACCCATTTTTTAACTTCCATCAAAAATCCCTAATTCCTGAAACTATAAATAGGAGAGACGAGAACCTCTAGAAATCTCTCTGCTTCACGAGATTCAATCATATTCCTTCCTTACTACACACAATTTGCAACGGTGGTGTTATCCCATATCTTTCTTTATGATTTGAAAATTTGACAGTAGTCCTCAGATGGTGGTGCCACGTTTCATGGGTTTATTGAAAGCACGTAACGTCGCAGAAGTTGGAAAGCTGAGACGAGTCAAAAGGTGGAGTTTTCATGTCCCCTCAATGATATAATTTAATTTTATTATGTTTTTTCTCTAATATTTGTTCCAGTTCCTTAAGAACATTATGTTGTGTGGGCTTAAGAAACTAAAATTTTGATCTGCTATTGCCTTTTGAAATGACATACCCTATTGGTCAGTGTTAGATTTGAAAGTCTGGGCACTTCTTTTATTTTGTTTCTATGTTTGTTCGTGTATTGTGTCTTTTTGATTATGTTCTCTTAGATTGTTTCTACAAAACCTTTGTTTCTCTTTGAGCTTCCTGTTGAGCATAGTCGAGCAACCATATCTTCTTTTGTTTGCTGTTGAAATCATTATAGACTCATTGCAAGTGTTCTTAAAGTAATGTTTTTATTACCCCTCTCCCAGGTATCTACAGAGCAAGTAACTCCAGAGTGATCAGAGACAGAAGTAGGAGACAAAGAAGAGGTGACATTAACGGATCAGAGAGACTGACGAGAACAATCAACAGACAACAGACTGTAAAACCCGGAAGGGTCCAAAACTCTGCCTTGTCCAAGATGCAGGAGCATGGACACTAAGTTCTGTTATTACAACAACATAAACCAGCCTCGCCATTACTGCAAAGCCTATCAGAGATAGTGGATTGTCCACGGGATTATGAGGACTGTACACGAGGGTGCAGGAAGGTGCATGAAGCCGCTACAACAAAAGTTTATCCTCTTATTACCGCCACATCACAATCTACGAAGCTCTAGAGGCTGCAAGGTTTGTTCAGAAAATACATACCAACACTCGAGTCCTGAGTTTTGGTGTAGAGAATGTATTGCTTTAGCCGCTCATCTGTGACCACTTCTATCAATCACTCACTAGAAATAGTTTAAATTAACGAGACTATTCCCGAAACTCATGTGCATGATCATCATATCGTCTATCATTGTCTAATTTGGGTTATTCCTCCTTCACCATTTCCTTCATGCACGTAAAAACAAATCTATATATATTCTCTTACATATAACTAAAAACCAAGAATAAAAATATAAAAATATAATATAATTTTTAATCCGTTGTGATAAAAAAAAAGCAATTAGATCATAATTATTTTCATCAAAACTAAGTAACTATGATAAAAAAAAAAGCAATTAGATCATAATTATTTTCTCTTTCAGATAAATGCATACTTCAATTTTGTAAAACGTCATAAAGTTTTTTCTCTCCTGTTATAACTGTTATAAGTTCACCACAATTAGCATATAACCCAAAGATATTGGAATATATGTTAGCATCTTCTATAAATTAGTTACTTAAGTAATTTAAATAATTTATTTTATTATTTTTAAGTTAAACATCTACAGTCTTATGAATTAATACAAGAAATAGAAAATTATACACTATTTTGAATATATATTTTCAAATTTTTGTAGAAATTCATTAGAGTTTTGAAAATTTCTAAATTAATAATACAGTTTCCTATCAAATTATTAAATAGTTTTATTTGATTTTCAAATATAATAACATAATTATGATTCAAACAAACGTGTATATTTATAAAGAATAATAGTTACTTTTTTTTTACAGTAAATATTTACAAACTCATGTTAACTTTGTAAACCAAAGTGGTAATTCTGCATCTATATGTACGACGAAAGACGGTTGTTGGTCTCTGTGGATTCGATCCTAAAGTGCTACATCGACATACCATTCGATTGTGGTAGTGTGCACATTAGGTTATTTGGTGTGCGTATACACGTAATATCAAATTGGCGCCGTTGCCGGGGACCATCTTTTTACCTTTATTTTTCGGTTATTTATTTAGTCTAAGACTTCTAACTTGCCCTATCCTTTTTGTTTCGGCTAATTTTTCAGGTGCATGACCAGTAGACATACTCGGAGAAGCGCACAAGGAGAGTTAGTTACATTTAGCAACCAGGAGCTAGCAAGGTTAGAAAGAACAAATCGTCAACAGCCAAGGCAAACTGACACCACTATGGGTGATCACGCCAATCAGGATGATCTCGCTGCGGCTATGGCACTCATGCAGCAGCAGATGCAACAAATGCAGCAGACCATCCAAGCTCAGCAGGATGCTGCTGAACAGGCTGCTCTCGCGCAGCAGGAACAACAGGCGCAGACTGTTCCAATCGGGCAGAGAAACCTTCCGCGTAACATCCCTACTACGCGCTCTGCCATTGTTCCTCCACTCTGCACCAGGCAGGACTTCGAGATCAAGCCTGCTTTGATCGGTCTAGTACAGAGAAAGGTGTTCTCTGGTCTCTCTACAGAAATTCCAATGGAGCATATTGAGAGCTTCGAAAAAGTCTGTAGTTTCACTCGCGCTAATGGTGTTCCACCAGATTACATCAGGTGCATGTTATTCCCATTCTCTCTTGATGGAAAAGCTGCACGGTGGTTGAACTCTCTCCCTACCGGCTCTCTCACTTCATGGGAACAGGTCCGATCAGCGTTCCTCAGCCATTTCTACTCTAAGGCGAGAACAGCTGCATTGAGGAACAAGATCACCTCTTTCAGACAGCTCACTGATGAGCCTTTCTGCGACGCATGGGAGCGCTTCAATGACTATCGCAGAGAATGTCCTCACCATGGATTTGATGATGATTATCTCCTGGACATTTTCTATGATGGAGTGGACTGGAAATACCAAGGTGCTCTAAACTCTGCGAGCAATGGAGATTTCATGACTCAAACCACTGCTGGAGCGTTTAAGCTGATTGAGAACATGGCTGCTAGCTCAGCTAATAAGAAAGAGGAGAGTGATTGCTCCATGAAAGGGAACAGTTCTGACGCCCAGAAAATAGATGAGCTGACTGCCAAGGTTGATCAGCTACTGAAAAACAACCAAGGGCACGTCTTCAGCATGGAGCAAGCTACGGCCGAACATATTCAGAACCAGAACAAGCGACAACCGCAGAGCAATCAGCAAGCTGTTCCAGCTAACGAGAACAGTCAACCAGATGAGCTGCGAAGTCTGGGTATGATGATGCAACAGCTGCTGCAGGGTCAGCAGGTTCAGGCCAAGGTGTTGAATCAGGTAACCACAGAAATTGACACCAGGATGGGCAACATGTTCACTGAGCTGAATAACAAGTATGACAATCTTGCGATCCATATGAGAAAGATCGATGTTCAGCTTGCTCAAACAGCTGAGAGTGTCAAGAGGCAACAAGAGACGCTTCCTGGAAGAACTGATAAAAATCCTAGGACTGAGCACTGTAATGCAGTAGAGCAGTCGTTTGCTGAGACTATTCTAGTCGCAGAAGAGAACACAGAGCAGTCTGCTAGCTCTGAAGTGATTGCTCCTAGCGAACCTGCTGAAACTCCACCAGTCCGAGTCTATGTTCCTAAGGTTCCCTATCCAATTCCACCTAGACATCTGATGGATCCCATTAGTGAAGAGCAGCTGATAGGGTTTAACAAGATGGTGAGAAGGCTTCCTAAAGAACTTGCATTTGAAGATGCTCTGCAGATTCGTCCATTGCTCCAGTTCTTTAAACACTGTAGAGAGACTCAAGAGGAGATCAAGGTCCTCTATATCAAAGCACTGTCTACACCAGCATTGAAGGTATTGCCTAAGGTTGATGATCCTGGAAAGTTTGTTTTCCCATGCTCCATCGCAGGAACAACCTTCAAGGATGCTCTTTGTGACTCTGGTTCTTATGTGAATCTCGTCTCAAAGGCTATTGTAGACGATTTGGCTATTGCTGATGTTGAGCGTTCTCAGCTGACCCTGACCTTTGCAAACTCTTCCAGAGCAATCCCATATGGAACCATCCGCAGCCTTCATGTTCAAGTAGGAGAATGCATTGTTCCTGCTGAGTTTCAAGTTGTTGAGATGAACAAGGATCATGAGATGCCTTTGATATTTGGAAGGACATTCATGGCTACTGTTGGAGCAACCATCGATATGCCCAACAAGAGAGTCTGCTTCTCCAACATCAACAAGAAAGTTTTCTACAAGGCTGTACCCACCAGATCTTCCTCATCACACGCCTCTCGCATCTCAGTGTTTGATGTAGAAAAGCTGAAGGTTGTTCCAAAGAAGGAGCATGGTGATAAGGGTGAGAGCAGACTGTTCTTTGATGAAGATCCTAGCACTGATCCTACTAAATTCAGAGGGAATTCAAGGGTGAAACAGAAAGTCCAGAAGAAAAGGATCAAGGGAGATCCTACAATGACTTTGATACCTCTCAAGTGTGATGGGAACTCCATTGAGTATGAGGTAAAGTGCAAGGGTACCTCTAAACCTTTCTCTAAAGTCAAAGCTATTCTCACACATGAGCTGAAGGAGAAAGGGAAAGCTGCTGTGAAAGGGTTGTTGAGCAGAGTTCTGGAGCTGAACATGTCTGATTGTGGAGCTTGTTTTGGAACAAGCCCTCATGCTCAACCCAAATGATCCAGTCACCAAGTCAAGCTAGAGACTTAAACCAAGCGCTTGGTGGGAGGCAACCCACTGGTGAGTGTCATTAACATTAGGATTTTCTTTTTACTTATTTTTGTTTTTAGTTTGTTGAGTCTCAGGTCATAAATCAAAAAATCCGAGACCCTTGACTGGAGCAAGCAGCTGGCTGCTCTCATTCCAGAGCATCCTTTGCTGGAGCAACCGCGTCTTGCTCTGTCAGGCTGCTCCGCGCCAGGTAAGTATCTCGAACAAAAAAAAATGTTTATTCTTGATTTCACCTTCTCTCTGATTTATTTTCACGCCAGGGACGTTGTGAAGTAAGTCTGGGGGAGGGTTTTCGTCGTTTACTAACTCGTTTCTTTCTTTTGTTTTTTTTTCTTTTGGGTCAATTTGAGTCTGTTTTTATTGAGTCAGTCAAAACTTTGTGGGAATTAGGACCTTATTCTGTGTTGATCACTGACCACCTCGTGCTTTAGTTATCTTATTCAGTGACCTTAGCAGTGGCGAAAGACACACATGTGGACCTGGAACACCCTGACATATCTCACTTGATTCTCCAGAAGTTCTCAGCCGATCAGGTTACACTGGGTAGACATAACTCCACCTTACTTGAACCTAATCTTGACTGAAATTCTTCTTGTTATGGGCATTAGATCAGGGAAACGAGAACACACTCAGGATTTCTTATCCTTTTTATCCATCTTGCTGATCCTGAGTGGCTGGCTCATCTTTAGCTAGTTCCCACCCTGCACCTTAACCTTTATTCCACCTTCATGCATTTGTTTTTCAGTGTCATATGTGCAGATATGTGCAAAAAGGTCGGAGAGGAAAGGATCAACGCAGCCTCCTACTCGTTACTGCTGCAAAAATTATGTCAGAAGGGAGAACAAGCAGATTAAGGGAGCAACCGCTACATAACCAATGAACTGCACAAGAGCAGGGGTGGAGAACGAGAATGGTCGCGAAATCAGAACCACCAGTGGCACTCAGAACGATCATGTATTACCTCCTTCTTCGTCACATCACCATATCAGTCTTTTCAAAAAAAAAAAAAAAAAAAAAAAATTAGATTAATGTGATGGAGAAGGGGAAGAAAGAAAAGAAACATGGAGCCACTGGAAAGGTCGAGCAAGAAGTTGGTACCAAGTATTGAAGAGTGTGTAGAGGAAAGTGGAAAGCAGAACAATCAGTTGCCTGTTCCGTCATCAGAACAGTCGCACCAGATAGAGCAAAAATGAGTAGAGGCTGTGGACATCAATGGATCTATCCTCTCTTGCCATTTTGTGTGATATCCTGCATCCTCTTCAATGAAATGGTAGCTCCTAAACACTCATAACTCCACCATTAAATAGCCTGTTCCACACCTAGACCGTCTACCCTGAATGATGCCTGTGATGAGAAGCTCACGCTACTCTTAAATGAATGTAGGGAGTTCTGTCTCGATAGTGTTGCTTTTTCAGGTTTGAGATGAAGAGTATGGAGCCGATTTTTGAACAGCAGTCAGTGGGGTTCCGGTAAGGGTGTGTTGTCCTAGTTTTACTGCTTGTATGGTTCAGAGATTCGTGGTTAAAGTATGGTTGCTGAGAATAGGAGAGTTCCCACACTTTCAAACCTTTCTCCCTGTTCTTGATACTTGACATTGTTTGAGGACAAACAAGGATCTAAGTCTGGGGGAATTGATATATGGTGTTTTATACATCTTGTATATATGCTTTTAAATTGGTTTTCAAGTCTTTATCGAGTCTTCCTAGTCCTTTTCGAGTCATTACAGGTCTGGAGTTGCATTGGATGGGAGATGAACCAGCTGGAACAAAAGAGGCAGAAAACAGTGCAATTTGGTGATTTTCACGCAGAACAGTCTTGATGACTGTTCTGGATAGCGGAGCAACCCGAGTGACTGTTCCGAGGGAGTGTTCCAGCGGCAGAGATTTTTAAGGAAACAACAACCCATTACGGGATTTGCCCTAATTATCCCTATTTTCTCTCCCAGCCGCCTGTGGCTTTGATATATCATATTTTCTGTTTCTCTTTATCATTCTACGCTAGTTTACAGAGAGGAACCAGACCTTAGAGTTGGAGACTTGAGATTCTGCTACTTTGTAAAGGGAGAAGGCCATCTCTCTCGATTTAGAGAAGAACCCCCTGAACCCTATTACTTTATTTCAGTCATATTTCATGTTGCTTTATATCTCTGTCTCTGTGTTTTCTTGCTCCATGGCTGAGTAGTCAGCTTGCTTAGTCTAGGGTGTTAGGGTGTTAGATCCGTGAGCTTGACATAAATAAGTTATAAATCGATTGTCTTCATTCATTGTTGTTCTTAAGGCTTGCATCAAGTTAACCACTTAGTGCCTGATTCTAGGTTTAATCTATTCATCAAAAGTGTTATAGGTTGCTAGACATAACTTGAATGAGCATTGCATCCCTAACCAGCGAAAGTAGATGTTAGGGTGTTTTGTGAACATATCGGACTTGACCTCTATTGCTTGCTGTCGCATCTTGATCCAAACGAGAGTTTAGGTATCAAGATCGATCAGCATAGGGAGCAGTACCACGACAGTGGGCTGTTCTACTTGAGTGATCCGAGTTCTAGACTTGCTCTTAATTAAACTTGAATAATTGTTTGGCTCACACTTGTTTAACACCCGACCAAACCATCCTAGGCTAGCATTTTAATCATCTGAAATCTTTAATTAATCTTTTTACTTGCTTGTTACGAAATCAACTTTAAAACCCCCATATTGTTTTAGCTTGATATTGATCCCATAAAGGTAAAGTGTAATAGTTGGTCTCTGTGGATTCGATCCTAAAGTGCTACATCGACATACCATTCGATTGTGGTAGTGTGCACATTAGGTTATTTGGTGTGCGTATACACGTAATATCAAATTGGCGCCGTTGCCGGGGACCATCTGTTATAACTGTTATAAGTTCTACACAATTAGCATATAACCCAAAGATATTGGAATATATGTTAGCATCTTCTATAAATTAGTTACTTAAGTAATTTAAATAATTTATTTTATTATTTTTAAGTTAAACATCTACAGTCTTATGAATTAATACAAGAAATAGAAAATTATACACTATTTTGAATATATATTTTCAAATTTTTGTAGAAATTCATTAGAGTTTTGAAAATTTCTAAATTAATAATACAGTTTCCTATCAAATTATTAAATAGTTTTATTTGATTTTCAAATATAATAACATAATTATGATTCAAACAAACGTGTATATTTATAAGGAATAATAGTTACTTTTTTTTTACAGTAAATATTTACAAACTCATGTTAACTCTGTAAACCAAAGTGGTAATTCTGCATCTATATGTACGACGAAAGACGGTTGTTTCCGAGCACTAATGAATAATAGTTACTATGATGAGGTTTTCATGCTGATTACCTAATTTAAAGTAATTTATTAATAATGAGTCTGCTATTTTTCCATAGTTTTTTTTTTAAACTGGTATTTTTACATAGTTTAAATTAGCAATTTTAAAAGAAAATAAATAGTGTCACTAGATTCATTAAACTAACGTACAAAAGAGAAAATAATATATGTTACTGTGTTCTATAGAATCGACTACTGTTTAAAATTAATTTATTATATTTACTACTAAAATCAAGATAGAAAATATTTAAAAGGTCAAATAATTATATTTTCTTATTTTTAATGGTAAAAAATGGTTTGTATAGAAATAATACTAAAACAAATAGTAAAAATTATGGTAAAAATAAAAAAAAATTATTTTTATTTTGCTTGAGAATAAAATAAATATTTAAGATTTATTTATATTATTTTGTTTGTTGCTTTCTCGCCCGAAGGGCGATCCTAGTATTGGTAATGAACTATTGTTATTATATTGGTAATGAACTATTGTACATTTGGTATTAATCATTACTTCATCTGTTTCATAATAAATGTCATTTTAATTTTTTTTCTTGTTACAAAAAAGTATCATTTTACAATTTCAATACAAATTATATTTATTTACAGCTGAAAATTAATTGAAAACTGCATTGATTTTATAAATAATTTTATTTATCTCAAATACTATTGGTCAGAGAAATATAATTAATAACAACTTACATATATTTTTATTATTTTCTTAATCTATGTGATAAATATCAAAGTGACACTTATTCATAAATAGAGATAGTACATTTTTTTACTTAAAAATTTCAATTATATACCATATAATTTATTTTATAAAATGAGTTCCTGTGCGATATCGCACGGGTTTTTTACCTAGTCTGGAATAGTCGCAGAAGAAATTAAATAAACACTTGTTGTTCAAAAAAATAATATTATATTTGTTAAAAATCAACAAACAATACGTATTTTGCAGATTAGTGATAAATCAAAGTTTTTATAGGTTTATGACTATGATATAAGTCCAGTTTTAGAATCATAGTATGTATTTGTTTGGGTCAAAATCGGTCACAACGGCTTCCGAAAAATATTTCTTCTAAAAAAAAAGTCGAAAATCAATGCTAGAAACTTTAGTTTAAAAAGAGTTATACGACGCTAAAAACCTCGTACAAGTTTAAAAAGAGTTGTACGAGAAGTTACTGAAATAGATAGTCAAAGCTATTGGTAGATGACTTCCGGAAGATAAGCAATGAAATGGGAAGAAGACCGACCATCATTCTCCAACAATATGAATCATCCGAAGATAGCCAAAACTTGGCCTCAACCTTAACCGGCTTGCCATACGACCTTAGCCAGTTTGTGCGGGGTTGACGATCGCTAGTATATAAAATGCAACAAAAAAAATGCAAAACAGAGTGGCGTCAATAAAACCTAGGAAGCGATTAGGGTTTTGACGATTGGAGAAAAAGATATGTAGGCATTTCCAAAAACACCCTTATCGTTACTTTCTTGGAATCTCAAAATATACCGTTTGTTCGCCGCTAAGTAGTCCTCGACGGCCGGCGTTTCCATCTTCCTCCTCCTCCCCATGGGTTCCGTGAAGAGAAAATCTCTGGAGGAATCTACTGACTGTGCACCGCCGCAGAAAGTCCAAAGAGAAGATGATTCCACGCAGATCATCAACGAAGAGCTCGTGGGTTGCGTTCACGACGTTTCCTTCCCTGAAAATTACGTTCCTACCCCCGCTCAAGCAGACAACAAACCTCCCGCTAAAGAATTCCCTTTCACCCTTGACTCCTTCCAGTCTGAAGCTATCAAGTGCCTCGATAATGCTGAATCTGTCATGGTTAGCTGAAAAATCCTGATTTTGGTTACTCAAGTTCTTTTTCTTTTTTTGTTTTGTCACTTTGATTGATTCAATTTAAGTGT
Organism: Brassica napus; assembly: GCF_020379485.1. Lineage (NCBI taxonomy): Eukaryota > Viridiplantae > Streptophyta > Magnoliopsida > Brassicales > Brassicaceae > Brassica > Brassica napus. The sequence goes on along the minus strand of NC_063434.1, from coordinate 19,358,993 downwards.
ATGTATGGTTTATATGTTCAGGTTTCAGCTCACACATCTGCTGGTAAAACAGTAGTTGCATCCTATGCAATTGCCATGTCCTTGAGGGAGAACCAGAGGGTTATTTACACTTCTCCTATAAAGGCACTCAGCAATCAGAAGTACAGAGATTTTAAGGAAGAGTTTTCTGATGTTGGTTTGATGACTGGGGATGTGACCATTGATCCTAACGCCTCCTGTCTGGTGAGTGCATTTACAACAACCTTATGATCCCCATTGCTTTATTGTTTTCTTTTGTTTCAGGTCATGACCACTGAGATCTTGCGTAGCATGCAGTATAAAGGGTCTGAGATTATGAGGGAGGTTGCTTGGATTATTTTTGATGAGGTCCATTACATGCGTGACAGTGAAAGAGGTGTGGTTTGGGAAGAAAGTATTGTCATGGCTCCCAAGAATTCTCGTTTTGTGTTTCTTTCTGCCACTGTTCCCAATGCCAAGGAGTTTGCTGATTGGGTTGCAAAGGTGAGATTCTACCTTTCTTGTGTGGATGGAAAATACATTTCAATCTACATTCTTATGGTTGACATGATAACAAAGTCTGTTCAAGTAAAAAGTGATTGAAAGCTTTTATTTTGTATGGTTGCTATGGAGATGTGATTTTAGTGTTGTTATTGCAGGTTCACAAACAACCATGCCATATTGTTTACACCGATTATCGGCCAACTCCGCTTCAGCACTATGTCTTTCCTGCCGGAGGGAGTGGCCTTTACTTGGTTGTGGATGAAAAGGCTAAATTCCATGAGGATAGCTTTCAAAAATCTCTTAACGCACTCGTTCCTGCTAATGATGGTGACAAGAAAAGAGAAAATGGGAAATCTCAAAAGGGCTTGATACTTGGAAAACTTGGTGAAGAAAGTGATATCTTCAAATTGGTGAAAATGATTATTCAGCGCCAGTATGATCCCGTGATTTTGTTCAGTTTCAGCAAAAAGGAATGCGAGGCACTTGCTATGCAGGTTTGTTTTCTCTACGTACTCACACCAACAATTTTTCAAAGTGATCTTGTTTAGAGTGGCCGTGATAGTGTTCAGAAGACCATTGTATATACTGTTTCCACCAGTCACTTAATAAAGAGTTTCTACGTCCTGAATATTACCAGTATGCTGTTTCATTGCAGCAGCGTTCTATTCATTTTATTTTTGTGTACGTTTTGTTCTTATAAACATTTGAACAATTGTTTTTATCATTCCTCTAGTGTCCTAACCTGCACCTTGCTGTGTCTTGTTTTATGTATATTGTAAAACCTGAAGTTCATTGTGTGCTTGTTGTCGCTCCTACTGTCTAAAATGTGATTGTATTGTCTGTCTATTTGCTCCACAGATGTCTAAGATGGATTTAAACAGCGACGATGAGAAAGACTCCGTGGAGACAATCTTTACTAGTGCAATCGATATGCTTTCAGATGATGATAAGAAGCTACCTCAGGCAAGCATTCATTAAACCTCTTTCTAAGATGCCTCAGACTTTGAATAATGCTTGAGACTTTTACACTTTGATTGCCGTGTAGGTACCTTCATTCACAAAACAATATGTCCGTAATTATTATACTCACTAACATGTAATAGCTTATATTCCGTATTTCTGATGTTCGATAAGGATCCTTTTTTGTTGATCTAGTTTCAGATGTGACTTGGTTGTTAGACATACTAGTTCTGCCGGAAAATTGACATGGTTCATGTACTGCAGGTGTCAAATATTTTACCCATCTTAAAACGTGGTATCGGCGTTCATCACTCGGGCTTGCTTCCAATTTTGAAAGAAGTAATTGAGATATTATTTCAAGAAGGTCTGATTAAGGTAGGTGAAAGCGTAGAACTATATTTTCAATTCTTGCTACCTTTTAGATCTATTTGGTATGAATCTTATGATGTTTTCCTTTGCATTCTTTCTCACCTTTTCATTGCCACTTGAGTTGAAGTATTTTCGTTTAGTGTTTGTTTGCAACAGAGACATTTAGTATTGGATTGAACATGCCAGCAAAGACGGTTGTGTTTACAAATGTACGCAAGTTTGATGGAGACAAGTTCCGGTGGCTATCTAGTGGAGAGTACATTCAAATGAGTGGTCGCGCTGGACGTCGAGGTATTGACAAACGAGGTATCTGCATCCTCATGGTTGATGAGAAAATGGAACCCGCTGTTGCTAAATCAATGCTCAAAGGAAGTGCTGATTCTTTGAACAGGTACCTTGTTAAGTATCTGATAGTATATAGTAAACCCACAGGGTATAAAATGACCAACATACTAAGTGGCCTAGACTGTTTGTTTCTTTTTTTCATCAGTGCCTTCCATTTGAGCTATAACATGCTTCTAAATCAGTTGCGGAGTGAAGATGGTGATCCTGAGAATCTTCTCCGCAATTCTTTCTTTCAGTTTCAAGCTGACCGTGCTATCCCGGATATCGAGGTTCAGTTGCATGAGTAAATGTCAGATTTATTGATTATATAATGTTCACTTTACGTAAATGATGTGATTGTGGTCTGGTCTTTGCAGAAGCAAATAAAAGCCCTGCAAGAAGAGAGAGACTCTATGGTTATTGAAGAAGAAGAAAGCTTAAGGAATTACTATAACCTGATTTTGCAGTATAAGAGCCTGAAGAAGGATATACGTGAAATTGTGTTCTCTCCGAAGTACTGTTTACCCTTTTTGCTGCCGAACAGAGCTGTTTGTCTCGATTGCCCAAATGATAATGGAGAGCAACAATCATTCAGCATTGAAGACCAGGATGCGTGGGGAGTGATAATGAAATTCAACAAAGTCAAAAGCTTATCTGAAGGTTAGAATTCTGACAATTACTTTTTGATTTTAAAGTTATTAATCGCTTTAAACGGTGATGATTCAATCTTGACATAAGCAATTCTTTCAGATGATGATAATAGAAGACCAGAGGATGCAAACTATACCGTAGATGTACTGACCAGATGTTTGGTCAGCAGAGATGGCGCTGGCAAAAAGAAAAGTAAACCTGTGCCATTTAAGGAACGTGGTGATCCCATTGTCGTCTCTGTACCTTTATCTCAGGTAACATGATGGCTGCTTCGTTTATAATGTTTACACATTCTTATGTGGCTTATCCTCGGATTCTACTTTGATGATCTGATTTTTTTATTCCTTATTATCATGGACAGATTAAGAGTTTAAGCAGTGCAATTATGAATATACCTAAAGACTATTTACAATTGGAAGCTCGAGAGAATGCTCTGAAGAAGGTTTCTGAATTACTCTCGAGACATCCTGATGGAATACCCCTGGATCCTGAAGTTGATATGAAGGTATATTGTTTTTACTCTAGTACTCTTCTGTTTTTTATTTGTCGTCAGAGGTGAATACAAACTTTTACCCCGTTATTAGATTCGGAACAGCTCTTACAAAAAGACAGTTCGTCGGCTGGAGGCTCTAGAAAACCTATTTGAAAAACACAAAGTTGCAAAATCTCCTCTGATAGCGCAGAAGCTGAAAGTTCTACACATGAAGGAAGAGCTAACAGCCAAGATTAAATCACTTAAGAAAACTGTAACGATCCGATCCCAGTCTCGGAACTTGTTAGCCAGCTAAAGTCCAAGCACTACCTAAGGACTCAAGATATTTGTCTATAAATACCTCATCTTCATTGTTTTCTCCTCCTCCAAGAGAAAATAAAAATCAGAAGTTAGAGAGAAGAAGAAGTGAGAGAGAGAGAGAGTAAGAGAAAGAAAGATAGAAACCACTGCATGTTGCCACCAGAGATCGCCGGAGACATCACACGTCAGGACATCGTCAAGCTCGTCATCACCATCAACCGCAGCTTGGAATCGCCGGAAACCGCCGCCTCTTAAGCTTTGTTTTCGTCCGTTCAGTAAATCGGATATATCTCCCTAACCGTTGAAATTCTCGTGCATGCAAGACCATCATCGTGTTCCTCTCGTCGAGACGAATCTGTAGACACCGACCACGCCGCAATCGGAGCTCAGACGAAGCTGTACGCGCCTCCAGAAGTTACGACGACCGAGCGCGTGGACTCAACGCGCTGCCACCGGAAATCGTCTCCGCCGTTCTCCGCCGACCAACTTTCCGGTAAGACGCCGCCGCCCTCCGCCGTCGTGACCGACACCGGTGACTCGCCGGTGACTCGGTCAACTCGGCCGAGTCAACTCAGCGAGTCAACTCGGTTGACTCGGTAAACCGGTTGGTTGACTGGTTTGACTGGTTTAAATTAATTTCGGTTCGGTTAAAGTAAACCGGTCGGTTATGTCAAATCGATTTCTGATCAAGGGTTGACCGGATTGACCTTTGACCAGCGAGTTGACTTTTTCGCAAACCTTGACCAATTCCGTTTTTAACCGTTCGAAAGGCGTTCTGACTCAGAATTTCGATCTGATTTCAGATATGGAGTCTATTTGAGCAGCTGGAGTTCATAGATACCACGTCTTCTTGTTGCTAAGGTGAGGGCTTCTCCGTTTAAATCCCGAACTAGTTTAGTACTACCATTATGGAAAGTTTAGTTTCGAAACATGATCCGTCTCTGTGAATCGAGTCTGTTTGAGAGTCTTGCTTGTTCATTATTGATATTGATTGTTAAACCGGAAATAGAATAATAGAGGATTCAACGGTTGATTGAAATGATTGATGTTAAGAACTGTTAAATATATATATATTTATATATGCTAGTCCATGTGTTGATGAGATTGCGGGGTGCAGAGGTGATGGCACTAGGCCGCATGTTTGAGAGATCACGGGGTACGGAGATATCTGTACTAGGCCGTGTGTTTAGCGGGGTACAGAGACGTTTGTACTAGGCTGTTTTGTTTGAGAGATCGCGGGGTACGGAGATATCTGTACTAGGCCGTGTGTTTAGCGGGGTACAGAGACGTTTGTACTAGGCCGCTTTGTTTGTGGAGATTGCGGGGGTACAGAGTGGACTACTGTACTTACGACGCTTGTAGAGTCATATATAATTATATCCTTATAAGGAAATGCGGTATGCTATTATCGCATTGGTTGTAGCATGTCTAGTCCACTAGACATATGTTGATTGTTTTGTGTGGTGTAATAGACGCCGTGTTTGTTTCATGCTAGAGCTAGGCCTACATTTTAGTAGTGCTATGAACTCAGTCAGTGGTTTGCGGTTTAGCATCCCCATACCTCACTGGGCGATTCCCCTGTCGCTCACCCCTCCTTTCCCCTTTCAGGTGAGACCGATGGGCAGGAGTGATTATACCGGACCGGTGCTTTTGGGCTTTTACTACTATCGAGCTTTGGACTTCTATCCCTTTTATCGTTTTATCGCTTTTGGGCCTTTGGGCTCCTATCTATCGTTTATGTTATCTCGTATTTCGGACTTTCGGTTTATGTCGTACTTTATATTTCGAATGTTATCGTTATTGGGCCTTTAGGCCTTGTGATATTGTATTGACTTTTATATTTATAAATGGAGATTTCATAAACTATTATTTATCGAATTGTTTTTATTATTTCGAAAGTGACGGGTGTCACAGTTTTGGTATCAGAGCGGGGTTCAATCCCGGTTCCGTCCGGGATGGCGGTCAGGGGATTCGGTTTTCATCGGTTTTAAACGTTCTTTTTGTTTTAAAAAAATATATTTATTTATATATTTTGAAATTCTTTTAGCACCATTCTGTGCAGTAATTACTAACTCAAATGTCTCTTTCTATGACGATGAGTAAAATCATCGTCATTCGTCCGTCGACTAGCAGAGTTCTCGCCAAATGTTCAGCAGTTGGGTGATATCCAAGTTCGTCAGTTTTCCCAAGAGTTATCAGTTCCTTCGGTCATGATTTCGAGGTTATCCTGGAGTGGATATGTGACGTTTCTGCCACCAGCCCACTTCAAGCAACCGTTCCACGAGTTTTGTTACTGGAGATTATGTGGTGTGTGGTATGACCAATTGGTTGGCATGTGCACGAGTATATTGACTATTGTGGAGGTATATTTGTTTTGTGAACTCGTGGAGATCGCTTTTGAATTGGGGTGCAGCAGCTTGTGTTGTGTGGATGTTGGAGTTACACTTTGGTATGTTTAACAATTTTGGCACGGTTGATCTTTTCAGAGATGTGTCAGTTCGGACAACTGACATAGGATATTGGGAGCTAATTATATTCATCACAGTGCACCAGTTATGCTTGGAGGGCCTATTTGTCTGGAGACTCGTCAGAGATGAAGCTACATTTTTACGATGTCATCCTTAGGGTGGATTTGCTGTCATGGCATCGAGTAGTGTTGGATTGCCTGAGGGCACGAGTTCATATTGCTGGAGCAGATGAAATTTTCATTGCATGCATGCTACATACTGAGGAGTTATGGAATATATGAACATAGAGATTTTTGGCTACCATTTCGATGGTTAAGAACGATGGACAGCATGAGCTGCAGGATCTTCCGGTTTTTGCAGAGTATGAGGATATATTTGTGACCTTTGGAACGGTCACTACAAGACACATGGACGCTCTTGCAAATTGTTTGGAGCAAACAGCACTGGTTTCACGAGTTTATTATCATCTATCACGAGCAGGGATGACTGAGTTGAGAAAGCAATTGGAGAAACTCTTTGATAAGGGATTTATCAGACCGAGTACCTCACCATGGGGAGCATTATTGTTGTTGTAAAGAAGAAAGGTGGGAGTTTCAGATTTTGTATCGACTACATAGACTTGAAGATGGTAACCATCGTATTGATGAGTTGTTAGAAAAGCTTAATGGAGGTTCATCGTTCTCGAAGTTTGTCTTGGCATCAGGATACCATCAGTTTGCTACAGCTGAGGAGTATGTATGGAATGCAGATTTCCGTTATGGATATTATGAGTTCGTAGTGATACCATTTGGGTCGACAAAGGCACCGTTGCATTCATGAAGATATGAATGACGTTTTCGTGAACAGTTGGATAGGTGTGCGATTGTATTCATCAACGACATCCTGAACTATTTTGGAATAGAAAGGAGATTTATAAGCATTTCGCGGATTGCGTTGGATAAGCTTGGAGAGCATCAGTTGTTCGCTAAGTTGAGGAATTGTAGCTTCTGGCAGAGGAATGTTGAATTTTTGGGAAACATGGTTTTGGAAGCAGAATTTTGATTGATCCAAAGAAGATTAATACCGTTTCGGGGAGGTCGAAACCTAAAAGCACTACAGAGATCTACCGTCCTTTTTGGGTTAACAATGTACTACTGGAAGTTCATCATGGGTTTCACCGTTATAGTAATGTTGAAGACGAGGTCTACATGTAAAGATGTTAAGTGTGGTTGGATAGATTTTTGTTTGAGGAGTTTACTGAATTGAAGCACAACTAATGAAGATACGAGTTTTGGTTCTACAGAGGCTAAGGCTTACTTTGATGTGTTAGATACTGGCTTGAATTTAAATCGAGGTAAGAAGATTAAGTGATTCTTATGCATCACGCCAGAGAGGTTGTAGTGATATTTGCGTTACGGCTTTGGAGATCATAATTGAACGAGAAGAAAGTCCAGATTCTCTGGGATCATTAGAATCTGAAATTTATCTTCATTCGTTAAAGCTTGTACTTGGACAGTGCAATTGGATGGAGTTTTTAGCCGGCTACAGTTTGGATATCGCATGCCATCTGGTAAGGATAACCAGGTGACAAATGTCTTGGGTAGGCATATGAGCGACGTATTTGGAACAAAGGAGGTTCAGGAGTTTACTGGGACAGTTGCTAGTCTCAAATTATGTGTCGTTATTGTCAAAGCAAAGACATATGACCTTGAGGATTGGAGCATGCAGTTTTGCTATGGAGGATACTCCATGCGCAGGTTAGCGTTATGGTTTTGGCTGAATAGATCGAGATTGAGGGTATTGGATATCATACAGCTTTGAGCAGGATGCACCTATATCGAAACCGAGTTTGTGTGTTGGACGATAAGCTGTTAAGAAAAGGGATCTTACAGCAAACACATCACTCGTGTTACTCTATCCATCGGAAATATCAAGGAGTTCAAAGATATAAAGCGTTACTATCATTTGCCTATTATGAAAAAGATTGTAGCTACATTGCGTCTATGTCAGATGGTTATGACAGAGGATCAGTTATCAATCATGTTATTTTGAGCTTGCTTTTGCTGAAGTGGAAAAAGAAATGAGACATGGTGATTATGGATATCGTTATTAGATTTTTAAATCACTGTATGTGGAAAGGATGCCACATGGGTAATCATGGATAGACTTACCGAGTCAATCCATCTCCTAAATAATTTAGAAGGCAGAGAGAGCTGATCAGTTGGTGCAGATTTTCATCAACATGATTTTGAGGTTGCATGAAGCTCTTGTCATCATTGTATCGGATTGGAATTCAAAGTTCACCTCTACATTTTGGATTCATTCAGAAGGCGTTTGGGATAAGCGTTCACAGGAATACAACTTATTATCAACATACAAATGGTCAGTAAGAGAGGATTACTCAGAATTTAAAGGATATATTCAGAGATTGCGTCTTCCAATGGGATGGAAGTTCAGAAAGCATCGACCTCTAATAGAGTTTGCCTAGATCTACAGTTATCATTCAGCATTGAGAGGGAACGTACGAGGCTGTTTATGGTAGGCCTTATCATATACCACTTTGTTGGACCAAAGTGGGGGAGCGACATGAATTAAAATTATTAATGGTTCAAGAGACGGTAAAGCAAATGGATATGCTCAAAGATTGGCTTAAGAAAACCCATAGCCGTCAGAGGAGTTATGCAGCTAACCGCTGTAAGGAATTGAAGCTACATATGGGCGATGTAGTAAACCCGAAAATGAGAAAATTTCAGGGAGGATCAAAGACTTAGAAGCTAAAGCAGCTTAAACCATGGTACATGGGATTGTATCCTTCGAAGGAGCGGATTGGAGCAGTTGCTTGCAACTGATTTATCAGCAGTGTGTCAGATTACTACAACGTGGTGATTACTACAATGTGGTTCATGTGTCAGCATTGAAAAAAGCTAAAGGAAAACCAGAGTTATTTTGCAGCCGACGTCAAATCACCGCAGGAAGATTGTCCTCACCTTGTCAGCTAATGTAGAATTTGGATCATCAAGCGGAAGCATTTCAGAGATTGTCGACTGTGTTTGTCAGAATTTGTTAAGAGTGAGATGAAACCTGAGAAACCGATCATATTGATTATTCAGAAGTTCGTTTCAAGGATGTTGGAGAATTAACGAACGACTCGAATTCGGGGACGAATTCCTTATTAGTAGGGGAGAATTGTAACGATCCGATCCCAGTCTCGGAACTTGTTAGCCAGCTAAAGTCCAAGCACTACCTAAGGACCCAAGATATTTGTCTATAAATACCTCATCTTCATTGTTTTCTCCTCCTCCAAGAGAAAATAAAAATCAGAAGTTAGAGAGAAGAAGAAGTGAGAGAGAGAGAGAGTAAGATAAAGAAAGATAGAAACCACTGCATGTTGCCACCAGAGATCGCCGGAGACATCACACGTCAGGACATCGTCAAGCTCGTGATCACCATCAACCGCAGCTTGGAATCGCCGGAAACCGCCGCCTCTTAAGCTTTGTTTTCGTCCGTTCAGTAAATCGGATATATCTCCCTAACCGTTGAAATTCTCGTGCATGCAAGACCATCATCGTGTTCCTCTCATCGAGACGAATCTGTAGACACCGACCACGCCGCAATCGGAGCTCAGACGAAGCTGTACGCGCCTCCAGAAGTTACGACGACCGAGCGCGTGGACTCAACGCGCCGCCACCGGAAATCGTCTCCGCCGTTCTCCGCCGACCAACTTTCCGGTAAGACGCCGCCGCCCTCCGCCGTCGTGACCGACACCGGTGACTCGCCGGTGACTCGGTCAACTCGGCCGAGTCAACTCAGCGAGTCAACTCGGTTGACTCGGTAAACCGGTTGGTTGACTGGTTTGACCGGTTTAAATTAATTTCGGTTCGGTTAAAGTAAACCGGTCGGTTATGTCAAATCAATTTCTGATCAAGGGTTGACCGGATTGACCTTTGACCAGCGAGTTGACTTTTTCGCAAACCTTGACCAATTCCGTTTTTAACCGTTCGAAAGGCGTTCTGACTCAGAATTTCGATCTGATTTCAGATATGGAGTCTATTTGAGCAGCTGGAGTTCATAGATACCACGTCTTCTTGTTGCTAAGGTGAGGGCTTCTCCGTTTAAATCCCGAACTAGTTTAGTACTACCATTATGGAAAGTTTAGTTTCGAAACATGATCCGTCTCTGTGAATCGAGTCTGTTTGAGAGTCTTGCTTGTTCATTATTGATATTGATTGTTAAACCGGAAATAAAATAATAGAGGATTCAACGGTTGATTGAAATGATTGATGTTAAGAACTGTTAAATATATATATATTTATATATGCTAGTCCATGTGTTGATGAGATTGCGGGGTGCAGAGGTGATGGCACTAGGCCGCATGTTTGAGAGATCACGGGGTACGGAGATATCTGTACTAGGCCGTGTGTTTAGCGGGGTACAGAGACGTTTGTACTAGGCTGTTTTGTTTGAGAGATCGCGGGGTACGGAGATATCTGTACTAGGCCGTGTGTTTAGCGGGGTACAGAGACGTTTGTACTAGGCCGCTTTGTTTGTGGAGATTGCGGGGGTACAGAGTGGACTACTGTACTTACGACGCTTGTAGAGTCATATATAATTATATCCTTATAAGGAAATGCGGTATGCTATTATCGCATTGGTTGTAGCATGTCTAGTCCACTAGACATATGTTGATTGTTTTGTGTGGTGTAATAGACGCCGTGTTTGTTTCATGCTAGAGCTAGGCCTACATTTTAGTAGTGCTATGAACTCAGTCAGTGGTTTGCGGTTTAGCATCCCCATACCTCACTGGGCGATTCCCCTGTCGCTCACCCCTCCTTCTTTCCCCTTTCAGGTGAGACCGATGGGCAGGAGTGATTATACCGGACCGGTGCTTTTGGGCTTTTACTACTATCGAGCTTTGGACTTCTATTCCTTTTATCGTTTTATCGCTTTTGGGCCTTTGGGCTCCTATCTATCGTTTATATTATCTCGTATTTCGGACTTTCGGTTTATGTCGTACTTTATATTTCGAATGTTATCGTTATTGGGCCCTTAGGCCTTGTGATATTGTATTGACTTTTATATTTATAAATGGAGATTTCATAAACTATTATTTATCGAATTGTTTTTATTATTTCGAAAGCGACGGGTGTCACAAAAACTGTCCGATCTTCAACAGCATTGGCGTTTAAAGATGAACTTAAGGCCAGAAAGCGTGTTTTGCGAAGGCTAGGGTAAGTATTTCCTAAATTTCTGTCATTTTAGTTTCTGAATATATCTTATGTAACCAAGTTAATGTCGTCTGGCTGTAATACTGTTGTTTGTTCTGTTGATAATGGTGTATAATTAATACGCTGTTTTAACACAGATACATCACAAGCGACAATGTTGTGGAGTTGAAGGGGAAAGTTGCATGTGAAATCAGTAGTGCAGAAGAATTGACACTAACGGAGCTAATGTTCAGTGGTGTCTTCAAGGAAGCAAAGGTGGAGGAGCTGGTTTCTCTCCTCTCTTGCTTTGTGTGGCGAGAGAGGCTCCCTGACGCAGCTAAACCCAGAGAAGAACTCGACTTACTCTTCATACAGTTACAAGACACAGCAAGGCGTGTAGCTGAAGTTCAGCTTGACTGCAAGGTATTCGCTAACACTCTTTTCCCTACTCATCCAAGAAGATTTGGGTCCCAAACTTTGTCTTTTTGTGACAATGTGGCAGGTCGATATCGATGTAGAGAGTTTTGTGCATTCGTTCAGACCGGATATAATGGAGGCGGTGTATGCGTGGGCAAAAGGCTCCAAGTTTTACGAGATCATGGAGATTGCTCGTGTTTTCGAAGGGAGCTTGATCAGAGCGATAAGGAGAATGGAGGAAGTTCTACAACAGCTCATCGTAGCTGCAAAATCCATAGGTGAAACACAGCTTGAGGCTAAACTTGAAGAAGCTGTTTCCAAGATCAAGAGAGACATTGTGTTCGCTGCATCTCTCTACTTGTGATGGCCATTTTGTTTATTTCTTGGCAACATTATTTACACCAAAGTACCGACAAGTTTTGTTTGTACCGTCATTCATTGTTCTTAAGACTTTATAATGTGTGCTAAAGAACTACACAAACCAAGAGAATTTTTTTAGTTTCATATTTTTTTATTGACCATGCTGATTGGTTTGATGTTGAACAAGAAAACGCTTACATCCAAGTGACTTGATAAGACCTGGAGACATAGTAAAACTTCAGTGCTATACACAGACATCTCATTTTTCAACTGTCTTACAATCTTTTATGCTCCTGCTTTCATTTTTCCTACGAGGCAAATGCGTTAAAACAGTGATATAATCATCTTGATCCAGCCATCGATGATGACCTGCCCTCTGTGTTCCCATTTTCGTCTGCATCAGTTTTGGGTTGCATCCTAACATTGACTGTGAGTTTGTTCTTGGGTGAAAGTTTCTTCACTTCTTCGGGTGTGTAGATAAATATCTTTCTCACCATTCCACAGAACTCACTGCATCACAAAACAGAAGACCAAAAAGATTATCCATAGGAAAAAATAAGTGCTGCTCAATATTTGTGAACACAAAAAAAAATTAGAGTTTTTAGACGATAAAGGCACTTACTTCCATGGATCGTCACCAACCATCATCATGTCATCTTCATCATCGGTGTAAACAACTTGCCATTTTTTGGTAGATTCTAAGAGTTCACCCTTGATGTCGAACATCTCTTCCAGCTTCTTGAACAGATCCTCGTAACACTCTGACCTTGTCAAGTCAACAGCTCTGCCTACTGCACTACCTTGCATGTGTACCTAAATCAAATTGCCAAAGCAATCAATACTGTCAATTTTAAGACAAGTTGTGAGCCCCCAAAAATATTGAGATACAGCGAACAATCCAAGAGGCTAGTAATCCACCTTTGTGCAGCTACGTATCTGCCTACTTTGCGATTTTTGAGGAGACCTCAGAGAGGATTTCTCATGATCGCCACTACCCGAAGGAAGATTAGCTTGGTTGATATTTAACGATTCAGATTGCTGACCAGAGTCAAACTCATTGGATGGGACAGGTTGATCAACAGCGACAGCACCGGACACAGAAGCAGCAGAGAAACATTCGTCCACATTCATATTTTCAACCAGCTCAAACCCAAAAAGCCTGCAGACATTTCCATTAGTTTGCTTCTTTTCAGTAGGAGACTCGTTGTTAAGCGCTGAAGCAAAGGATTCAGCTGCACCATCTGCATGAGTGGGCCAGAAGGCTGATCCAATGGATACTCCAAATGATTTGTTCCCACCAAGACCAAAGGCGGCGGTCTTGGCAGGAGGAGAGAATAACGGTACCGAGGAAGGATTGTCTGCCGGGGATTTCCACACACCATCTGCAGTAACTGAAGATAGCATCAATGAAAAGATAATGGAGCTGCCACAAGAAGAACAGTTCAGAAGAGAAAAGAACACAGAATACCAGGAGTAGATGGAGCGGTGGTTGGTGACAGCAAACCCGGAGGTCTCGGTCGTTTGTTCCTTTGTGGAGGAAGATGTGCAGAAGGAGTATTATTTGCAACTAGGGGCTCAAGTTCCCATGGAGAAACTCTTTCAGGACGAAACACAGATGAAGGCTCGTCCCATTGAACCTGAAACATTATCAGTTTGGTAACAAGCATGTTAATAGGATGCATCATTGATTCACTATATTATTTTCATTAAGAAATAAAATTTCACAACTTGCTCCACTGCAAAGTATAAATATTCCAACCTTCAGCGATCTCCATTCAGAATCATGCCAGACCGAAGATTTATTTTCCTGAACACCAACTATTGTGCCACTGAACCTGCAGCATTGTTCAAAAAATAATAAAAAAAAAGAACTTGGAAATATATTGCATTCAGCTTTATCAGCAAAAAGAAAACAAGAAAGTTAGATGTAGTTACCTTTTCTCGGGAGCTTCTTCACCCTCGAATCTCATCTTGAAACGCATGCCTACAGCCAGCTTCTGGTTCTTGGCTTCGAGATACCTATTGACGCTCACAATAAACTCTGACCTACTAGTTCTGATAATAGAAGATATGTCAGCCTGGATTTGCAGCCAAATGATTATCATCAAGCATATGCAAGCAACAGTAACTGAAAGGCATTACAAGATGCATATTTAGAAGAAAAAAGTGTCTGTTCCAGACAAGATACGTCTAAGATAGTAGAAGTTTAACTTTTATATATTAAGCTGACAATACAATGAGGTGGACTGATGAGTTTTGGACCATTAAAGTATTGTCAGAGTTTTTGTTTCCAGACCATGACTCGATTAAGCTTAAAGTAAGAAAAGAAAGACCTTGGCTTGTAGAAGACGGAAAAGATTGTTCCTGTTGTAATGGCATGAGCGGCAGTCGCAAGGACCCCAATATGCATGCTGTGACTTGAAATGACAGAGGAGGGGATATTAGTCTGTTGTCTCATGTGCCGCCTAACACCAACTCGGAGCTCTTCATTCTCACCCCTGAAAGGCATATACTATGTCACTTGCTCAAATATTTGAAGAAAATTAATATTACCAACAACAAATAAAATGATTAAGGAACTTGCCTTAAGAATATGAAAGCATCACCAGCAACCAGTTTCTTCGAGCTAACAAAAACACTCCACCCAGTTGTTAGCAAATGGCGCCTTGGCTGGCCTGGTAGTCGCGATCTCATGATATTTAAATAGTCGTAAAACAATAACATTGTTGCAAAATGTAGAGAGGTCCCAAAAGTTCTAAGTAGAAGTAGCATTGGCGTAAAGGAAATGAAATTGAAAAAACCATCTAATAATTCACCTCGGAAAATGTGCCTAAAATGCCATTCATTATTGTGCAAATCAGTTGCAACCAGTTCTTGCCATGGTGGTTGTTGGGACATATCCTAAAGAAGAGAAAGCAACGTATTAGAGAGAGAGAGAGAAAAGCAGGTGGAGTGGTTTCCAAAAAGCAACAAGGAACAATGGAAGCAAGTCTGACCAAGGGTGGAAGACAATCATCTGCGTGTCTCCGTAGCACAGAAAATCCACCATGTGTGCTTGTGTCCGAAGCAGTTAGTGTCTTGCAAAATGAATGCACTGTGCACTTTTCAGGTTCTTGAACAGGGGCGTCAGGGCTCATAGGTTCACTTTGCTGATGATCAAACAGAAAACGTAAATACAGAACCGTAATTAATGACATAACAAACCAATCTTTTAATGCTTATTAATAAACTTACATCCGCTTCTGGCAATAAGGTTATTTGCGCATATACTTCGTCAGTCTCGGGCTCCGCCTGAGCTTGCAAAGTGAAACACAAGACGGCTCAAAATTGTTAGCCAACACGTTTCACGAACAAAAGGTGAAGAAAATTCTATCAATAGCTATAATGAAATTCAGCCTACCCTTCGCTGGATATTGATCACTTTACAGAGAATCTTAGATGGGAGATTAAAGGAAGGCATCTGCTGTTCCAGACCTTGATGCATTGATGCCTCAAGCTGCATAAGGCAATTAAATGAATAACCGTGATAATAAGATAAGATGATCAAATGATCTTGTGAAATCAAAAACAGGCAGTACAACAAGACATGTTTTTTTTTTAAATTTTATTTTATTTTAAGGTAGAACGCATTAATTTGGAAGTGTTAATATGACATACAGAGTAAGAACATTCCAATTAATATAACCAGTTTTAGCAAAGAGCATGATACGGTACATGAGAGTGTCAAGTGATTCAAACAAATAACAAAAATACCTGCTCCATGTGACCTTCAGGGAAATAATAAACTCTTTCCCCTTCACGAGGTAGGGTTACAAGAGGTCCGGCACAAGCATGCCACAGCTCCCTACATAAAGCATCACTTAAAGCCCCTACAAACAAATGGATTGACGTCAAACACAAAGAGAAAAAAAAGAACGGTTATAGGATGCTACATCGTACCTCAAAGCAAAGCAAGTGCACTTATATTAACAAACTAACGCCAAGTTAAAAAAGAGCAAACACACTGATATAAACAAAAAAATAACCTCCAGGTTTTCCAGATGGATGATTGCTAGCTGCCATTTGAGAATCCGTTTAATTTTGGATACGTTTACCTGAGAAAAGAAAGAGAAACTATAATAAGATTGAAATGTATTTCTGAAGGAGAAAAGAAGATGGACCAATCCTCATCTAATTTGGACAAACAAAACTCTGATATATGTCATGATGATGCATCAACATTTAAACCCTTGCTTTAAATTTTACTGACAAAACTGTGGGCCATTTATGTAACTTTTTTTACTCTACATTGTGTCTAAAGCACACACCACAAGACTCAGATTCTCAGATTTCATTACCCGAAACACTCAAACAAAGGGGGGTAAAAGAAAGAACCATAAAAAGCAAAAGCAAGACAAGAACATATTTCAGTAATTAACTTCACATCTTGCAAGACCAAAACTGTCATTGTTAACTTCAGTGTACAAAGATTTCAACTCAGAACCTAAAATTATCACAGATAGAATCAAATCTGTGAGAAGAGAGCAAATCCAAAAAAAAAACAAGATCAGTATCGATTATTTATCTAGATTGACCCCCAGGATCAAATCCAGGTGCAATCGAGAAACTAAAACCCAAATCTGACTATGGATCTTCGAAAGTCTCCTCCTTTCCCAACATTAACTAAGCAACAAGCAGACCCAAGTGATAAAAATCGAACCTTTCCAAGATTCAACGATCTAGACAAAACCAAGAGCCAGCGAGCTAGGGTTCAAACAAAACCCAGATGAAAAGATTGAGAATCTAGAGGGGTATAGAAGTGGAATTGCTGTCAGAACAGGAGATGTAAGATTAAAAATAAAAAAAGCGTGTAAGTAAAGGTGTATACATACACCGTCAGTGTTTGGTTGAAGCCGACACGAACCCTCTGGCTATGGCTGCCTCTTTTTTCTCCAATGCTTCCTTTACTTTTCTTTATTTTTATTGTCTCTCTCTCTCTCTCGCGGTTGTTCAACCACATGTATGACATGCTCTCTAGTAGTCTCTTTACTTTGGCAAAGGGGCATTTCCTTCAGAAAATTAACCAAAATGAGTGAGCACATGATGTTAATTTATTTTTCGAAATTTCACAATTATGTGAAGTGATCTGTGTTATACTTTTTTTTCCTCAACTCCTTGTCTAAGTGTTCTCTTTTAACTCTTCTTTAATGTTGACTAGGTCCTTGTCCGCGCGTAGCGCGGATAGTATTTTGATTTTTTTTTCATATTTTTGTACTATTATGTCAATTGTTTATATTTTATAAAATGTTATGTTTTTACTGTAAATTTGGAATTAAAAATCTAATTTTCCCTTACTGTAAAGTAAGTTAATTTTTTTGAATCTTACCACAACACATTATACATGAAGAGAATATAGTTGGTCTTTATATACTTATTCGGTGTAATATTAAAAATTTTGATGGTTTGTTTAAATGGTTTTTAAATTATATATTTTACGATTGATTTTCGTGACTATATTCTATAATTGTCTAAAAAAAATTGTTTGTCCCATATAGACATCCATATAAATATGGACTTCTGATAAATTTGTTCATTGGGATATTTAGTTTCACTTTCAACTTTATTCTCTTTTTTTGGCATCCTCATGCTAGCTTGTGGGGCTAGCCAACTTGGTGCAAAAAAGTTTACAAAAGCTGATTGAGATGCGCGTGATCTGACACCTTTTGCTAGGCTATTCGTACGGAATTTTAAAGATCTAAAATATGAGTAATAGAAAGTTCAGAAAATTCTTTGGATACAGCCTGTATTTCGTCAAGCTCCGATTCCAACGCAGGCCAATCTTCCTCCTTTTGAATGAGTATAACCAGTTGTTCACAGTCGATTGAAAGACCATCTCTCTGTGTCCAAACTTCAGTATCACTTGCATTGCCCATAGCAAACCTTCAGCTTCCGCTTGCAGTGGTGATTTGGTGCGTGTATATCGGCTCTTGCTACAAACCTACGACACTATTAATGATTGTTTTTTTTGTAACACCGATACGACAAACTTATGTTTTATTTAACAAAACTCTTATTTTAATTTTGTATTAAAGAATCAATCATATTTTATATTATCCATAATTTTAGTAAATTTGCTTACTTGTCATGTTTTTATTAGGTTTTAGCTAAATCATTGATTTATTATTTATTTTTAGCTAAGTCACTAATTTATTAATTTAAAAATACCCTTAATTAATATTATATATATATATTAAAAATAAATTTTATTTTAGTAATATTAAATTTCTATTTTATATTAAAATTTAGTTAGTTTTTCTTATTTGTCATATTTTATTAGGTTTTAGACTTTTAGATAGGTTATTGATTTATTATTAATTTCTAACTGATTCGCTAATGTGTTAATAAAACAATACCCTTGATGAATTTATATATAATTAAAAATGAATATTATTTTAATCATATAAAATTTATATGTTATATGAATATTAAATAATTGATTCTAAAATAATATAATAAAATTATCAAAATTTTTAAAAATAAGATAATTCTTATATATATTTTGTTGCTATCTGAAAACAATATATTTATTATAAAAGTTAAAAAGATACAAAAAATTATAATTAAATATTATTCAAGAAAAAATACATTTATATAAAGATATTTTCTAAACTATTTCTAAGATATGAGTGTTTTAAAAAATTTAACACGGGATGTTTACAACACGGGATTATGCTTATGAGAGAGTGGCTCGGGAATGGGCTTCGAGATAGGTCGAATGGGCTCTGAAAATAGCTTGTTTTTTAACACAAGCCTAGTCCGGAAGACATGGCATCTTGGTTGGTTCACAATATTTTGCCCATGTGGCACGGCTTAGAAAGGAGGGATTTAGTCCCTTTTATATAGTAGGATTGTATATTCTTTTTTTTTTTTTGGTTTATCAGTATTTTTCGTTAGTTAATTTTTGATATAAAGCAACATTTTGGCTACCAAAATATTTATCTTTTATCGATGTTACTTTTTTGGGGTTCATAATCTCTCTATTATTAGTGGTATTTAGGAACACCTTACTGTTAAATGGACATCTAGTGCTTAGAATGGTTAATTGGAAATCTAAGATATTATTTAAATTTAAATGGTAAAACATACAAAATAATATATATATATATATATATATATATATATATATATATATATATATATATATTATATACACATTATATAAAAATATGATTTAAAATAATTAAGATTCATATTTTTTTTATTTCAAAATAGTGTTTATAGCATAATATATTAAATACTACTATAATTTATAAATAAGCTAATTATTACTCTATATGTTTCATTTTAATTATCATTCTAGGTTTATACACAAAGATTAATAAAACATATGATTTTGTATATTTCCAACATAAAAACACAGTTACCTATACATCTAACCATATTTTAACCAATAGAAAAATAAAGTAGAGAATCTTATTAATAAATTTTGTACTGAAACTCTAAAACGACATTTATTTTGAAACAGAGATTTTTCCTACAACGACAATTAAATCAAAACGGAAGGAGTATATTGTAATAATATTATTATTTCGTAAATGGTTTTTAAAATTATTGTCATGTTCTTAAGGGTTCAGCGTGTAGACATTACCTAAACGATCCTCTATAACATTTTTACAATAAACCAACATGTGAAAATACATTCTCCAAGCGATGCCTGAAGTAGAATCACTATAGTTTCTATACTTGGTTTCCGTAATGCACATAATAGATATTTAGAAAATTACAATTTCATATGAAGGGAAATGAGCATTTTATTCTCCAACTATTTGAAATCAGCAAATTTAATATTGAAATATTGTTCGCACGATTTTAATCCCAAAATTAAATGTTGACTTGGAAAATTAATGATAAAAGTGTTAGACGTTAAGTTATTAACGGGGCATTATAGAGACATTTGTTCTTCTGAAATTGAAATCCCTAAACACAGGTGATTTTCGACGAATGAATGTGACTTCCGGCGAGAGGAGACAAAATCCGGCAAGACATTAAGAAGAACAAGAATCGTTAACAAGAATCCAAAATTAAGGTAAGAAGATCATCGACTACCAAGAAGGCTTGTGCGAGTTCTATGATACCTTTGTCTCAGCCTAGTCGAATTGTTGAGTGTCCATCAGAGATGAAACTGGGTGTGTTCTCTTCACTGCTCGTAAGTAGTAATGATCAAGGTTACTCACACTTTTCTATTATTTTTAGGATGATGTACAGTATAACCTTTAAATTAATATTCTATAAATTAATATACACTAAAAATCTCAATAAAATAATATAATTTTATAGTCCCAAATTGAGTTTTTGGTTCAATTAGTATATCGATAAATTAATATCTCTATAAATTAATAAATAAATTATAGTTTTGGTGTAGTCTTAACATTATTAATTTATAGAGGTTTCAATGTATCTATCTAGCCTTGTGAGATAAACATATTACAAAAAGCTATCATCTTGTGTGAAAATAGGAACACATTTACTGTGGAAATCTGCTCAAGATTAGTGTTTAGTCTTCATTGTAGGGATGTCTTTGATGTTGGTGTGATATCATTCCGAAAATTTGACGGGAGTTGTAAAACGTACATCATCTTGCCATTAGTACTGGTGAAATTTGCTTGGTTCTATGTTGGATGGTACATGATTCCAGAACACTAATAGTTTTTCCTGTAAAAAAGTTAGTATGTACCACTAACTGTGGAATTCAATGTGGCCTACTTGTTTGATTCATTAACTTTTGTTGTTGTTGCTGTATGTATAGTCGATCTCATGAAACTGGAGAAACTGTACAACTAGGCAATTCGAGGATAGACATGTTCAAGGTACAATGAGGCTTGAAGTTGAAAATGGGGACGCATCGAAGCCACATAATCCGTATCTTGCACTGTCAAAGACGGCAATAATTTGTCTCTTGTTGAATACGAACTGATTAACGTTAATGATCAGCGATCTTCTTTAGTATGTTTTCGGATTTTGAAAAGTTAAGAATGCTTGGTTCTGATTTTCTTCTACTGTGAAGGTCTTTGATTTAGTAGGGATTGTATGACTGGTCCAGATATGCTTACTTGTAGGAATGCTTTATTTCTTTCACCCTAAAACTTCAAATCAAGATCTCGCCTTGGGAAATTATTTGAGTCTATGATAATGTGATTGTTCTTTTTAATTTGTGTTGATGTTTGAGACAATTGTAAGATTTTCATGATTTTAATGAAGTAAAGAACCTAGAATTAGCATAACTTATATAGTAGAGAGAGGCTTACAACACAATAAACAGGTTCTTGTTCCTACTATTACCCTCACTATAACAACACAATCTCTCATGTTTGAACACATGTATCCCATCAATGAAGGAACTAGGAACAAACAGAGAAAAAGTAATATTTTATCCACTTTGCATCGTTCATGGCTCGCATTTTCCCAATAGCTTTGATATAGTTTTTGGCAAGTGCGTATTTCACAATATCCAAAACGTTCAATGATGTATTTTGCCTCATTTAGCCGGAAATGCTCTTCGCTCGTCAGGAATCACCTGAGTTTATGGATTTCAAGTATCAGAAGAACAAATGCATACGAGCCGCCTAGGGTTAGGGTTTTGGCGACGCTCTTGGCGATCTGGATCTGTGAAGCAATCCCGAAAAAGCGGAAGAGGAGAGGGAGACTACCGTACACTCCTCTCTCTCTAACGGCATCCTGTAGTGCATACAGCGACGTTACTTTGTCTCAAATAGTTTTCCACCTCTTTGGTGCGGTTCGCGTGCTAGGAAAGGTCTCGTTTTGCTTTTGGCTGGTTTGATGAACCGTCTGGCTGGATCTTGTAGCAATGGAGACACATACCGTCCGGTGAGGAGGCAAAAACAAGGAGAGGAAGATGAAATCATTAGGGTTCCTGCCTTTGATAACTCGGACCTAATAGAAAAGTTCAAGCTCCCACTGGTTGGGAGGATGTTCCATTCCGACAGTAGAAGTGTAGAAGCGCTCTTGAAACACATGCCAAAACGGCGAATTTGGGACATTGAGAATAGAGTTCGAGGCATAAACCTAGGGAACAAAAAATTCCAATTCGACTTTGAAAATGAGGAAGATCTTGAAAGAGTTCTACAAAGACGTCCATGCCATTTCAATAAATGGAGCTTTTCTCTTGAAAGATGGATACCTACCATCAAAGAAGATTTCCCAAATACTTTGGCGTTCTGGGCAGAAGTGTCCGGTGTACCAAGCCATTATAAGAAGATTGAGACTTACCGCGCTGGGTGTTTATGATAAAGCGGATGTGGATGGCAGTAGGGTTCATGTTTTCATCAATCGGGATAACCCTCTAAAGTTCGAATGTAAGGTCGGTTTTAACAATGGAGATGTGGTGAAAGTTACAATCAAATATGAGGACCTCCACCATCATTGCTTCACGTGCAAACGTATCTCTCATGAAGAAGGGACCTGTCCTGAGCTTAATGAAGAACAAAGAGAATGCAACCGCGTCTTAAGAATCGAACAGAAAGAACTTGAAGAACGTGCAACATGGGAAGCCTTCTCACTCCCTCAACGACAGAGTCTACAAGACCCAGGGAAAAAATCTTACAACCGAGATACCGGAGTAATGGAACCTCGGAAGGACATACATAGATCGAGCTCATCACGAAGAGAGTGGAGCAATGATAAAGACTACTCTCGTGACTTGCATGGCAAGATCCAAGAAAGAAGATACTATCACTCTAAGAATGTCTGGAACAGACTGGATAATCCTAATACGTCAGAGTTTCCCCAAAATCAGGAGAGGTATCACCCATACCAGCATAGCTCTCACGTGGGATACAAAGAGAGGACCAGAGATACGGCCTCATCCTCTGAGTGGCGAATCAAGGACCCCAATAAAAAGAGACAGGAGCATAAAGCCGGGATTCTTGGAACAAATCAGAACAAGGAGATGGCAAGAGAAGATCACCTCCAGACTCACAGCGAACCATCTCTGATAACTATAGACGCTCGACTCATAGTCCCTACTACAAGGGTCGCTACTCTCGCTCCCCTCCCCCCAAAAATATGGAATGGAGACCAGTTATCAAAAACAGAGAAAGAGAGGAGGTAAGGGATGTGAGAAATAGAAGAATCGAGCTTACCAAAAACACAGACGCAGCAAGATATGTAGCTTTGAAAGGGAAGGATATCCTGGACTCCTCATCTTGAAAAGAGGTGACCCCGACAGTGATCCCTCCGACCCAAGCCCGAGAGGACAGTTCAGAGCTCCAAAGGGGCTCGAAGAATCATGAAGGGTCTCTGGGACAAAAACCACCTAAGGAACTAGGGGGAGAGCGTACAGACTTGATAAAAGAAAAAAGCATGGAAAAGGAAACCAATATGGCGTCGCCCACAGCTTCAGAAGTGGATAAAGAGGAGAATGAACTTAATAAAAGTATTGATGAATATGCTGATCTTTCTATGGATGCAGATATGGTGGAGGATGATGATCTCTTGGACGAGAATTTTGAAACCGTAGAGAATTTTGAAAGTCCAGATAATGAGAATACAGAAGAAGCTGAAAAGGAGGATGGCTCGTCTCTCCCAGAATACCCTGAAGAACAAAGAGTCATCAAGGCCGAGCTCATGTACGTTAATTCAGGGAAAGACTCACAAAGCTGGTATCAAAGATCGAAAAGAGAAGAATGAAGCTTCATATGCCATGTCTTTGGGGAAGAAGAGAGGATCGAGAAGCCCTGACCTCAGGGGTGCAGCAGCCTCACGGAAACTCGCAAACCGAGGGAGGATGTCTCCAAAGCCAAAACAGCTAAAGCCACCCCGGGAAGCTCTATTCCAGAACAGGAACGCAACAAAACTCCCTCGCCATGAGGTGTACCCTTTTCCGAACAAAAGCAGGAAACCAGTGACAAAAGCAGGTTCGATGGTGTCCCAGAAACCATCCAGTACTCATATATGAATGCAATAGCTTGGAACTGTCAGGGGGCTGGTGCGTACCTGACAAAGCAACATCTTTGGGAGTTGCATCGATGCTTTAAACCTCGCTTTCTTTTTCTTTCTGAAACTAAGAATAATTTTTATTTTTTGCAAGATTTTAAATTTGAATTTGGTTATGATAATTTGTTCACCATGGAGCCATTGGGGTGAAGCAGTGGACTTGCTTTGTCTATATGGATGATGCTGAAGTGAGCATTGAGTTTTCAAATAAAGAATGATTGATATTGCAGCAAAAATTGAAGGACATAAGGTTTTTATGACCTTTGTGTATGGTGATCCGGTTGTTGAATACCGCGAGATGGTGTGGGAGAGACTAATGCGAATCAGCCTAAGAAGATCAGGAGCATGGCTCATGCTGGGAGACTTTAATGAGATTACCAGTAACTTAGAGAAGAAAGGTGGGAGGAAACGTTCTGACTCGTCTTTCCTTGCCTTTCAAAATATGCTGGCGACATGTGGTATGATAGAGTTCCCACACACCGGAAACAAGCTTTCTTGGGCAGGTAGAACAAGATCCGAGAGGGTCCAATGCCGTCTAGACCGAGCTGTGGGGAACGAGGATTGGCATCATATTTTTTCCCACACTGATGTGGAGTACCTCTTGAGATGGGGATCAGATCATAGACCGATCTTAGTCCGTATAAAAACAAAAGAAACGACAGGAAGGAGAGGATTTAAGTTCGATAGAAGGTGGCTTGCGAAGGAGGGGTTTTTAGAGACAGTCAAACAAGGATGGGAGAATCATGAAACCAGCCAGCCTGTTCGGCTCTTTGATAAGATCAGCAAATGTCGTACAGCTATCTCTCGATAGAAGAGACGGAATCCATCAAAACAACTGGAATTGAAATGGAAGCTCTGTGAAGCATATAGAGAGATAGCTGTACGACATTTGCTGATCTTACGAGCCCTTGATGTTGTCTGTGATCAGACGTCGAGCCACAAAGGCTGATTGCGTTTCCGATATGAGATCAGGAAACACTTTTTTCAATCTCGAAGATAGGACTTTTGAGATTATCTTATAACTCACGTTACACAGGCTGATCGGGTGGAACTCTGTCATAGACGTGGGTCTATCCGTCTTTGGTATCAAGCAGATATTGAAGCAACAACTCGAACAAGCCCAAAATGACGATAATTTTTCAAGCGAGGAAGAACTGGAATTGAAATGGAAGCTCTGAGAAGCATATCGAGAAGAGGAATTGTTTTGGAAACAAAAACGTCGGGCCTTATGGCTAAGAGCATGAGATCGAAATACAATTTTTTTTCATGCTAAGACCAAGCAACGCCGAGCACGTAACCGGATTACAAAACTCCTAGACTCTATGGGCAATTGGATAGAAACCGAGGATGGACTGGAGCAACTGGCATCAGACTATTTTACTGATCTTTTTGTGGCTTCAGTTCCAGGAGACAAAGAAGAAGCTTTACGTTATATTACCGCGTCTGTTACCCATTATATGAGTATTTTCTTGACTGCGACGCCTACAAAAGCTGAAATCAAAGAAGCGGTCTTCGCGATAAACCCAAAGAAGGCACCGGGACCGGACGGTATGACTAGCCTCTTCTATCAAAGGTGCTGGAAGGTGATAGGGAAGGATATCATTAAAACAGTACTAGACTTTTTTGCGTCTGGAGAGCTAGATGAGCGCATGAATTATACCAATATCTGCTTGATACCAAAGACGGATAGACCCATGTCTATGACAGAGTTCCGCCCGATCAGCCTGTGTAACGTGAGTTATAAGATAATCTCAAAAGTCCTATCTTCGAGATTGAAAAAAGTGCTTCCTGATCTCATATCGGAAACGCAATCAGCCTTTGTGGCTCGACGTCTGATCACATACAACATCATGGTAGCTCAAGAGATGTTCCACGCTCTCCGTACGAACCAGAGCTGCCAAAATAAATACGTAGCCATCAAGACAAACATGAGCAAAGCAAACGACCGGGT
Source organism: Brassica napus (assembly GCF_020379485.1). Taxonomy (NCBI): domain Eukaryota; kingdom Viridiplantae; phylum Streptophyta; class Magnoliopsida; order Brassicales; family Brassicaceae; genus Brassica; species Brassica napus. Next base: position 19,333,025 of record NC_063434.1, on the reverse strand, counting down.
GGAATGGAGCTTTCTCAAAATTCTCAAGGGAAAAATGGGATTTGATCCCCGATGGATTCATTTGGTTATGCGGTGTGTTTCCTCGGTATCATACCAAGTTCTTATTAATGGAGAAGCTAAAGGGAACATAACACCTTCTTGTGGACTACGACAGGGTGATCCCTTATCGCCATTTCTATTTATTCTTTGCACGGAGGTTCTGATATCGCAGATCAAGCAAGCGAAACCAGAAAAGAAATTAAATGGAATGAAAATCGCACGAGCTTGCCCAGCTGTATCGCACTTACTGTTTGCGGACGATTCTCTTTTTTTTTCTGCAAAGCTGAAGTTGAAGAGTGCAAAGAGCTGATGCGCCTTATTGACATCTACGGACAAGCCTCAGGACAACAACTGAATAAAGAAAAATCTTCAGTTCTGGTCGGTTCTAAGGTCATAGCGTCCCTAAAAACTGACCTGAAAAGGTCGCTTGCTATTAATCAAGAAGGTGGAATGGGAATGTATCTCGACCTACCAGAAAATATTTGTGGCTCCAAAAAACAGGTGTTCAGCTTCGTTCAAGAACGATTAAACGATGGAGCAAATTCATGGTCTTCTAAACTCCTCTCCAAAGGTGGAAAAGAAGTTCAAATTAAGTCGATAGCCCAAGCAGTTCCTACATATGTTATGTCCTGCTACCTTCTACCTCACGGTATTATGCAGAAGCTGACGAGTGCAGTATCTCGATACTAGTGGAGTACTAAGCAAAATAATAAAGGTCTGCACTGGGTAGCATGGGATAAGATATGTATCCCACTTGAATGTGGTGGCTTAGGCTTCCGAGATTTCAGAGATTTCAATTTAGCTCTGCTAGCAAAACAAGTGTGGCGACTGCTTAAGTATCCAAATTCCTTACTTGCACGTGTTCTAAAAGGGCGATATTACCGTCATTCCAATCCTATGAGCGTGGACAATGCGAGTAATCCGTCCTATGGCTGGAAGAGTCTATTGGCCTCATGGCCAATCCTACAATAGGGCCTGAGGAAGAAGATAGGGAACGGGTATGATACAAATGTGTGGGAAGACTTATGGCTCCCGACCACGCCAGCTAGAGCAGCCTCTAGGAAGGATAACCATAGAGACTCTGATCTTCGGGTACATCATCTTATAGACTTTAATTCACAGACATGGAACATGGAGATGCTTAACGAGTTCGTTGATAATGGTGACATCCCGATAATCTCATCAATCCACATTAGCCGGACAGGTCGAAGGGATAGTTTTTGTTGGGACTTCTCAAAATCTGGGCTGTATACGGTAAAAACGGGTTACAATGTAGCTCGCGACCTGCGACTTTAACAAGCCTCCCCACCGATGTTTGAACCAAGCACTACTGGCCTTGAAAAAGCAGTGTGCAAGACTCAAGCGCCGAGAAAGCTAAAACACTTTCTATGGCAAGCTGTCTCTGGTTATATAGCGACTGCAGGCCAACTCAAAGCTCGTCACTGTACCAGAGACAGTTCATGCGTGCGTTGTGGAGCTGAGTATGAGTCTATTAATCACATGCTCTTTAAATGTCCGCCTGCTTTTCAAACTTGGGCCTTGTTCTCTGTTCCTACAGTTCCGGGTGTGTTCCCGTGCCAATCTCTCTATGCAAACATAGATTATTTACTATGGCGAGCAAAGGAATGAGGCGTCGACCCGCAAATGTTGGCTGGATTCCCATGGACTATATGGTACATATGGAAGGCTCGCAATGAAAAGGTCTTCAACAACAAGGACATTTCACCTTTAGACACCATGCATACAGAAAGTAAAGAAGCAGAGTGTTGGAGGATAGCTCAGAGTGCAGAGGAGATTTTGGAGACTGATTTGGGTTTTGAGGTAATGGATATGAATGGTCCCCCGCAGAGAAACGCTCAGGCCAGATGGAGATGCCACGCTTCCTGGATAAATGAAAGAGACATAACTGGAAGTGGCTTTGTGTTAATGGACGTTGACTTTCCAATGCTGTATGGAGCGAGGACCAATATATGCATCAAATCACCACTACAGGCGGAAGCTGAAGGTTTGCTATGGGCAATGTAAGAGATACTGAACTTTGGACGCAGAGAGATGGTATTTGAAACAGACTGTGATCAACTAGTAAAACTCATCCAAAAGAAAGAAGATTGGCCTGCTCTGGCCTCGAAACTCGATGAAATACAAGCTCTTTCCAAAGAATTTTCTGAAATATATGTTGCTTATATTCCTAGATCTTTGAATTTTCGTGCGGATAGCCTTGCAAAAGGTGCCCGATCACGTGCTTCTGATACAGCCTTTGTAAACCCTTTTGCACCAAGTTGGTTAGCCCCACAAGCTAACCTGAGGGTGACAAACTAGAAATGAAATGGCTCTTTCGATAGTTGGGGAATAAAATGTTCATTTTCCCTTCATATGAATGATAAATATTAGCTAACAGCGATCTAGAATCAAATGGCTTGGAGATGGTGATTGTAATACTCTTTTTTCCATCAGGTTACAATGGCTAGAAATACTTCAAACACTACCAAACATCTTCTTAAATTTGATGAAACTCGAACAGCTTCTTTGCAAGAGGTTCATGAGCTAGTAGTCAATCATTTCTCTGGTATTTTGGGCTCAGTTAAGGGAATCCATTTCCCTCAATTAACAGAGATCTTTCATGCTTTCATCTCGAAGAAATGTTTCTCTGCTCAACTAACTTCTCTACTTGTGCCAGTTACAACCGAGTCCATAAAAATAGTCTTTTTAAAATGACCCAAAGAAAAACCCTGGTTCTGATGGTTCCCGGTTGAGTTTTTCAAGGCAAGTTGACAATTCATAGGTGCATATTTCACCCGAGAAATCCTTATGTTCTTTAGACCACTTAATGCCATCCGCTCTTAATGTAACATCTTTGGTTCTACTTCAAAATAGACCATGAGCTGGGGAGATTCAGGAATAATTATGTCAAACATCAAGTATTAACGCAATATACAAGCTCATCTTCTGTTTAATAACGGCGAGACTAAAGGCGATCTTTCCAGATCTCATTTTGCCCAACCAGGCGGCCTTTGTCAATGATTGATTTCTATTGGAAAATGTTCTTCTAGCTTCAGAAGTTCTCGAGGGATATTACAGAGGCAATATTATTACAGAGGCAATATCCACAGTAGAATCACACTAAAGGTAGATATCTCTATAGCCTTTGATTCTGTCGGGTGTAATTTCCTTCTACCTACTCTTCAGGCTTATAAAGTTCCAACGGTATTTATTGAGAAGATTGGAGCTTGTGTGTATACACCTACGTTCTCAGTGAGTATTAACTAGGTTACTTCCGGAAACTTCAAAGGAACTCAAGATTGCAGCAAGGTGGCCCCCTTTCACCAGTTCTCTTTGTGATGATAATGAATGTTTTGTCCCATATGCTAAATAAGACAACTGGTAACTGGAGTAGTCAACTATCATCTGGGCGGCAAAGAACTCAAGCTTGCGTATGTTTACCGATGACTTGTTGATACCTTTGGAAGGTTTTGAATCATCTTTCTGGGGAGTTCTTCAAGTCCTTACAGAGTTCAAGCATATTTTTGGGCTTGGAATGAATATTCAAAAGACCTCCATGTTATGTTCCGGTCGCAGCAAACTGATGTTGGATCAGTGCAATCAAGATTCATTCTATCGCCATCTCCTCTCTGTATACTTTACTTGGAAATGCCACTTTGCTCCAAGCATTTAGCATTAGAAGATGTGATCCCTTGATTCCACTAATAACTAGAAGACTGAACTCTTAGACTAGTCGGCTCTTGAGTATGGCTTGTAGGCTAACTCTTTTTTATTCAGTCATTTCAGGCCTTGTGGGCTTCAAGCCCAGTTCTTTCTTGCTCTTTAAACGAGTAATAAAAAGATAAATATTCTATCGAGTTTTTTTTTGTGGAATGGTACTTCAAGCAACCCATCGGAGACAAAAATTTCTTGGATGATTATTGTTTTCCAAAGAAAAAAGGCGGATTGGAAATGAGGAATTTTAGAGTCCTAGCTCTTTATGTTAGGGTTGGATAGAATTAAGTACATGTCTTACTCTCCTTTGGGCACTTAATGAGAAGAGCTAGAGGTTCTATTGGGATTTTAAGAAGTTATTAGAGCTAAAACCAGAAGCCTTGAAGTTGCTGACTTGTCAAATTGGAAATGGAAATTCAACCTTCTTTTGGTGGGATCCATGGACTCCATTTGGTACTTTCTACAGCTACATTGGTGCTGAAGGAAAAAGTATGTTAGACATACCTTTTTGTTTTTACTGTTTCTGATTTGAGACAAGGAAATGGTTGGATACTACAATGGGCAAGATCAGATATACAGCTTCAGCTACTTGCTTACATGTCTACTTTGGTTTTCTCATCAAATCCAAACACTTATCAATGGAAAATCTAATCAAAAGAACTTCATATCCAAGCGTTTTGAACCTTGTTGTCCTTGGGCTTCACTTGCCTGGAATAAAGCCATTATACCTAAGCATGCAACTACAATTATATATATATATATAGTGGAAATCTAATTTTTTGTTTTGCTTTTAAAATTCACTAAATTGCTGAAAAATTACATATATATATGTATATATATATATATATATATATATATATTTGTTTTTGAAAAAAATCTTTCTTTTTAAATTCAAAAGTTTGATACAAATGATTCACACTTGTAACCAAAGAAAATAAGATTGCATGGTGAAACATTCATATAATGCAGAATATTTGAAATCGGGTGATGAGGCCAAGGATTATGGTACTAGTGTTTAAGACCATGACCACGACCTTGTTTACCTTTTCCTACCTCTGTCCATTCAAACTTTGCTGCTTTAAGTGAATGTTTTATGAGTCAACTTCCTCGAGTTCTATGGAGGAAGTGTCCATCCAAGACGAAAGACGAAATTGGAACATGTATAAAAAGTGGAAGGGAGGAGGCAAATACCTCATCCAAGGGTAAGTTACCAGCAGGAAAGGAGGTGACAGAGACAAGGCGTCTGGCGTCAGAGGAGGCTATCTCTTTGGCAGATTCCTCAAACGATTCAATGGCATTAATCCACCACTTCTCTAACGGCAGGAGCATCTACTTTGTTTCTATAGGAGTAGCAGATAACGTACCTTTGTTTAGGAGAGTATTGAGCTGAGTGTAACACTTGTTGAGCAACATAAGCTGATAATGTAGCAGTCAACTCGACTGAGAATTAATATAGATAGTTACTGAATGGCGCTCAACACAAGCTGATAATGTAGCAGTCTCCAATAGAAGTAGTATCTAACCAATACTTTCTAGTCAACATTGGTTCTCTAATACATGAAGCAACCCGATCAATGCCTTCAATAGAAATAGCTGAAAAGGGATTTTCTTAAGGGTCAACTAGATTGGAATTTTCTTGATTTCAGGAAGTGAGATTGTTTATGAAGAGTTCCAAGGAGAAACAAATATCAAGCTGTCATTTCTATATCAGATTCTTCGCACTAGCACCCATTTCCTAGTATTTGAATATCTGAATAGGGTGAACCACTCCGTGGATATCTTGGGCTTGCAGAAATGAATGGATCAGAAAGAGGTAAGAAGATTCACCAACCTATTTAGTGGAAATCTCACACTTATTTCCCCAAATTCGGGAAGCAACTCCATTGATTAACCCTCCAGGCAGTGTTGAGCAGTTCTTGAACTGCCCAACAACGAATTCGCATTGATGATTTAATCCTTTTAGAAGAATATATGGCGTAATGCATACCATTGGAGTTTCATCTTTTAGTAGGTGGGAGTGGTGACCTACAGAGATTGCATTTGGGGCCGCATCTTCGCTGTCCATGGTACTCGCTTGAGATATCACGAAGATCATATTCTAATACAAAAGCTGGAGTTGAGGAATCTGCCAAGCTTGCAGCCTGATGGGAAGACATGTAAGCTCTTTGCTTACGAGACTTTCTGGAAGGATCAATCATCAAAGCCGGACATTCTTCAGACATAGACAATTTTGAATTACCAGTATCAGGAAGAGAATCCATCGGAACCTGTCTGACGGTGGGGCCCCTGAAGATAAGCTGTGATGCCCAAGCTCCAAGATGCGGTTGAGAGGCTTGGCGTGACCGCCCTTCGACATCCAAGGCCTCATTTCCAAATAAAATCTCATATATCGACTTTGGAGATGGGTAAATCTTGGACACTAGTAAAAATCTACCGCATAGCCACTAAAGTGCCACTACAAAATCGTGGCTAAAAAATAAAAGCCACGCTATCGCCACGTTTTAAGGACGAGGCGAAATAAGCCACGGTAAATCTAAATAAAGCCACGGTGTAGTCACGAAAAAGAGCGTGGTTATATTAGCCACAAAAAGCAACGAAGTATTCGTGGAAACAAATATAGCCACAAATTTGCCACTAAGAAAAGAGTGGCCAGGTTTTGTTTTTTTGTGCCGACATCAAAAAGTTATTGCTACGTCAAATTGTTTGACGAAAAGAGATACAGCCACGGTTTTTTCATGGCTATCTCGTGGCTATATGTACTTTATTCAGTCCGGGGCAGAGAAAGATTCGATTGGGCTGTGATATTTTAAAAAAGCCGCGGATTGTTCGTAGCTAAAGAGTGGCTACTTTGTAACATATATACACTACACAACCGTAACATTCAGAACTTTTGTTCTTCACTCAAATTTTCTAAACAAAATGTCTTTCTACTTTCAGTCTAGAGAATGGATGGATCAAAGGATTGATCCTGGGAGTAATTGCGTTTCAGAAACATTTCTCGGAGGTATTGACGCATTTATTCAATATGCGTGTAATCAAGCTGATTACAAAGAAAGAGAAACTTTATTGTGTCCGTGTGCTCGATGCAAAAATGTGAAGCAACGAGAAGCAAGAGTTGTCACAAGACATCTATTCTTATACGGTTTTAAGGGAAATTATTATGTTTGGACGAGTCATGGAGAGAAATTCTACGATGTTGGTGAGAGTTCCGGGGCGAATCATTCGACGGGTGAAGAAGAAATGTGAGAGAATCCTACTTAGAATGCTTATGAAGATCACCATCAGAATATTCCAGAAGTACAAGAAGACATTGCGCCACCTTACATGCTGGAATCTATAGAAGAGATGGGCATAGCGGAACCATATCATGATAGTGTTTTTGAAGCATTTGAAGCAGCCACTCAACCTCTCTACGAAGGATGTGCAGAGGGAATATCTCAGTTGTCTCTTGCTTCACGGATGATCTCTTGCTTCGCGGATGATGAAAGTGAAGACATATTATAATCTACCAGAAGCTTGTGTAGATGAGATATCTGAAGTATTTAAAAACATACTTCCACAGCCAAATAAAGCTCCAGCAACATATTATAAGACAAAGAAACTGACACGAGTGCTTGGGTTACCCGTACAGAAGATTGACGTTTGCGTGAAGAATTGTATGTTATTTTGGAAAGGAGAAGATGCGAAGTTGGTCAGTTGTCGGTTTTGTGGAGAAGATCGCTATTACCCGAAGAATGGAAAAGGTAATAACAAACCAAAAAAGAGAATGTTTTACCTGCCAATTGCAGATCGTCTGAAGCGTCTATACCAACTCGAGGCGACAGCTTCCAATATGCGGTGGCATAAGGAACATGTGACTCCGGAAGGAGAAATACATCACCATCTGATGCCATAGCGTGGAAATACTTTAATGAGTTATATCCTAGTTTTGCTGCTGAAAGCCGGAATATTTATCTATGCTTATCAACAGATGAGTTTAATCCGATTGGTATGAATGGCGAAGCACATTCCCTTTGGCCCGTTATTGTAAGTCCATTCAATTTGCCTCCGGGAATGTGTATGAAAAGAGAATTCTTTTACCTTTCGGTGCTAATTCTGGGGCCCAAACATCCAACAAAAAGATTAGATATTTACCTTTAGCCTTTGATTGAAGAATTACATAGTTTATGGAAGGATGGTGTGGAGGCATATGATATTTCAAGGTAAGAAAGATTCATAATGCGAGCAGTGTTGATGTGGACGATAAGCGATTTTCCAGCGTATGGGATGCTTTCAGGTTGGACGACGCATGGTCGGTTGGCGTGCCCATATTGTCAAGATGAGACAGGTGCGTTCTGGTTACGTAATGGACGAAAAAATAGTTGGTTTGATTGCCACAGAAGGTTTTTAGATGAAGATCATCCTTACAGGAAAAACACTCAAGCATTTACACGGGGAAAAACAGTTCTAGATCCTCCTCCACCATGGTTGACCAGAGAAGAAATATTGCGTAAGAGGATAAATAATATAGAAGGTTTATCAAAGTCCGTTGAATGTGGAGGGAATGGACATGATAATCCATCCAAGACAATATCTGAATACAGAGTTACTTACAATTGGGTATCTCTGTCAAAAAGGATGTAGGTTGCTCACAAGGGCAAGAGGCTTCTTCTCCAAGCAAAATCGATGGAATTGATGGCGAGGAAAGAGGCTCCTTTGTGTATTGAATGCTTCTGTTGGAGATGACGACGGGTCTTATGGGGTATCTCCGCCGTGACTGAGATGACGGAGATGAAAAATGGTGAGGAGGTGAGAGTAATTGTTAGATCTCGCTGTGAGAAGTTAGGTGGCGGAAAGAACAGCGGCTAGTCTCCGACTGAACAACCAAAAAAAAAAGACGGTGGCTAGGGTTATGAGAGCTAAGATTTATTCTTTAATCCCTAAGTTAAACTAAAAAATTAACAAATGTAGTGCTTTTTCTTCTCTTCATCGACGGTAAACATGTGACATCTCCACTACATAAATTAGCTTTTTACAAAAAATATAATGCAATAAAAATTTCAGCAATAATGGTAGACAAAATATCCATATAGGCTCCAAGAGTTTCTCTTCCAAAATTAAGAAAAGTTGTATTCCAAACATTTTCCAAAGACCAATGTTATTTTATTTAGGTAATACATAATCAATAGTTTCATACAAACATTATATCAAATTATTGTTAGTAGGTCAAAACATGTAGATGGAAAATGAAATCGAAAACCACAACAGAGATGGTTTAGCGGTAGATTGACTTTGGAAAGATATGGATTTGAAACATCTTATTAAGACCATTCATACATCATTACATTTATTAATAATCATAGCAATATATGTTTTTATCATGTGTGACTAAAAAAACAATCTTTCCCTTTTAGAAAACCATATGTTTGGATTTAAACATAAAATTTTATCAATAAAATTGAATATTATGATATCAAAATCTTTTATTTGTCGTAAAACACTACTAATATATATAATTAAAATGTCATAGCTACTTTTTAAAAATTATAAATATTGCTTTTTAAATCTTATAAATAAATTGTGAAATTTGTTTTAAATTTTTGTACTGATAATATTCATTATTATTTGCAAAAACAATTCGTGATTTGTTACTTTAAAAAAAGCAACAACAGAGAAACTCAATAATACAATTTATTTTTGGGAAAATGCCACAAATACCACATTCATAGTATCACTTTTCATGTCTACACTAATCACTTTTACCTTCACTTTTAATGAAGGGTAAAAGCCACTTATACCCACAAGGTTAATTAATTTAGACCTAATGTTTAGAGTTGCGGGGTGGAGTAGACTTTTTGGAATATAGAATTTAGGATTCTAATAAATAAATACTTTTGATTTTTTTAAATAGTTTCAAACATAATTTTCTGATTTCAAAAAGAAAATTTTCGATTCTAATAACTAAATACTTAAAAAATATTAAAAAAATTAAAAATAGTTTCAAACAAAATTTTCGATCTTCAAAAAAAAATTTTGAAAAAAGAAATTCAAAAAAAATCATAAAAAAGTTTGATTTTGGAAAAGAATAATTCGAAAACATAAAAAAAAAAATTTTATTTTTTATTTAAATAATGATTTATTATATATAGAGAAAACAAGGGTATAAAAGTTTTTTGTCACTTAATGAAGAAGGTATTTTTGAAAATGTCTCTTTAATAGTGGTCAAGATGAAAAGTGGTACCATCAAAGTAGTAAACATGAAATTTCCCCTTTATTTTTGTAAGATTAGGCATCTTTTAGTTATAATCTCATAACTAAACAAAAATGTAAACATATAGGACCTATTAATACTAGACCAGAAAACACTTATAATAAACTTCATCTGTTTTTAATATTTTGCGTTTTAGAAGAATTTATTTTTTTGGGAAAATTTCATGTTTACCACTTTCATAGTAGCACTTTTTATCTTTACCACCACTAGATGGACATTTTCAAAAATACATTCTCCATTAAGTGGCAAAAGACTCCTATACACTTGTTCTCTATATATATATATATAATAAATCATTATTTAAATAAAATAAAATAAATAAAAAATAAAAAATATTTTTTTGATGTTTTCGAATTATACTTTTTCAAATTCGGACTTTTTTATAATTTTTTTTCGAATTTTTTTCGATTTTTTTTTCAAATTTTCTTTTTGAAAATCAAAAATTATGTTTGAAACTATTTTCTAAATTTTTTTATATTTTTTAAGTATTTTTTAATATAGTTATTAGAATCCTAAATTTCATATTCCAAAAATCTACCACACCCATCAACTCTAAACCCTAAGTCTAGATTAGTTAAGGGTATACGTGTTTTCTACCCTTCATTAAAAGTTAGGGTAAAAGTGATTAGTATATACATGAAATGTGGTACTATGAATGTGGTATTTGTGGTAATTTTCCGTATTTTTTTTCAAATTAGATAATGTTTCAGTTTTTAATATAAAGTTTATTAACTTTTATGTTATATGATGATTTGATATTATAAATTTATTTTCTTATTGTTTGAGTTGTTGTTAGGCGAACAATCAATGATATTTTGTATAAAAAATAAAATATTTTTTTTTGTATGAACAGTTTTAGAAGGTCATTTATTAAAACCAAAAGACATACGCAAAATAAATTTTGATTATATTTATATTTTGATTTAGCATAATTATATATAATCCTTCCTCCATTTTTTATGTTTGACGTTTTAGAGGATTTTTTTATTACACATTAGATGACATCTTTAATTTTTATCTAAAATTTATTAACAGTCAGTATTATTGTTTGGGTATAACAAGGCACGACAAGAATAGTAGGGATCGAAAAAGACACTTTCCCCCTGTTTTATTATTTATTGAATTATGGTTAGATAAAAAATTATTAATAATTTATTAAAGGTTTTTCCCATTTGACTTTTCTTGGTTAGGTTTTTAACAAGGCAGCATCTCACGCGCATAATATACATTAAAGGGAAATGTTATGAATATTGTGTTGATGCATATTATAAGTTTATAACGAGTCTTAGATGTACTTATTCTCCAAGCTTTACTTATTTTTCAAGTTAGACTTTGTTTCCAAACTATTGTAATCCTATATAAAATACTCATTACTCATAGAATAAAACACACCAGTATCTCTTTTTTCTTCTTTACTATAACAAAGTAGATGATAACGACTGAATTATTTATACTAATGTTTATCCATTAAATGATTTTAACATTTTGCAACACTACAAATTTTATCGATTGTAAAATGACGAATACTGATGTTAGTCTCTTACATATATCATCGTCGTTGAAAATTTAACGTATTAAAATTCATTTTAGTTATTTTTAAGACTTCATATGCACAAAATAGAATTAAATTGTACGATTAACACAAATCAGAAAATCAAGATAGGCAATATCAATTTTAAAATGACAAAAGAAGATTAGGTTTTCTGCTATCGATTTGTTTACTATTGACTCTGAATAAGTGATTTAATTTTCTACCTCTATAAAATCGTGCTTATGTTCTCATTTCTGTGTTAGTGATATGAGTTTTTTTCTTTTTAAATTTCTTATGTGAATTCGGTGAATTACATAAGTGTCAATTTAAGAAGATGGACACCTGTAAAAGTTAGTTCCACTCCAGATACATATCTAAGAATTAAAATTTTGAAGAAAATTACCGGTAAACTCTATTCAGAGGTTAGTTTTCAAATTTAATATATCAAGCTGTTATCAAATATAAGTGCAAACTCAAAATATAAATGTATGTTTAGTATATATTCACCTATTCGGTTTAAAAATTATCTATTTTTTGAACAATAAAACAAATTACTTATTTTATTAACCTACGTTTTTGAGGTTTAGTTACTTAAGAGTATATCGATAATATATATATATATATATATATATATATAAACTATGTATAAACTAAGACTTTCAACTCTAGCTATATATTATATATAAGTGCACTGAAGGTTAACTATATCAATCTACAACTCAATGTGATTGGCTTCAGAGCTGTTTGATTTATTAAATGATAAACAAGAAAAGTTATAGTAAATAGTTCAAATCTCTCATTTTTACAATTATAACAGCTAGATAAGGTATTAGGGAGAAACAAAAATGAGAAGAACAATTAAATCTCTCATTCTTCGAACAAACTCAAAAAGAGGTGATCGAAATCTTGTCATGATATTTCACTAAAAAAAATTTAGGAATAAAAATCAAGACTAAAATATTTAATCTGAATGAAATAATATATATATAGTGCTTCCAATATTTAAAATCATTTCGATTTGAAGAAAGTGTATCTCTGGGATTATGAGGATCAAATAACATATTAAAAACGACCTATTTAAAAAAATATTTTGTATCGATAAAAATATATACATTAGCGTATGCACATAAATCAAAACCAAGACATTTCATTTATTTACGGTCATGTTTCTGGTAATTAAATCAAAACAAACATTTTATTTACTTTATGTGGGAACCGGAATTCACACCGTCGAGATTTGTTAATTGGAGGAAAGCCAAGATAACCTAGCCTTCCCTGAAGGTCCCGGTTATCTGCTGGGCCACGCACAACACAATCAATATGAAAGAGTCGAAAGTAATAAATCGTAAAAGAGCGAAAAGAGAACAAAGAGGTCTTATTTCCGAATTCGCGTTTGAGCGTGAACAACAGGTAAGATCCTAGGCTTCGAGAGCTGTCGGTACGTTCGCTAGTCTAGCCACCTAAGTTCTAACATAGTAGAGTCGCAGCTCGATAGTAAAAACGGAAAAATACCTAAATTGCTCTAAGTATTAAGTTTTCTCTTTAAAAGCTCCCAAAAAGCTCTCCCTTGCTCCTCGCCTTAAGCCCTCCTTATATACTCTCTCTAGGTCGGTTTGCACCTTTTCCTGGGCCGGATTCGTCGCGAGATGGGCTTTTCCATTTTTCGTCACCCTTTATGATTATCTTCGAAAACTTGACATTTATCTTTTCCTGTGAATAAAAAATAGACCCACATATCAGCCTTGGGCTCAATCCTGTTCTAAAATCGTAAGTGGGCCGTTTAGCCGCGGTTCAGGCCCTTTTTGGGCTGTTTTGGGACTTGGACGTTTTTACAATTTTTCCTAAGAAACAGCCGTTGGTTTTTCCGAAAGGATTCCAATTCCCCGTATAGTTAAGGCAACTGGTGTTTAAACTAACCATAACCGTTTTATACAGCAGGCAGGAATCCGTTTCGACGACCAAGTTTTTATAACTTTTCTCGAAGTCTTTCTTTGATAACCCTATACGAGACAAGACATGGGTATTGCGTCCAAGGGCCCGTGGATTGTGTTACGGGAACTTAGACGAGGATGCACGGTTTCGGGACAGGAGATCGGTCCTCGCCCATTGGCGAGGTGACCTCGGTGCAGGTCATCCTCGCCCATGGGCGAGGTGACCTCGGTGCGGGTCGTCCTCGCCCATGGGCGAGGTGACCTCGGTGTGGGTCGTCCTTGGCCATGGGAAAGATGACCCGTGTTGAGACGGTCATCCCCCTAGGGCGAGGTGGTCGGTCCTTGCTTACGATTGAGACCTCATCCAGACTGATCCTCTTCTCGACACTCGGTTCGCATCCACGAAAAAAATGTTTTTTACTTGATTAACCGTTTTCCGGGAATGTCTAATTTTCAAGGATCGATCGAGAGTTGTTTTTCCGAGAACTTTAAGGCATTGATTCCGTCGTGACCGGTTTTGACCCCAACACTTTATATGGTATATAATTAAAATTTAGTGATATTGACATGTGCTTTCAAAGCGCGGGATTTGTTTCTTTTTAAAAATTCTGTCAAATTTTGTTTATTATAAGATTATGTATTTTATATAAGATAATCTAATCTATTAACAATTTTGTTGATTTTTTAATGTTTTAAAATATACTTATTTGTACTCATAGAAATTGTTTATGAGTTCAAAATTTACAAAATTTTATTCTTAGTAATTGTTATGTAATTTATCTGGTATTACTAATTTTAATTATATTACTTTGTTTAATTCTTAAATCTAACCTATAAACTTTCAACATAACTAAGCTTTTTAGTTGATAGTGAAAAAAAAAATTCTACACAAATGAGCTTCTGGGTTAAAGTTGGGTTTGCATGTAATTACGGCCCAAATAAACTTATGTTTGACTTTATGACCATTCCGTTTAAACAAAAAAACAGAATGTAACGTTTTAAAAAAAAATTCTCTTGATATTTTTCTGGAACTCATGGGTCATGTTTTTCTTAGAGATCTATCACGAATTTGCGTGGAATACTTCCCTTATAAATTTTACCTTGGCAAATCAGCTGCTTTATTGTAGTGCGTACAGTCGACATATGTAAATACATAAAAATCAGCTATCATAATCATCATTACCTTTTGGGGTCAGCACAAAAATTTATCGTTGATATTAGTGATAAGTCAAAGTATCATGTTCCAATGTATTATCACTATTATGTAAAATCCAATCAAACAACATACTGAAAGCTAAGGACTATTGCAAGTTGCTAAATGAGCATCACAGATTCACTAAACATCTTAATCGTAGAAGAAAAAATGAAGATTGTATAAAATTTTCTTTAATTATGTACATATAAACATCAAACGCATGGTAAACAATTAGAAAGATTAGATTAGTAACACTCCATATACGGGCAATATATGATATATGGAGTTACTTTGGGAGTAATTCATTAACTGTACATTTTATTGGAGAATATCATAATCCCGTAAATAAAAATATGATTCATTAGGGTTCCAGAAGATTTGATGTCTCTATGTTCTTATAGACATACTTTAAAGATGGGATATTCACTGTTAAATTCGCTCGTAAAGAAAATATTACTATACAAATAATAAAATTCGCACTTCACAAACTCAAGAGCGGCAGGAAAATTGTAGAAAGGCATCTCAAATTATGAAACCCACTTCTTGTAATAACTCCAGAGTTGAAGAACTGTATTGAGTGGAAGATTGTACCAATGCCATAAAAATGGGAAACAACTTGATGAAACATTTTAACCACTACTGAGTAAAGTACCGTTAAATATAGAGAAACTATTGATACATAGTGTCTAAAGGGAGGAGGAGCCAATCTTTAACACAAAACATGTTTCAGACATGTTTCCTACTATTAGATTGTGTCCAAATTGAGAACATCATTGAAGACAAATGACAAATCCATCACTTTTCATCGTGTTCCTCTTTTTTTTTTCTCTCTCTCTTTTTTAAATTACGGAGATTACTTTTGTGGGAAAGAAAATGTTGGTGTTGTGTTTCCTGTTTGTGTACTGTGACAATGATTCCGTAATATTTTAGTGTTAAACATTCGATGTATTTTTATCCTTATACCATTCCCATACAAATTTAGTCCAGTTAAAACTTTAATAAGTTTGGTTACCTAGAATGGAGAAAAATTAGATTCCTAGATTTGCTTAGCCTTTAGGCTAGGTCGACTTGTATGGTCATACAGTCTGAAAATTAATGAGAGTAAAAGATAGTCTTACGGTCGAATTATTTTGGCTTTCATAAAAAATAAAAATACAAGATATATTCAATTATACAGCGATATAAGTATATGTAATTTGTTAAACAAACATAAAATACAAATGGGCATAGTTGTTAAACTGTAAATTTTATCTATCAGTAAAGAACAGTTTACCAAAAACAAGTGGAAATCAAGTTTGTAAAAACACAGAGCTTCAAAATCAAACGGAGTTTAGGAGTAGAAATGGTGGCTTTGTCGGAATTAACCCACAACTGTTTACATCATATCACACGAATCGCACAAATGAGACTTAATGGCTGGTAGCCTAATGAATATATACAATTTCTAATCACTTTCTCTCTTGCACCGACTATCTAGTTTGATGAGCTGTAATTATTTTGATGTCTATATATGGCCATTCGAAGTTCCAAGACCCTAGACTGAACATCCGAGCACACATCCTCATTATATGCAATTCAAAGCTTGCTAACAGAAACTATATTAAAAAGTTAATTTGCTTTGGAACAAGACCAAATATCACATGAAACCACCAAACATCCTCATTAATTTTCTTTTATCGTTCACATGGATCCAGATCACTCAGTTTAGTTTACAAAGTCAATATGAGTCTGTAAAAGTTGATGACAAAAAAAAAATATATATACCTTTTGTATATACATATTAGTCATGAAATAATAATACAAATATATTTTAATAATTTGCTCATAATTGTATTCATATAACATGAAATTTATATGTTGTGTTAATATACATATTATATATATCATGTACATATAGAGATGTCAGTGAGAGAAAATAGATATATCCTGCTTTTCTAATTTCTTATTTATTCATAAGAGGTTGTTTTTTTAACAGCATTCATAAGAGTAACAGTGTAACTTTTAAATATGATCTTCTACCTTTCGGTAAAAAAATCATGTTAACGACTAATTTTAAGCACTTATATGGTGTTACCAAACTCGATTTAATTAAATATGATAACTTTAATCCTAAAAGTTGTTTTGGATTTCTATTTAACATAATAATCTAACATGTATAAAACACGTTATGGAAAACAAAGAGGAGGCAATGTCATATTGAGCTTCTAGAAAAAAAGAGTACAAGGAGAGAGGTGGACTACAAAAGCAAAGGATTAACATAATAATGTATTCATATTAATTATATGCTGGATATGTATGATATGTATTGCACTACACATTATGCATTAAGCTAAATTTTCTCATCCCCCACCACATTAGAGTTGTTGTTTCTCAAAGACTTAATGTTCCAACGAGACCAAAAGAGATAGCTAATAAAGTTCAGTAGACTAAGAACCGCTAAAAGCCAGTAAAACAGATCGAGTCTGTCCTTGTTCAGATCGTTCTCCCCGAGCCACCCTTTGGAGTCAGCAGACGTGGAAGTAATCTTATTCACGAGCGAAACGAGCAGCGAGCTAAAGTAAAAACCAAAGGAATACGAACAGTAAGTCAAAGACATCAAGAATGACTCCATGCCCATTGTAGTTTGTTTGTAAAAGAACTCGATTAATCCAACGGCAGTAAACATCTCGGAGATCCCAAAGATCAAGAACTGTGGCGTGATCCAGAAGATACTCAAGATTCTGCCGTCAAGAACCGAAGAGTCTCTTCGTTTCTTTTCAAGCAAGGCAGCTGAAACCATGGAGAAAGTGGAGAGGAACAGTCCAACTCCTATCCGAGTCAATGGAGGAATGCCTGAGCTATGTCCCGTCAGCTTACTCGCAAAAGGAACGAACAGAGAGTCATAGAGAGGGACAAGGAAGATGAGCATTATGTAAGGGATTGCTTGGAGTGAAGCCGGAGGAATATGGAAGGAATTTGACAGACGAGTGTTCATGGAACTTCCTTGTTGTACCGAAAATGTTTGAAGCTGAGCTAAGATGGTGTTAAAGACGATGGTGCTTGCGAAGACTGGGACAAGTGAAATTAGGGTTTTGACCTGCTCTACTTGGGTTACCGTGCAAAGCCTCCATGGACTTTCCTTTGTATTTGTGTCTTGGATTTTGGTGCATGCCTTGTCCAAGAACCTGCCCATACGATATACAATTTTAATATTTTTTTTTACTGATTTCATGCACATTTGTGTTTGCATTCGACTTTTTTCTTAAAAATATTTAAACTAGGTTTTTCGTCACATGCAGGCATAAACATTTTATAATTACTTATTAATACATAAATTACAAAATAAAAACTATAATAATAAATTATTATTTATGTTTTCATTTAAAACTTTTTACGTATTATAAATTTTTTTGAAATTTATTTTATACACTATATCTAATCTATTAAAAGGGAAGTACAATTTGTACTTAACCCTAAGTTTTCCTCAATATTTACCTATTTATGCCACTTTTATCAAACACAGAGTTTTGATTTTAATTTGTACCAAAAGATCCAAAACCCACGATTCTCTTATTAATAAACCATTGCTAAATCATTTCTTCTCTTATTAATAAACAATCACTAAACCACTTCGTCGCTTATTAATAAAACATTACTAAACCACTTCATCCTTGGTTATCTACATATCGTATTATCTAATTAATAAAATACAATGTTTAGCCTTTTACTAAACCATTCAATTACAAACCATTACTAAACCAAACATTGTATTAATTTGTGATATTACCTTCCTTCCTCTCCGTCTACATCACATCCCAAGGTTGTTAACACTTTAGGTTTTCATCAGTTTGGAGAACCAAACCATCAAATTAGATAGATACAAACCCATGTAATTGATTAATAAAACTTAACAGTATGATTATTTAAATCATATTTTATATCATGATTTACAAAAGTCAAACAATCTAATCTATTAAAAGGGAAGTACAATTTGTACTTAACCCTAAGTTTTCCTCAATATTTACCTATTTATGCCACTTTTATCAAACACAGAGTTTTGATTTTAATTTGTACCAAAAGATCCAAAACCCACGATTCTCTTATTAATAAACCATTGCTAAATCATTTCTTCTCTTATTAATAAACAATCACTAAACCACTTCGTCGCTTATTAATAAAACATTACTAAACCACTTCATCCTTGGTTATCTACATATCGTATTATCTAATTAATAAAATACAATGTTTAGCCTTTTACTAAACCATTCAATTACAAACCATTACTAAACCAAACATTGTATTAATTTGTGATATTACCTTCCTTCCTCTCCGTCTACATCACATCCCAAGGTTGTTAACACTTTAGGTTTTCATCAGTTTGGAGAACCAAACCATCAAATTAGATAGATACAAACCCATGTAATTGATTAATAAAACTTAACAGTATGATTATTTAAATCATATTTTATATCATGATTTACAAAAGTCAAACAATACGATTAAACCAGCAGCATGTATTTGGTTCAAAATCAAAACTTATCATTTATTAACTTCCTAAAATAATTCACCTTCCAAAATTTATTCCTATATTTTAGCAAATCATCATAACCCGTTTGATACCAAATCAAAAACGTTACTAGCACAATTTTTTTTGGGTTTTTAATCTTGCAATTCACGCATAAAATCATGTCATTTAAAGCGTATACTAGCGTGCAGGTTTTTGATTTAACTTTTATATAAATGGATATTTGTTTTGTATAAATAGTAGTATATATATTTTTAACTTTTGTTTGTTTTAAATAATTGTTTTAAGTTGCATTTCTAAACATAATAATAGTTTATATTGAGTAATTTTACTTTTCTCTTAAATTGTCAACTATATCACACATATTTTTGTCATATGTATTCCATTATTATAACTGAAGTACAAATAAAACTAACATTATTTTCAACAGATTTATCACATATTTTATTCCTTTATTTTCATTCATCTTAACTATTTTATTAATTACTATTTTCCAAATAATTTGACACGATTTATTATATAATTACAAGACAGAACTTTACTATTTTAATTATTTTATTATATCTCTTATATTATTTTCTCACATTTCTTAACTACTTTATTTATTTTACGTGTTAACTATAATAATTCTAAATTTTTGGATAAATAAACTTGTATATATTTACATAGTTAATTAAGTATTGGTATTCATGTGTACGTTCTGTTAAAGATCACTTCTTTTGGATATCGAGCTTTTTGGGTTTTAAAATTATATTCCGCTCGATATTATAAATTTTTGGGTGGAGTTAAAGTCGGGGTTTTCTAAGTCCGGATGAGTTCGGTTATGATGTGTAAAAACCTAAAACTAAACAAAAAAAACTTATGTATTTAAAAATGCTATTAAACAATTTATAAAAAATAAAATAAAAAACAACACCCGCACGTGCGGGTCAAGCTCTACATTTGGCTGGAAAAGCTTTTGATCTATATCTGTCCGGATCATTATCTCATATAATATATCTTGACTCCCAAGTTCCCAACTTGATTTTCAATTTCTTAGGTGGCATCTAAAACCGAGTCAAACAAAAATGCATGCAAAACGCCATCCTATATGAATGCGTTCAAACGATAATGAGCATCGAAGAAAATGGTGGTTTACGTGTCCTTGCAATCAATATCTTGGGAAAATTCTTGTCCAACCGAGATAATAACATCAGGTTTTTATCGACTGTACTAGTATCTGAGTTTTCTGTACCCTTGTCTCTGTTATTTTATTATTCGTCGACATTAGTCTTCCAGCTCTTCGTTTACTCTAATGCCATCAGAAGTTGTTCATTCATATGTCTAGTTTTCAGTGATTTTTTATTTGTCTACTTCAAGGAGTAGGGGTGTTAAAAGATAAAAGAAACCAAACCTGACATGTTTTGATAGTTGTGTATAAATGGGACAATTGTATGTTGAAAACAAGTGATAACACACTTCATCTGATGCCTTTCCCAGCTCTCCATTGACTATCTTCCACAAAAAATAAAATAAACCTAAGCTTTGCTTTCTCATATACGTAGCATTAAATATGCTGACGAGAGCCTTAACCGTTGATTCCAAAGCGGTTCAGAGACACAGAGCTACAATACTGGAGTGTGTTAAGGTACTTAATGTGGTGTTACAGTTGCCATTTTGGTGTATCTTACTGAAATACCAGGGTTTTTTTTTACTGGTTACGGAATGCTATTTATTCCTCAGAACTAAAGCATGCTACCCAGCTTGGTATCACAGTAGAATGACTGTATCTTGTTTTTCTTTTTAACATTTAACCATCCAATTCTGTTTAAATGGCCTGAGATTTTATTAAGTGGAATATGTTCTTTGATATCTTCTGGTTTAGGATTCAGATGCTTCAATTCAGAGAAGGGCACTTGAACTTATTTACCTTTTGGTGAATGTGAATAACGTGAAGCCACTAGCAAAGGAGCTAATAGAATATTTGGAAGTAAGAGAACAAGATTTTAAGGGTGTTCTTACTGCAAAGATATGTTCCATTGAGAGAAGTAAGTTGTACGACATTTGAATAATGAGATTTCATAATTCTAAAAGTTAGCAACTGAACATTGTTTGTAACATAGATTTGATTATGCTCTATTAAAAGTAATCCATAAATTTTATTAGAATGCTAGCCTGGATGAATGGTGTCTATCAGACGTGATTAGTTATATGTGTGCTAACTTTTGGTGTTTCCTTGCTGACTAGGTTTGCTCCTGAGAAAATCTGGTACATTGATCAAATGCTAAAGGTTCTATCTGAGGTATATTTTTGACTCATGTAGTGAAGCTACATTTTCCATCAATTTATTGGCACCAATGGTCATGTAGATTTCTTTAATTGATGTTTCTTTACATGTTTATGAAAATAAGTTGATCTTAATTTTGAGATTTCTAATCTTGATTATGTCATAACAGGCTGGTAATTATGTGAAAGATGATGTATGGCACGCGCTGATTGTTGTTATAACAAATGCTCCTGATCTTCATGGGTACACTGTCAGGGCTTTGTACAGAGCATTACATACATATTCTGAACGGCATTCTTGTTTTTGTCAGACATTTCCCAATTTGATCTTGTAATTTAAGAGTAAGACGGTGATTATGATGTTTGGGCAGGAAACCCTTATGCGGGTTGCAATATGGTGCATATGACAATATGCTGATCTCTTGGTTAACAATAATGGAATGCTTGTACTAGAAGAACCAATTACGGTGAGTACCATCATCCGGCGGTTTTTGTTGTGACTTGTGACTGGTACTGCAGGTGGAAGTTATGCGTTCCTCACATCCTCAAAAATGTTAACTCTTGTATTGTTGATTTTCTGCGCTAGCTCGTTCTTCTGCTTTTTTTTTTTAAAGTGAAAAAATGGTTTAAGTTGTTATATACTCTACATATTAAGGGATACTTATTCCTTAATATTTAGATGGGGTTTTTGCCAAAACTAACCCACAGCTTGATTTTAACTCCAAACCTGTATCAAAACTTGAATCAAATGCAAAACTAATCTAAAAACCTTGTGAAATTACAGCTCAGCCCCTTGTGACCAAACAAGAAAACATAAGATATTTTTCAAATAAAGTCCTAGTAAGTCGTCTGAGTCGTCTGAGATGTTGGAAGTTGTCTGGACAACTTCAAAGTAAGTCTTCTGGTGTAGCTGATCTTAAAAATAATTTACAATTTTTTTAAAAAATATTTTGATAAGCGAAAAATTAAAATCATGTAATTATAAACAATTTTAAGTGATATAAATTAAAATATAACAAAATTGAATTGTTTTCAACATAGATGAGTGTAGGTAGTGAATCATGGTATTCTTTGGTCTAGGGTTTGGGAACATATGTTATAGTATTGTATTTATTCTTAGGGTTTTAGATTTTGGAAAGCTTGAATGTTTTTTTGAAAAATTAATTTTTTACTTATACGTATTTATTTTTGTGTATAGTAAACACTTTTGAAGTTTAATTTGATTTTATGAAGTGTTTAGTTAGTTAATTAAGTTTAGGGGTTATGTTTAGGGTCTAGACGACTTACATTTCAGTCGTTTGGTGAAGAAATTAAAACAGACGACTTACATGTAAGTCGTCCAAATATTCCCGCCTAAAATTTTTAAAAAAATTATTTTTCCGCTTAAATAATTTAAACCAGACGACTTACTTATAAGTCACCTGGGAAGTCTTCTATTTTAGTTTCCCGCTAAAAATATTTTAGTTTCCCGCTAAAAATATTCTAGTAAGTCGTCTGAATCAAAAATATTTAACCTAATTAGATTTTTTGTCTCTCTATATAAAGAAAAATTTACACATTCTCTCTCCTCCTCTCCAATGGCTGCAACAAAAATGTAATGTTCATCATTCTAAAACTCTTCAACCTCTCTCTAATCTCTTTGACTTGAAAACACCAAACTTTATATGAATTTTTCATTTTTGTCTCATGTATTTCCTACTAATCTATCTCTTTTGCAGGTTTTTAATCAGTTGATACTCATCTTCCACTAATTTAAAGGTAGATCTATTAATTTTAGATATGTATTTTTTTTTTGTTCTATAATGGTAGATTTATCTAATCTTCCACTCATTTTCTCTGTTTTTAAGTCATTTGAACGTTTTTGGATATGCAGGTTTTTAAGATCTGGATTTGATATGCAGGTTTTTCAGATCTGGAAGACTTCTGAGACTACTTACATGTTAGTCGTCTAAAATATAATGCACTAGACGACTTCCTGGAAGTCGTATGGACTTCCTGGAAGTCGTCTGGACTTCCTGGAAGTCATCTGGACTTCATGGAAGTCTTCTGACGAAGTCTCCCTTTCATAATAGATCTGAGTGTTTTGGTAAGTTTTTATGTCTGATTTTTCTTCATTTGGTAACTTCTTGTTGTATAAAGTTCTTACTTTTTTTTTCAAACTAAAACTCTCCAAACCCACTCTAATCTCGTTGACTTCAAAACATCAAACTTTATATGAATTTTTCAGTTTTGTCTCATGTCTTTCTTACTAATCTATCTTTTTTGCAGGTTTTTAATCAAATGGTACTCATGTTCTACTCATTTAAAGGTAGATCTATTAATTTTATATATGTATTTTTGTGTGTTCTATAAAGATAGATTTATCTAATCTTCCACTCAGTTTTTTCTGTTTTTAAGTCATTTGAATGTTTTTGGATATGGAGGTTTTTCAGATTTGGAAGACTTCTCGGACGACTTACCTGTTAGTCGTCTAAAATATAATGCACTAGACGACTTCCAGGAAGTCTTCCAGACTACTTCCATTTCAGTCGTCTGGACTTCCTGAAAGTCGTCTGGACTTCCTGGAAGTCGTCTGGACTTCCTGGAAGTCGTCTGGACTTCCTGGAAGTCGTATGGACTTTCTGAAAGTCGTCTGGACTTCCTAGAAGTCGTATAAACTTCCTATAAGTCGTCTGGACTTCCTGGAAGTCTTCTGACAAAGTCTTCTTCCATATCTAAGTGGAGTCCAAGCTTGTCTTTGTAGAAGAATGATCTATAATAGTTTTGTTTGTGGTATGTTTTGTGAATTGCATGTCTACTATTTTAGTTGTGACTTTTTTTGTAAAATCAGTAATAATGTTTCCAAAGATGTAATACATGTGCTAACAATGTGTTTACACATTTACAAATCAATGAAATAATAGATTTCAGTAGTCTTTTTCTTATCTTTGGATCTCTCATATGCAATAATAAACTCCAATGGCCTTTTTCTCATCTTAAGAAACAAGAATGTTGGTAGCTTCATATTGATACAACATTTTAAGAAGCATTTTAACCATTCTTCCAACTCGTAACAATAATCATTATTAGTGTCTATAACAATAATACTTAAGAGATGGAAACAAACAATAGTAACTAATCAAGGCATATCATTTTTTTTTTTTGAAAAACTTAGTCAAATTTAGTAAAACTAAGGGAGAGAACATATTTTGTAAATATGAGTTTTACATATCTTGAAGTTACTTATCACTCTTAAAAATACAAGTTATTCAAAAACTAGCGTAGAAGACTTTAAAACTAGCGGAGAAGTCTTCTCGGATTAGTTGAAAACTTTAATTAACGTGAATGTTGGTAACCTCATAAATATCACCAATTAAGTTATAAATTTCATTCAGTAGCCCAAATATTCATTAAGAAATATGAATTAACAAGAAAATGTTAAAAAGTCTTTATAGTTTTAGAGAAAATGCAAGTTTATTAAACATTGACACATACGACATCCACGAAAGTCATCTAGTAGACTTCCAAAGAAGTCGTCCATTTAGGTCGACGCGGACTACTTCAATCTAAGTATTCCAGACGACTAAAATATAAATCGTCTGGTCAACACAGAGGTTATTTTTGCAATTGACTTTGAAATCTGTTATTTGAGACGACTGAAAAATATGTCGTCCACTTTTGTTTGGTTAAAAAAAACTCCGAAAAAGCTAGACGACTTACATTTCAGTCGTCATAGGTTAGTTTTGCATTTGACTAGATTATTTCAGAATTTTGACTTTCTTGGACGACTTACATTTCAGTCCTCTCGTGAAAATTAAAATATCAATATTTTTTAAAACTAGACGAGTTACAATTAAGTCGTCATAGGTTAGTTTTGCAATTGGAAAAAAAACTTCAATATTTAATTATACATAGACGCAAGTGGGGTAAATTAAAGGCTGAACAAATATCTGTAAATTTTGATTCGATTCGTTATCCGTTTTGATTCGAACCGAAAAATCCGGATAGCCATAACTCTACGAAACAAAACAAATATTAATATCCAATATCCATAAAAAATGAATCAAATCACAAATACTAATATTTTTAGTAAAGAATATTCGATCCGATCTATTATATGCATAGATATACAAATATTTAAAGAATTATCTATATAAGTTATATAAATAGTTTCTTTTATATAAGGTTTGCACTATTTTTATTTACAAAATTTATTATATTAATTATTAGAATTTTAAAAAGAAAATAACATTTTATTTTTGTAATTAAATATTATTATTTTATATTTTTTGGATTTTTTTTTAAAATATTTATTTTTACGGATCGAATCGGATATCCGGTCAAAACCTAATATTTTTTAGATATCCAAAACACCGAATATCCCAATAGTTTTGAATTAAATCGGATCAAATAATTAATTATTCGGACGAAGCAGATCGATCATCACGAATACCTACCTGTAAAATCCAGATATTCGATTGAGTAAAGACAAAAATGAAATGAAAATGAAATTTACACCCAAAAAAAAAGACAAAATGAAATAAAAAACGTATGGATAGTATTTTTTTTGTCGGTGTTGGATAGTAATAGTACTAGTATTAAATATTAAATAAGCAGTATGTTTGTCAATGTGACTTTTCTTTTCGTATCCACACATTTTTCGATCGATTAATCTTATATATTAAAATAGAAGTCACAACCTTATTTCATGTGTGATTTTTTTAGTTGGACCATCTCCTAAAAAAGAGTCATATTTAATTTCCTTATTATTTATTTATTAATGTTATCTAAATGCTCTTATAAATTGTCACTACAAAAATCGTGTATTGTGTGTTTCACTATATAGAAAATAAACTAACTATAGAGTCTCAATTTCTATGACCATTAACGATAACTATTTTCTTATAAACTTGTTATGAATCAAATTTCATGTGTCTTTGGTATTACAGGTGATTGATGATTCCATTCTAATTTGTGTTCTTTCTTTGAACAAACTTCTATGAACTTAAACAATCATACTCAATACTCACGAAAACAATAAATTTGCTAACAGTGTTTTTTTTTTTCTTCTGAATTTCTATGAACATGAATAACCATACTCCAGAACACAGCAAACTCGCTAGACGTGTTTTTTTCTGCATAATCTCTACTCAAGTCATATTTCATTTAAAAATAAATTATTTCAAATGTGGCAGTGTTAACAACGAATAAACTTTTTATGTTGTTAGTCTTAAACATGAACACTGTTCTTTTTGTAAATAAGATTATTATTTTTTAAATCAAACACAATTTACTCTTGGAGAAGATGAAGTGGTGCACTATTGACGTAAATATTAAAATCAGATATAAAATATCACACAATTTAATAAAACATATAATTCAAATCTACCGCAAATATCGTTATACATATATTCCCTAAAATGTTGTTAAATTACAACATATATATACCATGATTTATTCTATTAATATATGGGAATATTCTTTTTAACTATATCAACTGTTGAATATTATTTACAAATTGAGCTAAATACATGAACATGATCGTAAAATATCTTTTTAATAAATTGAATACAAATATGAATATACTTTTTACATACATGCCAATAATAGTCTACTATTTATTAGTCATATGTATTCAAAATCCGGCTAGCTATAAACCAAGAATATCAAAAATTGGTCTTTACTCTTTAGTTATTTGTGTACCGGTTAGCACTCCATTTAGTAAATATTCACATGTTATTATGAATACAGAGATACATTCAGTAAATAATACATAAAATTAAATGAGATTTGAGAACACATATATTTATTGAACTATTTAAATATATCATACAAATGATCTAATATATCAAAACTGCAATACAAATGAACCAATTCTGCATAAATCACATATGTTTTTATTCAAATGAAAACCACAACTAAATGTTTTAAAAACCACCAAGATCCAAGATCAATCATCTCTTAATTTTGAATATATATATATATATATATATATATATATATATATATATATATTAAAATATATGCACGTGATGATCCTATCATTTAAAATGATCACATAAATTTTAGTTCTCAATTTTTAAAACAAAAAAATATCCACAAAGATTGCATTCTAAAAACACAAAGATATAGCAAATCTTAAGCTGTGAAAATGAAGTTTTTATTAGAATATATATATTAATAATAAACATATTAAATGGTATGCTTTAAACAAATACACATTAAAAGTGTCATTTTGACATTTTTCACACCCATTAAGAAAGTGATTAAAATGTATTTAAGTTGTTACAAATTACACATATTTGACCAATAGTATTTGAGATAAATATAATTATTTATAAAATTAATGCAGTTTTTAATTAATTTTAAATTGGAAGTAAGTATAATTTGTATTGAAATTCTAAAGTGACGCTTTTGTGTAACAAAAAAAAATGTTAGAATGACCCTTACTACGAAATAGAGGGAATAACTTCGTTTTATATATATCAAAATCTGGTATCATACAATAATACGATTTACAAACAATTAGGAAATAATAACAATAATAAATTTTGAAATATAAAAATTGAAAAGAACATCGGGTTGTGCGGGTGAAGATCTAGTAATAATTAAAAATACACTTGCTTGACTCGCAACGACTCATTCATAGTCTCCTTCCATATTATCAATTTTCTCTTTCTTCTTCCGGTCCCTTTTTTTTTTTTTTTATCAAACTTCTTCCGGTCTCTCTTAGTTTTCTTCTTGAAACTTTTCTCTAGTCAAATATTTTGTCTTGAAATGGCTCCTCCCAACGAGAACGATGATGCTCTCAAGCTTCCAGTTTTAGACACATCTTCATCATCTCGTACTAGGCCTTTCACTTTCAGGTCACGTAATGTTTCCCTCCCAAACACATCTTCCACCAGTGAGGGATTAGACAGCTCGACCGTTGTTTTACGCTACACAGATCCGCATCGAACCCAGAGACCACCTCCATCAGTGCAAATGAATGGCCCTCTTTTCTCTACTAGCAGTCCTGAGCCTCTCATTCTTTTTCCTCCCCCTTCTACTGGTGGTTCTTCTGATCCTGTTGGTGTCTCCTCCTCTCAGCCTGAGAGGTATCCTTCTTTTGCTGCTCTCGAGCATGACAACTCAGACGACAATTCCGTCTTAAACCCACATCTCTTGAGATCTGAAAAATTTGGGGTGTGTAATGATCCTTACTGTACCACTTGCCCTTCTTACTACAACCGCAAAGCTGACCAAGTCCCCACTTCCAGAGTTCCTGCCATTTTTTATTCTATGGTATGTTGTACTGATTTATTTACTTCACAGTCACAAAACTGCTTAAGGATCAAGTAAGTACTGTTGCCGAAACACAAATTGTTTCTTTTCTTTTGCTAGTTCCATAGTGCTTTGTATGAGGATGCTAAAGCCCGGGCGAGGCGATTTGCTACATCTGTTAATAGACACTTACCTGGAATCATGAATCCCCACTCCATATTCATTCAGAGCTGGACTAGATTGTTTTCCCTTTCATGCTTGTTGTCTATTTTCTTAGACCCCCTCTTTGTCTTCCTCACATTAGTCAAACAAGTATGAAATATCTCTCTTTTGCTTCTCATGTTTTGTATTCTTGCGCTTGACCACCACTTTCTTTCATACTGCAGAACTACAAATGCATTGTAATCGACTGGCCGATGGCTAAAGCATTTATAATTGTTAGAAGTGTAACGGATGCTTTATTCTCTGTAAACATTCTGCTTCAGGTGTGTTTCTTTTTACTTACATTATGTTATAAAAGAATTGCAAGCTTTTAATTCTTCTTCTTTGTAATTTGTATTTCAGTTCCGATTGGCCTATGTATCTCCTGAGTCTATGGTTGTTGGTGTTACCTGGTTGGTTGATCATCCAGTAAAAATTGCTCGCCATTACTTCCAAGGAAATTTTTTCCTAGACTTGTTCATAGTGATGCCACTTCCACAGGTACCATAATGTTAAATCGACACCAGTTTTTAAATCAACCTAACTATAATATGTTCATTTATCGTTGATCTATCCATTGTCTTCTCTTTTGGTTACAGATATTGATATCATGGATAACACCAGCATGGTTAGGCGGATCTTGGGAAAATAATGCATATAGCCTTTTACAGGCTGCAGTTCTTTTACAATACACTCTTAAGTTATATAGGCTTCTTCCTCTTCTTGCCGGAAAAACACCCATTGGGTTCATACTTGAATCATCTTCTAAATTTGCTATTAATTTTCTCACCTTCATGCTTGCTGGTCATGTTGTTGGCTCTTGCTGGTATCTTTTTGGTCTGCAGGTATGGAAAAAGTTCAGAAACTTGTATCATTCACTTTAAATTAATTAACATCCTTTCTGTTTATTAAATTACTTTTCTTGTCCTCACCAACAGAAGACGTATATATTTCTTCTGGTTTGTTGATTCTGTTGTTGCCCTGATTTCCTTTTTTTCTTTTGTTTTTCGTTTGTCTCTTGCAGAGAGTTAATCAATGCCTTCGAGATGCTTGCGGTAATACTGATCGTGCATGCAGAGAACTTATAGACTGTGGTCGTGGAAGTAGTGATGTAGTATTAGCTGCATTGAAATATAATACGAGTGCCAGTGCTTGTTTTCAAGAGAATGGTTTTCCTTATGGAATCTATTTGAAGGCTGTCAATCTCACCAATCAATCTAGTCTGATCACAATTCACAAGATACATTTACTCTCTTTTTTGGGGTTTTCAGGTAACTGGGTTTATTCAAGTTTTTCATAGCAGATTTTATTGCAAAACTGTCCAGCTAGATTGCATAGCTAAAGTTCTCATCAGAGCCATACTTCTTTAGAGGTTAAATTTGAAACAATATATAATTTTCACAATTTTTTTTTGGAAAAGGTCAATCTAAACTATTTCAAAATTCAAAAACCATAAAATTAATAACTTTAAAAGTTATTTTTTATATTTATGTGTAAATCATAATAATATAAAATGTTACCTGGTTATTAAAAAAATATATATATATAAAAGGTTACCTAATATTTTAGTTAATAATATAAAATTTACCTAAAATTTTAAAATAAAATTTCTCTTTTTTGTTTTTTTGGCTAATTTTGTATCCTATAATATTTTTTATATAATATGCAATATGTTTTTTGAAATTGAAAGCTAACCTTATTAGAATGTTTTATGGGTTTGATATCAAGTCCGCTCTGGTTGGTATATGTGGAAGTCTGACTCTGGCCTATTGTCAATTGTCAATTGTTTACTATTCTCCGAAGCAAATCAGCACGCTTGCTGGAAACCAAGTCCCAAGTTACTTTATTTGGGAGGTCTTATTTACAATGGGCATTATCGGACTGGGACTTTTGCTTTTCGCATTTCTTATCGGTAATATGCAGAACTTCCTACAGACTCTTGGCCAAAGGTAATTAACTCCCATCGTTGTACAAAAGAAGATATGTCAAGACATGGTGGATGCTCTCTAAATTACAAAGTACTCAGTTGAGTCTGTTTGCCCACCTTAGGAATTTGGAAATGACGCTAAGACAGCGAGATGCAGAGCAATGGATGAGCCATAGACGGTTTCCAGAGGGGATAAGAAAGTATGTGGACTATGCCTCTTAAACTTTGCCTCTAAAGTTGAATTCTGAAGAATTATGTCGTCCCAGTCTGTATAATGTCACTAAACATAAAGCTAACTAAATAGTTTTTTCTATATTTTCAGGAGGGTGCTAGAGGTTGAGCGGTTCCACTGGGCTGCTAGAAGAGGAGTTGACGAAGAATTACTCTTTAATAATATGCCTGATGACCTTCAAAGAGATATAAGACGACATCTCTTCAAATTTCTCAATAAGGTAAACATAAGAGTAGGCATGGGTGTTTCGGCTGGTTCGGTTAGGATTGAGAATTTTGGGTATTGGATAGTTCGGATAGGGCCCTATTTTCAGGATCCATTATTTTCAGTTCAGATCGGTTTGAATTGTTTGGTTTCAGATCGGTCCTGGTATTTATTTTAATCCAAATAATAACTAGAAAATTTTCAAATACCAAACAGTCTAGGCTCGGTACAGTTAGGTTATTTCATGTAAATTATCGTATAATTCGAATGATTTAGATAAAAATCTCGGATAGTTCCGATTTTGGGATAAAAATATCTGGATAGTTTCAGATAGTTTTGAGTAGTTTGGATAATTTAATTTTTCAAATACATTCAGATCTTTTTAATATATTTTAAATAATATAACTATATATATGGATACCCATTAGATTTTTTGTTCAGTTCGGATATTTAAATATAGGAAAAATTCGAATATTTGAAAGTTTTGGTCCGATTCCGGTTTTAGTTATCTCGGATTAGGTTTAGTTCAATTCGATTCTTTGGATTCGGGTATAATGCCTAGGCCTACATCACACTCCATCTCCCCATTGTTCTTACTCCCTCACTATTCACTCACTCTCGCTCTTACTCTCACTCACAACCTCACAACCTCTCACCCACCCACCCAGTCTCACTCACTCTCTCTCACACAGGTAGATTATTGAAAATGTTAATGGGTCTGCAGGTAAGGATATTTACGCTGATGGATGAATCAATCTTAAATGCCATCCGTGAGAGGCTAAAACATATAACTTACATATCGAGTAGCGTGGTCTTTTCCGCTGGAGATGTAATTGAGAAAATTGTATTCATAGTAAGAGGTGAGATGGAGAGCATTGGAAAAGACGGTTCAGTTATATCTTTGTCAGAGGGAGACGTTTTTGGTGAAGAACTTCTTTCTTGGTGCCTGGAACGAGCAGCTTCAAACACCGGTACATCCTTTGTGTACTTTATGTGCTCATAACTCTCAATGTTTTGTGATAAAATCTGAAAACATGGACTAAACCACAATATAACATTGCATCTGGGTACTTAGAGCAAGTCCATTGGTTAGAACCCATAATGGGTTCTAATGAATAATTTAATAGTTGATTTTGTGATTTGAGAAGTTTAGAACCCTTGTTAGTGTTATTAATTTTTTCATGGTCCAATGGGAGAACCTCTCTTTGAGGTTCTTAAAAATTTTTTAACAAACTGATTCCATTTGATCAAAACAAGTCATACATCAACTAGCATAAGGTTTTAATGATTACTTTCACTTATTACATATCATATTGTTGTTCTCTCTACATACTACTTACCACAAGATCATTGTTACCTGTGGGCTCAATGCTCTGAGACTCGTCTCTTTCATCCGCCATTGTGGTAACCATGCGAGTCAAAAACACTTTGATGATTGAAGTCCTCTTCTTGTAGCATATCTGCACATTCATCACATCATCTCCCTCGAGGAGTTTCCATCAAGCATCCTAAAGAGAGTGTTCTTCACATTATCGAACATGTCAAAGAGTTCCCATCAAGTAAGAACCTACTTCAATTTACCAAAGGACAAGAATGTTTGGAGAATCTAAAGCAAGTGAGAGGGATTTGAGATAAAGTACCTTGACGTTCTGCTCACCACCATCAACAGCGATCTTATCTGGTTGTAAAGCCTACAACCTCATGTCTGCACATCGATTATACTACTATGAGAACAAGTCTCAATCTTTTTCCTTCACAGCAACAATAAGAAGAAGCTATATGCCACTGGAAATGATCTACTTCAAATTAATCTGTACACCAATCTAAGATTCGTATCAATAACAAAGTAAGCATCTTTAAGGGTACCCCCAATACAAATAATCCCACCCACAACAAAAAAAAAATTGAACTTTCCATGAGAATCCAAAAGATTTACCTTCACTTGGCGTGTCGTTGTGTAAGAGAGCTTGCATACGAAGCCCTCCGTGGCTTGATCCGTTGCTGATTCTCAGATTGTGGATTCACGGATTACAGGACCAACACGAAGACTGGGGCAAATTAGAGAGGTGTGATGATGTTGAGAGAGCTTCCATGGTCATTAGATTCGACGGAGAGGATAATGAAAGATTTTATTAGCTTGAAGAGTTACCAATCTTTCACTGTTGAAATAAAGTAGAGCTTATTGGAATCGACATAGAAGATGGAGAGATCGAGCTTGGAGGAGGAATAGAAAAAATGGGATTTCGAAGGAGAGAGAGAGAGACATAAATGAGCCGTCAAATAAGAATGTGACACGTTAGGGTTCCTAACAATCCTAAAAATCCCAGTTTAAACACGGGTTCTGTGTTTTATTTTCCTTTTTCATTTATTTTTTTTCTCTTTTGTTTGGAACCTCCATTTAAGAAGCGCCGATGGAGGTGGTCTTAATATGCTTTGAAATTTTCAGATGGGACTAGGATATGGATTAAACGAAAGGGATTGTTAAGCTACAGATCTGTTAGGTGTGTGACAAATGTGGATGTGTTTTCCCTCAGTGTAGCAGATCTTGATGACGTCACGAGATTGTTCTCGAGATTCCTAGGGAGTTGTAAAGTGCAAGGAGCCATAAGGTACGAATCTCCATATTGGAGGCTACGAGCTGCTATGGAGATTCAAGTGGCTTGGAGATACAGAAGGAGACGGCTTAAAAGATTGTACTGTTCAGTCTAGTCATCGGTTTTAGATTATTGTCTTCATTCTCGATGGATATTTGATGATATATGCTTGGTGGTTGTCATATAACTATATGAGTTTTTTTTGGTTCACCTTCTAAAGACCTAAGGTGAATATATATGTTCACCATTAAAGTAATTATCAGTAAGAAACTGCCAAGTAATATTCTATTTATAAAAGAGAAAGTAAAAATAATAAAAATAGTATTAATTGTAAAAAAAAAATTGACATTGTAAAACTCTCACTACAAGAAAACATCAATTTTACAACTACAACAATAGTTACAAGGTAGTTGCAAATATCGAAAATGTAACTATTTTGTAACTACTAAATGTAGTTAAAAAAACCTCGTCGCAGAAAATGTTTAGTTGCAAATTAGTTGCAAAAAAAAGCAACTATTTTAACTGCGGTGAAACTACGGTGAAACTATTTAATCGGTGGTAAATTAGCAACTATTTTAACTAATAGTTGTAGTTGCACAAAATTTTATACCACTTTTTCTGTTACGCTTTAGTATCAAAAAATAGTTGCTAATTAGTCTCAATTCTAATTTGGTTATAAGTTAGTTGCTAATATTAGTGACTACAATATTATAAACCTTAAATCCAAAACACTTTTTCTCTAGCAAAAATTGCTTCTCAACACTTGATTCCATAGGTTCTAGACAATCTTAGGAATTGTTTTGCAGGTTGAAGATGAAGTCCCTAAACTTCACCACCTATGTCAAGAACCAATTTGGTAAAGACATAAAGTCACTTCAATGTGATAACGGTGGTGAGTTCGATAACAAACAGTTTCATGATTTCTTCGCTTCAAAGGGCATAACCTTTCGTTTTTCATGTCCCTACTCTTCTCAACAAAACGGAAAATCTGAGACGATGATACGCACAATTAATAATGCAATGCGTAGCTTACTCTTTCAAGCTCATCTACCATCAACTTTTTGGGTAGAATCTCTTCATACGGTTGTCCATATCCTCAACCTCTTACCCTCAAAGGCCATTCAAAACAGGAGCCCTTTCTCTGTTCTTTTTAACAAACCGGTATCATACTCACACTTAAAAGTATTTGGTTGCTTATGTTACCCAAACATCAACCACACTCATCTTCCTAAACCCTCACCAAGATCCTCTAAATGTGTTTTCTTTGGCTATCCTCACGATCATCGAGGATACATGTGTTATGATCTCGACACCAGACGGATCATCATCTCACGAAATGTGAACTTTGATGAAACAAGCTTTCTTTATGAAAAATCTCAACAGAACAAACCTATCTCCTATGACTTCTTGTTACATGAAACCGAGCCTTCTCCTATCTTCAAACAAATACTTCAGACTTCATCTACACAAACTCTTCCGGTTGTAGAGTCTCCACAACAGGGGGCGCCAACTCAAGTTGCTCCAGTAGCAACAGAGGAACCTAGGCACGCTATGTCAACAAGATCAAGACATGGCATCTCCAAACCCAAAAAGATTTTCTCACTTCTTACTCAAACTCAATCACCTTTACCAAAAAGCTATCTTCAAGCTCTAGATGATCCAAATTGGAATCCATCCATGAATGTCGAGTATGATGCTATTATTAAAAGTGATACTTATGATTTGGTGCCAAGGCCTCCAAACACTAACATAGTGCGATCAATGTGGCTTCATAAGCACAAGTATGATGCTAATGGTGTTTTCAGGAAACATAAATCGAGACTGGTAGCTAATGGAAAATCCCAGGAGCATGGCATAGACTACGGCGAAACGTTCAGCCATGTCGTCAAGCCAGCCACCATACGCACGCTGCTACACCTAGCTCTTGCCAATAACTGGGATGTACATCAACTTGATGTGCAAAACACATTTCTCCATGGCACACTCGATGAACCTGTCTTCATGTTTCAGCCACATGGGTTTGTTAATCAATCAAAACCAAATCATGTATGCAAGCTTAAGCAATCTATCTATGGCCTTAAACAAGCCCCAAGGGTTTGGAATGCTCGCTTTGTGAATTTTATTACTAATGCTGGTTTTGAGCAAAGCAAAATGGATACAAGCTTGTTTATATACAGATCTGATTCTATACGTCGACGACATCATTATCACAGCCTCGACGACAACTCTAAAGGAAACGATCATTAAGCTACTGAAGTCAGAGTTTCCTATGTCAAATTCAGGCATCATCCATTCTTTCCTTGGCATCTCAACTACATTCAACGACAAAGGGTTATTTCTAAATCAGTCCAAGTACGCTGAGGACATCATTGCACGAGCTGGAATGTCCGAGTGCAAACCATGCGCTACACCGGTGGATTTGAAATCAAAAATCTCGGAAGATGAAGGCAAACCACTCCAAAATCCGACTGAATATCGAAGCTTGGCCGGGGCTCTACAATACCTGAAATTCACTAGACAAGACATATCCTATGCGGTGCAACAACTCTGCCTCTTCATGCACGATCCACGCGAAGGCCATCTCCTTGCTCTCAAACGCGTTATCCGCTATATACAAGGTACCAAAGAGCTCGGTCTACAGCTTCTAAGACAACAGAAATTGACGCTAACGGCTTTACCTGATGCTGATTGGGGTGGATGTCCAACAAAAAGATGCTCCACTTCCGGTTACTGTCTCTATCTTGGCAACAACCTGGTCTCATGGTCAGAAAAACGCCAGCCCACTGTTTCAGGAACAAGCGCGGAGGCTGAGTACAAAGTCGTGGCGAATGCGGTAGCTGAAGCTTGCTGGCTACGAAACCTCCTCCTCGAGATGGGCAATCCACTTCAACAAGCTACATTGGTATACTGTGACAATGTTAGTGCGGTATACTTCTCAACGAATCCGGTACAGCATCAACGTACAAAGCACATTGAGATAGACATCCATTTCGTACGGGAAAAAAAGTAAAAATGGGTGAAGTTAGAGTAATGCACATACCTGCTACTCTCCAGTACGCTGACATCTTCACAAAGGGCCTACCAACGACCTTGTTTACAGACTTCAGATCCAGTCTTGGCGTGATCAAACCCACGCTCCAACTGCGGGAGCACTACAAGAAAACAAGTAGTTCCCGACTGCAGAATCAGAAGCGAAACAGTCGCAAATGACGTTTTGTGACTGAATAGCGACTACTAAGCATGGTCGTCAATCAACGCGTCAGTAGTTATATTGGTCGTAAATCAGTCGCTATATTACGACTGTTCTACGACACATTTACAACTAAACAATTCAGTCGGCATATAGTCGTCTAATAGTCATAATGTGTTACGACTACACTCTGATTGCTTCACGTCCAATATAGGACTATTTTTAGTCAATTACTTAGTTTATCAGCAGTTGTTAATCAGTCGGTTATTAGGAGTCATCAATTAGTCGGAGCATGAAGTCGTAGTGTAGTCGTTAAATTTGCGACCGTTTAACGACTAATTGTTTAGTCCGAGTGTAGTCACTGATGTAGTCCCAATGCAACGTTAATTTTGCAACCATTTAGCGACTACCTGTTTAGTCTGAGTGTAGTCACAGTTGTTGTCGCAGTTCAGTCGCTAATGTTGCGACTACTTCGCGACTACATGTTTTTATCAGTCGCGGTTTAGTCGTAAAATGTTGTAATTTTATCCAACTGAATTACGACTCTTCATTTTGTTTCTTTGAATTTGCCATTCCGATTTTAGGTGCTTTCTGGTTTGTAATGCTAATAAATCTATGCTATCGAGCATTGTAAAATTAAAAAGCAGTGGTTAATATTGAAACTGAAAATGTTAAAGCTCCAAAAGTT
Source organism: Brassica napus (assembly GCF_020379485.1). Classification (NCBI taxonomy): domain Eukaryota; kingdom Viridiplantae; phylum Streptophyta; class Magnoliopsida; order Brassicales; family Brassicaceae; genus Brassica; species Brassica napus. The sequence goes on along the minus strand of NC_063434.1, from coordinate 19,295,318 downwards.
TGAAACAAGCAACTAAACAAAAGAACTTACAAAAGTCATAAGTTTCTAGGTAAATAAACAGGAAAGCATGATCAGGTGCTGGAATTAGCAGCTACAAACTCATTATATAATGGATTAGTTGCAGCTAGAAACTTCCCCACTATAGAGAACTCCTTGATCTGCTTTGATTGCTCTGCAATACAAGCACCTTGCTCTTCAATAACAGCAGCATTTGCTGCATTAGAAGCAGCCTGCTCTTCTATTTTGTGGTGAGCATCTTCAAGAAGCTTATTCATGTCGAGGAATGCAGATGAAGATAATTCACTGAACGTCCGTTTCCCATTGACGAGAGTTTGCTGGAGGCTTCCAATGCCATAGTGCTGTCCTCTTTCATTTGTGAAAGTTGACTACAAAAACAAATCAAATTGTTACTACAAAGCAGAAGAAAAGAGTATCAAGTATAAAGAACAAACAAAAAAAATAAAAGAAACAGCTTACCAAAAGGAATATCTTATTATCCTCCTCTATGGAGAGCTGTGGATCATTGGAAGCACTGTCTGAAGTCTGTGAGTTTTCAGCCTCAAGGGCAGTCAACTTGGCTTCTTTGTTCTTCTTATACATCTCTGCAACCTTCTCTGCTTTCAAATCGACAAAGGTCCCATCCTTTCTTGTATGTGTCTCCATGAAAACTTCACCAAGAGTAACTGGTCTGCCCAATTTCTCAACCTAAAAAGGATAAAAAAAAGAAGTAAAGGTTAAATGCCACAAATACAAGTTTAACTTGTATGATTGGAGGGAGAAAGGACTTACCATTTCATGTTCGATTTGTTCGAAAGACTTCTGGCCGGAGTTGTGCTTGTGTGGACCAAGTCCGTTCCGGTCAGACAACCGAGAGTCCGATGCTGTCTGACTCTTTTTTTCCGCTTCGGGAGTGTCCCAATACGCAGTCATTTGTTCCCACAGTTCACCGTGGATCCAGGGTGGTCGCACTCGTGACCTCCTACGAACGCTAACCATGTTCTTCATACGTCGCTGACATACCGCCTCAAACTTCTCCTGAACAATACCAGTGTGTATTTGATCCCAAGTGTGAGTTTTCTACAAAAAAAAAACAGAGAAGGTTGATGTTAAAAATCAATTTAAACAAAAACTGATATTAAATATAGAAGATAAAACTTAACTGCAAATTCTACAAATATCGTCTCTCTTTTGTTCTGAGGCACAACACTCCAACTGTAATAAGCTTCATCAAACTTTTTTGTAAAAGTCTTTGTGATCTTCCGGGTCAGTTTCCCTTTGTCACGACCAAACCTCAAAACACAGAAGCAAAATAATGAATATGTTCGAGTGAAACACAAGTAATTATTCAGTGACAAAGCCAACCAAAGCAAGCCAAAGTCAATTAAAGAACCAGTGACTAGCGAAAATGCAAGTAAATAACATCAACAATCACTCCAAACACAGAAACCAGTGACTTGTCAAGCCTCAAGTATATAGCATCAACAATCACTCCAAATATTTATCTTACAGTAGCAAAGCCTCAATTAAAGAATCAGTGACTAACGAAAATGCAAGTAATTAATATTACAGTAGCAAAGCCTCAAGTAAGTAACATCAACAATCACTCCAAATATTCACAAATTGACAAGTCGAGTTCTTTAAAAATATATATAACACTCAAAACACATAAACAAAAATAGTTACCATGTTGTTCCAGGCTCAAAGGCTGGAGAAAGGATTGGTATGTCAGTGCCCCAGTTTGGCTGGGATAGCAGTTGGTTGAGTAAACGAGTCTGCTCATCAGAGAGCGTCGGTTCCACAGCTTCTGGACTTTCTGTACTCGCAGAGTCTTGAGACTGAGACCTGCTGGGCGAACGTCGTGTCGCTGACGTTTCGGACCGTCGAGATTGTGACGGTGGAGATGGTTGATGAAGAGGCGGTGGAGATGGTTGATGAAGAGGCCCTGAAGCAGCTTGAGTTTGGGCCTCTGAGTCTTGGAAGAGCTGCCTCGGAGGTGGGTAGTCACTCACGCCTGGTGGAGATCGGCGGTTGGGGACAGGAGGAGCTGTCGTCTTAGGAACGAAATGGTACTGCGAGGGAAGGGGAGATTTTTTTGAAACTTTCTGCTTCTTTTTTGATGACATCGTTTCAAAGAGAGATGAGAGATTAGGGTTCTTTAGGTCTCAAAAGAGAGATGAGGCGTTTCTGGAATTCAGCGATTAGGAATTGGACATAGTGAGATTCGAGAGAGGGTGAGAGATTAGGGTTCTATGGTTTCGGTGGAATCGAAAGAGAGTGAGATTCGAGGGAGGGTGAGAGATTAGGGTTCTATGGTTTCGGTGGAATCGAAAGAGAGTGAGATTCGAGGGAGGGTGATAGATTAGGGTTCTTTCTAATCGAAAGAGAGTGAGATGCGGTTGTCTGAGTGTATTAGGCTTAGGTTGGTTTTGTTTTGGTTTTGGGTCTAAAAATTGGGCTTAGCGGGATTTGATTAATTGGTTAGGCGGGAGTTAGGAAAATTTTTCAATTGGGTTTACACTTTACCGGGGGACTTAGAAAAATTCAGGGGGAAAAGTCGGGTTTAGGGTAAAGGGTGTAGCAATTTTTTTTCCTTTGCTTATAAAAATTTAGGGTTTAAAATTTTATTTTTCTTTGCTTATAACAATTTAGGGTCTAGCAAATTTTTTTTTGATCAATGGATATAGCAATTTAGGATATAACACTTAACAATATAAAAACACATTATTAGGAAGTAAACAACACATTATTTAAAAGTAAAGAACATAAGTTTAGGGATATGACTTAATAAGTTATGGTAAAACATTTTAGGATGGTGTTTCTCCATCTTCACATTCATCATCAGAAGAAGTCGAGGATAGATTACACTGGAATTCATCCTCCGGTTCTGCATCTTCGACATCAATATCAAGATTAATCGGTTCTCCTTGAGCATGTAACAAATGGTCGACTGGTATATCTTCAATTGTAGTCATCAATACAGCATCATCATTGTCTTGTTGTAACACTGCCGGTTCGCTGTCTTCGTATTCTCCTGAAATGATTCCCCTCGGATTCACTTTTAAAACATTGTACCACAACTGCTTTGGTTTCTTTACGTACGGATACGGGATATAACAAACTTGATGTGCTTGAGATGCTGTTATCATATAATAAAAATTTAATAATACATATTTATTTATATTAATTAATATGTATAAATAATACGTACGTACCTAGAATAAATGGTTCGTATTTATAGTATTTCCTCAATGAAAGAACGTCCACGATGCCACCATTGCTCCGCCGAGTGCCTCTACCAATCATAGGATCATACCACTTACACTTAAAAAATGTAATTTTCAAATTCACTGCCCCCTCATACTCAATTTGAATGATATCAGTTAAGATCCCATAGTAATCAGCTTCATCTGATGCATTTGTCGACCGACCTACATGTGTAAATATATCAGGTACTCCGCTGACACAGTATACAGGAACTTCACCTTCATCAAATCGTGTAAACCTGCACAAATTAATGGACCACATTACATTGAAGTAAGAACACGAGTATACAAGAAAAAAGGAATCTGCAGGATAATGAAGGTCTTTAACTTGATTTTGTTTGTATATGATCAGCAAAGTAGTGCTCAGAAAAGTAAGCAATCTCCTCATTGATATATGATTCAACAATCGATCCAGCAACAAATCTTTTGTTCTTTGCTTTTGCTTTCAACTTTTTGAAATTCCTTTCAAAGATATACATCAACCTATAATTGACAGGTCCTCCTAATTCAGCTTCATAGGGGAGGTGTATAGGGAGATGTTTCATCACGTCAAAAAATGATGGTGGAAAGATCTTCTCTAAATTGCAGATGATCAAAATAATGTTTTTTTTTAGAATTTGGAGACGATCTTTCTGCAAAGTTCTCGAGCAAAGGTCACGAAAAAACAATCCACCACCTACAAAATTAGGGATATTCTTCAAATCACATATCAAGTTGTATCATTAAATATAAAAAAAATATAACAAAAAATTAGCACCTGATAATGCAAGATGGACGTTTTTGTCTAGAAGTTCTGAAAAGATAAATGGAAGTAGCCGCTCCATAAAAACATGGCAGTCGTGACTCTTCATGCCAGAGAACTTGTTGTTCTCCATATCAACACAATTAGCTAAGTCTGAAGCATAACCGTCGGGAAATTTAACTGCGAGTTTCACACATTCCAAAAAACTTTTTTTCCCGGCTTCGTCCAATGTGTAGGGAGGAAATGGAGCTTGACCATCATCATCAACATGTAAGTGTGGCCGATCACAAAACTCTGATATATCCAATCTTGACTGGATTGTGTCTTTCGACTTACCCTTCACATTCATAAGAGTATTCATGATGTTGTTGAAAAAATTCTTCTCGATATGCATCACATCAAGATTATGACGGAGAATTAGATCCCTCCAGTATGGTAACTCCCAAAATATGCTTTCCGTGTGCCAATTATGGTACTTTCCATATCCAGGCTTCTTCTTTTCATGACCGTTTCCACCGCAAACAGACGTTTTAGGAGGATTGACACCATTTAACCGCTCTGAATAAACTTGCTCACCAGTCAAAGAATCTGGTGGAACTTCATTTACCGCATTTTTTCCCTTCAAGAAGTCTTTTCTATTCTTCCTCAGTGGATGATTACGAGGAAGAAATCTTCGGTGACAATCAAACCAACACGTCTTACTTCCCTTAGGCAGATAAAAAGACTTAGTATCTTCCATGAAATTGGACATGCTAATTTACCATGGGTCGTCCATCCGGAAAGCATGCCGTCCGCCGGATAGTCGCTTATCATCCACAGAAGCACGGCTTAAGTTGAAATTTTGATTCAAGGACACATCATATGCTTCAACTCCAGTTGACCATAGTTCTTTTTACTCCGCAATAAGAGGTTTGAGGAAGATATCAAGACTAGCTCGTGGATGATTTGGCCCGAAATTTAGAATTGTAAGAAACAGGTACTCTGTTTTCATGCACATACCGGGGGGCAGATTATACGGAGTCAAGATTATAGGCCACAACGAATGATTATGAGACATTCCAAATGGATTGAATCCATCAGTACATAATCCAAGATAAACATTACGCGGTTCTTCGGCAAACCGGGGATGTATTTCTTGAAAGTTTTTCCACTCCGCCGCATCAGATGGATGACACATTTCTCCCTCTTTTGCTTGGTGCTCATCATGCCATCTCATTGCCGCTGCAGTCTTCTTGCTCTGATACATTCTCTTTAACCTATCAGCTATAGGGAGATACCACATACGGCTATATGGGACTTTGGTTCTACGGCGTTTGTCCCACCTTTCAGCACCACAAAATTGACATGTTTCCCACCTTTCATCTTCTTTCCAAAATATCATACAATTGTTGATACAAACATCAATTGTAAAATATGGGAGCCCTAAATTGCGCATCAACTTTTCTGTCTCGTAGTGTGAGTCGGTTGCCATGTTTCCATCTGGTAAATAGTCATTCAACATTTGACACACCGAATCCACACACTTTTCACTCATATTATAATCTGCCTTAGTTTGTAAAACTCGAGCAGCTAAGGATAACTGCGAGTGACCTTCACGACAACCATCATACAAGGGATTTTTTGCTCCTTCTAACAAGTCGTAAAACCTTTTCGAATGTACATCGTCTACTACATTCTGGTAATTACCAGGACCATCCTGGTAATTACCGTCCTGGTAATTACCATCCTGGTAATTACCATCCTCGTGATAATTATCACACCTCACATTATCACAAAATGCATCATTTACCATATCAACATATATATCTTCATTACCAACTTCTTCACTACCACTTAAAGGTGTCGGAACATGACTCGTTCCTAATTCCATATCAACTTCTTCTCCATGATTATACCAGACATAATAGTCACGCATGAAACCTCTACTATATAAATGTTTCCAAATTTTTGATCCCGGAAGAAATTTATCGTTCTTGCAAACACTACATGGACAGAAAAATTTACCCCCATTGCTCTGCGTGATAGGCTGGCTATTTGCAAATGTCATGAATTTATCCACCCCTGCTATGAACTCTTCTGAGAAATTTCCCGTCTTTTCATCGATCCTCTTGTACATCCATTCTCGAAAATGGGAATAGTTGGAATTTCCCGACATTGTAACACTGCAAATTTTTTTTTTTTTGAATGTCAACGATTTTTTGTTGTTTTCACTTTCTTTTTATGTTTCTTAGCAGAAATGTATGGTAAACATCGTGTAGTATTTATAGAAACATTTCCGACTTATTAGCGACTCAATACCGACAAAGCCAGCAAAAATTAGTTACACCAACCATGGAACGTAAATCATGTGTTACGTACCGGTATTGACTGACTGATTAGCGACTCCGTTACGACCACAAAAAAAGCAGTCGCTAAATAGTCACAAAATCTCCGACTATATTGCTACAGAATTGCTCCGAAGACGCCGTAGTCGCAGATCAGTCGTAATGGTTCGACGAATTCGGCGGTTGACTTACAAAAATTAGTTACACCAACCGTAAAATGTAAACCACGTGTTTTGTACCGGTTTTCACCGACTGGTTTGCGGCTACCGTATGACTCTATACATCAGTCGCGAAATAGTCGCAATATTCAGACTATATTGCGACTACATAAACTCCGACAACAATGGGGTCGCGGATCAGTCGTAATCTGACGATGGCATAACGACTAAACGTCACAGTCGCTATTGTGCGACTGATTAACGACTAAAATTTCCGCGTTGCAATTCAGTTGTCCGTCAGTCGCCAAACAGTCGTAAAACTTAACGACTACGTTTTCAGTCGCAAACTGTGGTCGAGAATCACCTGTTTTCTTGTAGTGGAGGGTATTAGATGATAAGCATTATCTCTTGTATTAGTTAGAATATGCTTGTGTATATTCCTATTAGTTAGGAACTTCCCTGATATCTCTCATTCGATTGTACTATATATTTTGAGGAATGATAATGTAAATATTCACGGGAAATCATATTCACTTACAGGGAGAATCTTCGGCCCTGTTGCTATTTACTGTATAAGAATCACTGTGCTTTGTGGCTATTTAGAATTCAGTTTTGTTTGGCCTATCTTTAGAAAGGTAAATAAGAAAATCAAATCTACTGGAAGCCAATACACTGTTTGCGTGTTTGCTGATGATTCCATAGAAAATGAGTAAACGGGTAGCAAGCGACCCCTAATACAACTTTATACAAATGTTAAAAGTCGATTAAAAACCAAAACCAAGTGAGGCTGCAGACCTGAGTTTTACCCATATGCAAAAGTAGAAGGTGGCTAGCCTTCCGAAGAACATGAACAAAAATTATTAGATATTTGATTATGTTCCCTAGTTTTTTTTTTTGACACATTACGTAGCAAAAGAAATTCATAGAACTGATTCTTCAAACTTGCAGATCCATCTTTGCTTCTTTTTTTGATTACTTTCCTTCAAATCATTAATCTTCATTTTATATTATGTTTTTGATATTTTATAGTTTGTTCAGTGTGATTATCCACTTACCCTTGCCACCTTTTCATACAGTCTTCATCATATTTCTCTGCAACAGCTGAAATAAATCATGATGCATTACAACATATGAGGTCTCGATCGTCAAACAAAATATTCTCTTAACCATTAGTGCAAGAAAGATCAGACAGAAATAAAATCAGATTGACTCATTTCGAAGCTGGTGCAAGATGGTGTATAAGATATTCCGAACGACGTCAATTAAAGCCAGTGAGAGAATGCAGAGAAACTGACTTTGATCAGATTAGAACATCAGTAACTCAAGATTTTTTTTTTGTTTCGGATCACATCAATGAAGTCATTCGATCTATATTATCATAAAAGTTATCGACCAAAGAAACTATAGATATTCAAGTTTTATCAGTCAAGCATGGTACGTAAAATAATAATGAACGTGGTGTTATCGTCACATTTAAGTATACTATTTGTCCGTTTGTTTCTTACGCCCAGATAACTCTTGAGGATGACATTGAGGTCAGGCCGTCATGCGAAGGATATCTGTTGTATTTGGTATAACCATTAAAAATGACACAAAGTGAAGATATATAAGTAGATTATATAAGTGCTCTAATTCTAATGTACGAATAGATCTAAGCATGATGGGTCTCTCGCTAATGTAACCAGATCCAGTTTTGTTTACATAGCTAATTATGAGAGTTCTGTACTAAGTAATGAAGCAACAACATAAGGTGGGGATACGTTATTAAAGTGGTTGCCAAACTGTATACTAATCTGTGTTTATGGTTGACTCCAACCATTGAACATGAAAGGAAGGTCTTAAACACCACAGAAGAAGTAAATCACAAGATTCATACACCACAGAAGAAGAAGTAAACATAAGAGTTGACCAGTGCCGGCTCTATACGAGTGCCGAAGGCGCAACAGCACCGGGTCCACCAATTTCAAGGATTTAAATTTGGTCTTGTGTGATATTGCAAATAATTCTGTGAAAGTCAAAGATTTTTTTTGGTGTGGTGCAGCGTTTGTATTCTTTGTTTGCTAATTCTGTAAAAAGATGGGATATTTTGAAAGCAAATGTGAAAATTTTTACTCTTAAGCAATTATCAACAACCCGATGGGAAAGTCGTATTGAAAGTATTAAAGCTATAAGATTTCAGATTATATATATAAGAGAAGCTTTATTTCAAGTGAATGAAAATGATAATGATCCTTTGATTCAAAGTGAATCAAAAGTCTTTAGCAATAAAATAACTTAGTAGTTTTGAATTTATATTATCTAGTGGTATTTGGTTTGACATATTGCATGTGGTGAATATGGTTAGCAAAAAATTACAGTCAAAGGATATGCAAATTGACATTGCCATGACCGAGGTAAGTGGACTGATTTCTTATTTTAAAAAGTATAGAGAAACTGGTTTTGTTGATGCTATGATGAAAGCAAAATAAATTGCTAATGAAATTGGTATTGAACCAGTTTTTATTCAAAAACGTGTTATTCGTAGAAAAAAAACAGTTTGATGAAACTAGTGATAATGAAACTATATCTGAAGTAGAAGATAATCTTAGGATTCAATATTTTTTGTATATAATAGATCATGCCATTAGTTCTCTTGATAAGAGATTTGAACAATACAAACTATATGAACATATTTGGTTTTTTATTTGATTCTGCTAAGTTGAAGATACGTGATGATGATGATAGATTAAAATCATGTTGTAGTTTTTTAGAAAATAGTTTAAAAACTGAAGATTTGATAGATATAGATGGGGATGAACTTTTTCTTAAACTTAAGTTTCTTAAAGAACGTTTACCAAACAAAAGGATGGGTGCATGTGATGTTTTGAATTTTCTTGTAGAATTTGATAGTTTTCCTAATACTACAACTGCATATAGAATCTTACTAACTGTTCCTATTACTGTTGCTTCTGCAGAAAGAAGTTTCTCCAAACTGAAGCTTTTAAAGTCATATCTAAGAGCATCTATGTCACAAGAAAGATTAAGTGGATTACCTTTAATAGCAATTGAGAATAGTTTTTTGGAAGAATTAGATGTTGAGTTTTTGATTGATGATTTTGCTTCAAAGCATGTAAATAGAATGGTTTATTTTGTTGAGTGATTATGAGAGAAGTTTCCAAGAATAAGGACTTGTTTTGTTTGTTTTTTTTAATTGTAACAGTTATGGTTATTTGTTCTCTGTATTTGAACTTAAGACAAAAAAATGGATGCACTTTTGTCTCTGATTTTCATTAGTAAAAAGTTTATTTGGGGCCCTTTTTTGAATGATAGCACCAGGTCAAGGTAGCGACTGAGCCGGGCCTGGAGTTGACTACAATGTAAGAACCAAACTAAAGAAGTACTTTGTCAAAAAAGAAAGAAAATAAAGAAGAATTTGTAATGGAAAGATTAAAAAGTATCTACGGGTTTTGTGCGTACCCGAGGGTTCAGTTTGGTTTTCATTACCAAAAAAGGTATAATCATGGTGCACTTAGTAAAATACAAAATAGAGAGACCGAATGATATACTTCAGTCCAAAATTAGTAACTCAGTCTCAGAGCTTAGCTGAAGTCTCAGTTACGTTAAGTATATAACAAGATAATTTTTTTTTGAGAAAATTGCCAAAACGGAACAAACATTTATGATGGTTGTCTCTTTGATATAAAACCAACTTAATGAAATAAATAGTTTTATGAATAAAAAAAATAAGTAAAAATATAAACAATTAATAAAACACTCATATACACTAATATTTTTTTGAAAAACTTGATAAATAAAAATTTTAAATTATCTTCTAATAAAAGTAGAATTCGTCTTCTACGAAAGAAGGGTTATTAGAAAACGAATTCCAGAATAAACAAGTCCATCTACTTTTTTAGAACGAACAATCTATTTTTAATTAAAATTCTAAATATGGAGAATATGAATTCTACTAATTGTAAATATATATACTTTTCTCTCGAATGCAGTTTCTGCTTTTGTGAAGTATTCTAAAATTTCGGGAATGCGAAATCTAAATAGAACACATATGTCTACATGGGGTAGAAATTGCATTAAAGATTTTTTTCATGGTTCTACTCATTGTAGAAGGTGCCTTCTACGTACGCCTGGGCATTCGGTGGCCCATTCGGGTTTCGGGTCGGGTGCAATCGGGTGTCGGGTTTTCGGTTCTCCCATAAACAGCTCCATTCGGATCTTTTAAAAGTTCGGATCGGTTTCGGTGTAGTTTTTATCGGGTTCGGTGCGGGTTTTGCACCATACCAAAGAACCAGTTGTACCCGATTTACACTTCGGGTGTCGGATCTTAATCGGGTTTTGGGTTAAGAAACACTAAATTGTACTAGGTGTACCACTAATTACTTGCTAAAAAGAGCTAAGACATTCTCTTTGTAGTCTTGTGCATCAAGAATGGTTCACACGAGCTAAATAGAAACTAAGACATTCTCTTTGTAGTCTTGTGCATCAAGACATAAATGTATACAAGGAGTCAACTATGAAACACAAAGTCACAAACGTAAAATCCAAACATATAATTTTATTGAATCTAAAACCAAATAAAAGTCAGAATTATTGAAAAGAAAACCAAACAAGATTCATGATCCAAAACCAAACAAAAACCAACATTGTTCAATGAACTGAAAAAAACTAAAACTTTCAAACTTGAAACTTCAATCTTCAACCATCAAACTTCAAAACCAAGACTTCAATCACCAAGGTTGTGAACCTCAAACTCTGACAAAAGAACAGTATACAAAAGAATTAGTAAGAGAACACATATACAAATTTTAAAGGCGAGAACTTAAGTAGAAGAAACATACCTTTCTCAAGTTTATCAAGCTGTTCAACTTCGGCAAGAATTTGTTCATTTGTGATGATCCTTTCAGTAAGTTTAATATCAGCATGCATCCATTGCTCACTACACAGAAGAACCTCTATCATGAAGTGAGTTAAGCAGCTTCTGTGCGGTTCTAATATTCTGCCAGTTGTGCTAAATGCACTCTCTGAAGCCACTGATGAAATCTGCATAGCAAGGAGATCTCTGGCCATTTCTGCAAGAACCGGATACTTGATTTTGTGCACTCTCCACCATGACAGAATGTCAAACTCAATTCCCGGTAAGAGTTTAGGAGTCTCAACAGCTTCCTTCAAGTAAACCTCAAGTTCATCCCTTGTGTCCTCACCTTTTTCAGCCACAAGTTCCTTGTACACAGCATCCATCCTTTCATACCCAAAATCATCAACGACCAGTTCCATTCTTTCTGATGCTTGCTCCTGAGACTCTGGAACAGGGACTCTAGACGCTTGAGTTAACTGTGCTGGCTGGCCAGAAGACTCTCTAAAACGCAAGTTATACTCCTTGAACATGCTCTCGAGAAGATCAATCACTGATCCTAGCATTTCCTTAGCCTCATAACTGTCTTTCCCATACAGTTTCTCAAAACATAGCTTAGCAAAATGCATCTTATTCCTAGGATCAAAGACTGTCGCTAGGATCAACATTTTATTAAGACCCTTGATACCTTCCCAGTACTTCAAAAACTTCTTCAACATATCAGATGCTGTCAACTTCAACTCAGAATCTAAGCTATTTGCTAAACTAGTGAGATTTCTCTCAATTGTCACTATCTCACCATAGCATTTGTATGCATTGACCTTAGATTAAGCAGAGACAATCAAAGTGCTGTTGTAGAAGATGACCAAAAACCGAATCAGCTTCTCAACGCCACTCCAGTCGCTAGCAGCAGGTGGTCTACACCTCTTAACCCCATTTTCTACTTCCAAGAAGTAGTCATTGTACATCCTATCCTCTGCTTCCATCTTATCAAATGCTACCTTAAACTGTAACTAGAGATTGACCCGCCCTAAAGAGGGCGGGTATATTTTTTGTTTTTAAATTGTTTTGCTTCATATAATATGTTTGTGTATTTGTATGATCATATTTGTGTATGATATGAATTTAATATAATAGATAATTTTGTAAGTATATTAAATAAATCAAGTTTGATAAGTATGTAGTTGTGTCATATACGTTTGGGTTATTATTTGTAATCTTTATTCATAAAATTTGTAATATGTTAAAAAAAAATTGTAGTTTCATATATGACAATAATTTTAATTTCGCAAATTTTATTTCTAAACTTAAGTAGGTGTTTTATTAAAATATATAACATATTATAGAAATTATTTGATAAAAAATGTAGATTAGTAATATATAATTAATCTCAATTAGGCAACATATTATTCAAACAATGGAAATTTTAAAAGTCCATACAGATACACAATGCAAGACAATGAATTAAAATTGAGGCCCATGACCCAAATACAAACATGTTTAGACCATCAACAATAAATAAAGTTCATTCTAAAAGAAAACATGTTATAAGGCGTGATAATGTGATAGTTACCATAAGGGAAATTAATGTTGTTTAGATTTTATGTTTTCCAGATTTGTATGAAACAAATCTTTTATTGATGTTTAATGTGGTTGGATGCATAAACTATATTTTCGGAGTTGGTGGTGGTTATTTGGTGTGAAGATGTGGTGGTTACAATAAGGAATAAGGAAAATAAGGGAAATTAATGTTGTTACAGTTATCATATAATCTTCCTTCGTTCTCGTTGCAGTTATACAAATAGATGAGTATATTTTGTTGATTTAATGGTTGGACTGAAGTAATATCAATAGGTCAAACTTGTGTTTTAATAGAATAGATGCTCTAGATAGCATAAGAAAAGTTGAATTCCACCTAGTCTTTACATCCAAAGGCAAGCTACCACGAGTCATCTTACCAGTTGTGACTCTTTGATCAAAAGCATTGACCATACTGGTAGATGACCGAACATATTGAACCGCATTTCTGATAGCTAATACATTATCGCCTAAATCACGCAACCCCTCCTTAGCAATCAAATTTATAATATGCGCAGCACACCTCATGTGTAAATAATTTCCATCTAAGACTAAAGCATCAGGGGAAATTGAGCTAAAGACACTATGGAACCTCCCTAAAGCAGAAGTATTGGCAGTTGCATTATCTACTGTGATGCAGAACAGTTTCTTAATTCCCCAGTCTTCTAAACAGGCTAAAAGAACATTAGCAATGGTCTGACCTTTGTGATCAATGACGTACTTGAAGCCAATGATTAACTTCCTCAGCTGCCACAATTCGTCAATGAAATGTGCTGTGATAACCATGTAACTTGCTCCTGATATGCATGAAACACATAATTAAAATGTATTAAAATGTATGTAGAGTAAGTTCAAATATCAGTAAGTTCAAAGAGTATCAAAATGTATGTCTTACCTGTCACTTGAGCAGTCCAAATATCAGTGGTAAGGGAAACCCTTTGTTTGCTTCTGCAGAGTAAGTTCTTCAATGCCGCTTTCTTCATCACAAACATCTGCACAATGTTCCTGGTCGCAGTCCTTCTTGAGTGAGGCTTCCAGAGGTTAACCTTGCAATTTAAAAGAGTAAAAGTGGTTCGGTGGGCAAAAAACCCAAACCGAACCGAACCAATCAAACCGAAGTTAAACCAAACAAAACCAAACCGTGCTCTTTATGTAACCCAATTGGTTCATGTTTTACTCAACCCGAACGGTTTGGTTTGGTTTGGGTTTAAACCGAACCAAACCGAACCAAACCGATAATCCAATATATATATATATATATAGTAAAAATATATATGATATATATGTATTAACATATTGCAAATTTTAGTTAAAGTTTCGTTTTTCATTTTTTCATAACTTCCATATCTTTAAGAAAAAATTATAAATACAATTCAAATAATACTATTATATATAAAATCATGTAGCATAATTTTTTATATTCTCACTCTATCGTTTATGTCTTTATGAGTTGATTATTTTTTAATAAAAGTATAAAACTGATGTCTTCATATTTTATAACCAACATGAACTACACCGAACCAAACTAGACCATAATAATGTAAACCGAACTAAATCTAAACCAAACCGAACTGAACCAAACCGAATTAAACCCAAACCGAACCCAAACCAAAGCTACTTTGGTTTTAATTGGTTTGAATTTTATAAAACCCAAATTGCCCAAACCAAACCGAACCCAAACCGAATCCGAAACTAAACCGAAATGCCCACCCCTAAGTAAAACAATAAGTAATTTGAGATGACTTTAAAACGAGAATTAGAAATGCAAAATTATACAAGGTTACCTTATCGCAGAAGTGTTTGAAAGCGGTACTTTCAATGAATGAAAGTGGCAACTCTGCTGACACCACCAACTCATTACACGCTTCTTTGAAAACATCCTCAGAAACTTTAGATGGCTTCAGATTTCCTTCATTACCAATCTGTTGTTGATTCGTTTTCTGACCAATTAAGAACGACTGGTGTTCTTTGCAAATTTGCAGATGCTGCTTCAGGTTCGACGTTCCTGACTTGGATGCACATGAAAAGATCTTGTGGCAATGGTGACATACACACTTGTCTCGGGTCTCTTTGGTTCTTGTGAAATGCTCCCACACACGAGACCTTGGCACAACCAACTTCTTCACCTTATTCGCCTGAGAGGATGCTCCAGCTGCGGCATTCGCATTAGCACTTGTCTCTTGGTACTCTTGGTCTTCACACTGCATATCAACCTCGTTTTGTTGGTTATCGAAAGCTGAGGATGTCATCTGCAAAAAAAAAAAAAAATTATTAGCTTTACAGATGAGATTGAAAACAATGGAAGAAGTTAAGAACTAATATTAGTCTTTTGCGGTTAACATATATCAAAATCATAAACGATGAAGAACTAAGATCATAAACGATGAAGTGAAGAAGTGAAGTGAAGAACTAATATTGAAGAACTAACAAGAAGAACTAACGATGAAGAACTAAGATAAAAGAACTAACATCACAAGGCTTAATACTTATTACACAAACTACACTAAGAATAATAAGGTACAAAACGCTTTAAGACTCATCAAAATCATAAACGACAACTCAAGCTTCATATCTAAGTCTTTCAAGCTTAAGACTAAAAAGCACAAGCGTTGAACCTGAATCTAAAAGTGAAAAGAAAGATACATGATTTAAAGAAAACTAAGTACCTCGGATTGATTACTTTCTGCTTAAAGAGGTGGAATAGCTTGTGAAGTCTAACGATACGCATCAACATATATACGAGATGGACAAAGGGTTCCATCGATTTTTCGGGTTATGGAAAGGATTTCGGAAAGAATGTACGGAAGTTGAGATTTCGGAAAGGTTTGGTTGTGATTTTCGCAAAGGATCTTGCGTATCTCGGTGTAATCGAAAGAGGGAAACAAAAGGGGGCTAGGGTTGTGTCTGAATGTCTCGATGATCTTCGGGTTTTGGAGGTAATCAAATGGTTCTCGGTTTTCAACCGAACCGAACCGACCACCATTACACCACAAAAGCTCAAACCGTTTGATTTATTTAGAAGATCCGATACCGAACCAAACCGGTTTTATCGGATCGGTTTCATTGCGGTTGTTCGGTTCTCGGGTTATCTACGGATAAGAAAGCCAGTTTTTTCAAAAATTAAGGAAGTTTCAGTTATGAAAATATTCTAACTTCCTAAAATGTGTTTTGATCGATTTTCTTTGCCAAAAAAAAAAGATTTTGCATTTTCTTCTTCATCAATCTATGATTTCTCCATAGTTTGTCTTGTGGTTTTCACAAACTCTTGTTCTATGATATATATCTATACAACATGTGGTGTTTGGAAATTTGGTGCAACCATGGGATAGGTTTTTTCGGCTGGTGAAAAAGAGGATATGTTATTATTTTTGGAATCAAATATTTTAAAAGAATGGCTGTGGAATATTTTGATATGTAAGAAGATTAGGGTTACGTGATATTTGGTTATGTGTCCTTTGTTCCCTTTTATAATTGTTTTTACATTATTGTTGCATTTCTAAAACATTTTATTTTTATCCTTTTTCATTAAATTTTCAAAAATGATTTTAATTTGTGTTTAATTTGATTAATGAAAGGTTAGTTTTGGGATTATGAAAAATAATATACTATAGGGACAATTTAGTGATGGTATTATACTAAGTGGACAACCATCCTAAATTCTTGTTCCATTTTGGCAACTTTTTTTAACTGATAACAAGATAAATTTTCATTGGGATCTTTTAAGATAAATGTATACAAAACGATTTACATTAGATATATGAACAAATATGATTTTATATGATTCCAAGTGTTGATTATAACAACTAAACTAGATTTTGACACTTTGACTACAAGATTAGGGTGAAGCTTTGATTTTTAAGAAACTCCATCTAATTAAAAATAAACAAAAAAAAAATAGTTTACAAAAAAAAAGAAAAATACAATTTTAAATTATTTAAATATTTATATTTTACTTTATCATTTGTAGATGTTATTGTTAAGAACTAAATAAAAAATTAGTCATGCATTTTGGTTTAAAAATAAATTATTCAGTTACTTATCAATTATCATTATGTAATATAAAAATAGAATCTTCTTGAAATATATAGTTGGTTTGAATATATATTAAAATAAATATAATTTCTTTACAATTTAGTCTTAATACTAATATTTTAAATAAAAAATTTCGATACAAAAAATATTCGAATATTTTAGAAAATATATGTTGAGTGATATATTATACACAAGCTGACAAAAAAAAGATGGCGATACACAGAAATATAAAACAAACTCCTAAGAAAGTAATCAAAATAATAACTCTGGTAATGAACCAACATAAGTGAGCAAATAAATTATAGAATCAGTTTTATAATAGTAATAATAGTAAGAAGGGAGATGGCGATGGCGATGGCGACCGCGACTTTTTAGGGTTCGATGGATTTTCAAGGTTGGGATCCCGGGGATCAAAGGATTACAAGGAGAAATCAGAGTTTTCAATCGATAATCGGCGGGCAGGTTCTCATTATTATGATGGTTACAATGGTGGATGGAAGCAAAAGGAAGGTCGCGCTCAGACAGATCTTTCTGATCTTCAAAGGAATCTTCGGGGAATAGAGATGTCAAGATTGGCAAAGCGAGGAGAATCAGAGAGATCTTCAATCTCCGACCAATCTCGAGAGTTATCTTCTCACATCCTTCAATCGAGAGATCTCTGTGGGAACCGAAATTCGCACTGTCGATTTCCGTCTAAATTAGGAAACTAGGAGAACTCTAATTTCCCAAAGGTCCCGAAGATCTGTTAATACCACACGCTAAGCAATCAGAACACGATATATCAACGACAAAGTATAGAAATTGTAAAAAGAGAGCAAAATAGATCTTATTCCGAATCCGTGTTTGAGCGTTACAACAAGGTATAAGTCTGGGCTCGAGAGCTGTCGGCGAGATTCCTAGTTCTAGCAACCCTAAGACGGCTAAACCAAATTGAGTCGCAGCTCGAAATAACAAAAACAGAAATATGCCTAAATCGCTCTAAGTGCTAAGTTTGCTCTGAAAAGTCATTCCCATGCCTCTCGCCTAGGACTCTTTATATACTGGCTCCTAGGTCAGTTTACGCTTTTCCTCTTCTGCCCTTAAGCCGTCATAGCAGAAAAATGGAGATATTCCATTTTTCTGATCTTCGTAATTATCTTCCAAATTTCGTAATTATCCGCGGAAACTTGACATTTATCTTTCCTTACAAACCAAGAGTAAACCGGCATGCGGCTTACGGCTGTTGGTTAAGAAATCGTAAGTTGGGCCTCGAGTCATGTCTTAGGTCCCTTTGGGCCGTCTTCTGACTTGAAGCGTTTATTACGGCTTCTTTCGATAAAGAACGAATTTTCCGCGGTTTTAACCGCAAAGTTTGATCGATGACTTATAATGGCGGGAAACATGAAATGGGTTTGCTACGGTCTTCGGGAAATAGCATCGAAGGGTAGACGAGAATGCATGGACTAGTGTTGTATCGACGTTTCGTAAGAGCTCGGTCGCTACGTAGCGACCGAACAGAACGCACGCTCGGTCGCTACGTAGCGACCGAGCTTGGCTCGAGCTCGGTCGCTACGTAGCGACCGGACAGCGTGCATGTGCGGTAGTTGCGTAATGACCGAGCTTGGTTCGTCCGTGTTCTTATCGTTATACTCGAACCTATCCGATGGCTTATGTTTGATCTGAATAGAATTCGAACGAAGCTTTATCTCGGGAACATACGTTGCGACGTTTTCTTGACTGAGCATGATTTGTTGCGGAAAGACATACTTGTATTTTGCGGGGATTTGAACGTTAACTTCGTCGTAAACGTTTTTGACCCCAACAGTTAGCCCCCCAGCTCGTTAGAATCGTGGATTTCTAGTGAGATTCTAACGCGCGGTATGGCGAGTTCGGACGAGAATGGTGTATTTGGGCGAAGTTCGTGTCCAAAAATTCGCTAGTAAAAAGTAATTTCTCATGCCTATAAGAAGGGAGGTAACTTCTTCTTAACCTTTACACTTATTTATTCTCATAGAGAGTTCTCTGAAAATTTTCATTTTTCTTTCTATCCTTTTCTTCTTGATTTTCAAAAGGAAAATACGAAATGTGAGTAAGAAAAGGAGTTCGAAGAAAGGGTCCTCGCCCGTGAACGTTCCTGAAGAGCTCCTTGTGCCGAAGATAGAATTCATTCCTCATTCGGTAGACCCGGCTGAGAACGAGGCATGGTGGTTCGCGTGTTAAGGTTCGATCACACCTCCCAAAGAGAAGTCGTTCCCGGTCATGAACCGTCGCTTGGTCTAGGAAGGTGCACCAAGTAGGAGTACTAGCGAATTCTTCGAGATCATGCGATCGTTCTATCAGATTTCGTACGCGTGTGAAGTTCCGGGTTCTCGTCAAGGAGAGCGTTCTAGTAGTCCCCTGAGGGTTACTTTACTTGTTACGAAGCATTCGTAGTGCGGTCGCTTGTGGTTCCCGATTCCCGAAATTATCGTCCGTGTGTTGGATCGTTTCGAAGTGGCAATAAGCCAACTGAATCCCCTTCGCATCTAGCACCTCACTGGAGTCCTGATCCTGAGCTACGAGCATGGTCTCTCCCTTACCGTCGAAAACTTTGAAGCGCTTCTTAGGTTACAGATCGTCAAGGATACAGACAAGTATAGGCTGGTCCCTCGGAACCATGTCAATGGTTTGTTAAGGGTTTACTTACAACTTCAACTCGTGGAAGA